>NC_141685.1:2135542498-2135924998 GCF_964263255.1 Lissotriton vulgaris
ACAAGCCAGCCGACACGTGTTTCGTCGCTTTAACCCCTTCCGTGCGGCCGCGATTTTCCCCGTGTGCGGCCGCCGGCAGAACACGGGCGGGCCATGACGAACCCCAGCCGTCATCAGCACACGAGCACTGTAGTGCATGACGGCTGGGGTTCGTCACCAGCATGGAAGGGGTTAAGGAGAATTGCTCCGAGACTTCTTCAGGGCTGTTGAGCACAAATTTGGTCCAGGTAATCGCTCAGCCGGTGATAATTCCAACCCGGCCGGGCTGACGCAGGCAAGGTATAATGTTCTCTTTCATCAGAGTTAAAACTGTTCCCAAAGTGAACTGCAAACGTCAATCGTGCTGAGTAACAGTGCTTGTGCATGTGTCGCTAAAAGGCTTTAGGTCGTGGGGCAATCTTCAATGTGGCCAATCGTTCGGATCTAGTTTATTACAAAATACCCAGTCTTAGTACAGAATACATAACGCAGCCCCCACGACGAGTCACTCAGTTCCAGGTAGTGGACATTACAGCTGTTTCAATTCCTGATCGTACAATTTGGGGCAAAGTTGATTATGATGTATTGGTCCCAATGAACATTTGAAAATACCACACTTATTTAAAATGTCTTCCAGTAAATTTATTGATGATTGAGATTTTGAAACTGTAAATAATATGTTGTCTGATTTAGAAAAATCCGCTGCATTTTCAGGCAATGAAATGTTAGAAGACACAGGCACTATTGTTATTAGATCTCAGTGCCGCCTTCGACGCGGTCTCGCACGGGATTCTGCTTCGGCGCCTTGAGGAGGTGGGCGTCTCTGGCTCCGCCTTGCGCTGGTTTCGATCCTTCCTTACGGATAGGTCATTCCAGGTGGCGATCCCGGCCGGTAAGTCGGCATCTTACCCGTTAGACCAGGGAGTCCCACAGGGGTCATCACTGAGTCCCACCCTTTTTAATCTGTATGTGAGACCGTTGGCTGCGGTCGTTAAACGGTGGGTCCTGACTATGGTCTCTTGCGCAGATGACACGCAGCTGGCGGTCACACTGAGCGGGGACTCAGGTCTGGAGGCTCCCAGGTTCTGTGAGGGTCTGCGGGAAGTGGCTAACTGGATGAATTCCAACTGTCTCCTGTTAAACACCAAGAAGACTGAGATTATGGTGGTTGGTAAACAGGTGGCTTTGTGGGGCGACAAATGGTGGCCTTCGGATTTGGGTGTGACTCCCATCCCAGCGTCAGAGATAAAAAACCTGGGGGTGTGGCTTGATACTTCTCTGAGTTTCATCTGTCATACCAAGAAGGTGGCGGCTTCTTGCTATGGCATCATCAGAGGACTTCGACCCATCCTCAAATTCTTTGATGCACCCACAAGACAACTGGTGGTCCAAGGATCAGTGCTGTCCGGGTTGGACTATGCCAGCTCCCTACTGGCGGGGGTTAACCAGTCAGAACTCTCTCGCCTGCAGCGGGTTCAAAAACGCGGCGGCCCGACTGGTGACAGGTCTGCCTAGGCGGTGCCCGGTGTCCAATACCCTGCGCTCTCTCCACTGGCTCCCTGTGCAGCAGAGGATTAGATAGATTCAAGGTTCTTTGCCTTGCATTTAAAATCCTCAAGGGTACCTCCCCACAAATCTTGGAGAAACGGCTGATTTCCTATGTCCCCTCCTGCACTCTTAGATCGTTAGGCCAGAACTTAGCAGTGGTCCCGCGTTTTAAGTTGAGCAGAGTTGGTGGCCGCTCCTTCTGAGACCTGGTGGCGAGCTGGTGGAATTCTCTTTCTCCGCAAATCCGGGCCATCGATGAGCTCCTTCAGTTTAGACAGGCCATCAAGACCTTTTTATTTGTCTAGCCCCTTTAATGTGTCTCTTTTCCTTCTGCTTGTTCTTAATGCTGTGTTGTGTTTACCTTTTCAAAGCGCCAGGACGCCCCTTTGCTGGGGCAGCTGTGCGCGGTATAAATAAAAATAACATAACATAACATAACATCAGTCTATAACTCTTTAGGGCTCATTATGATGGCGGGCGGACATCAATCCGCCCGCCACCTTAAAGGTATTGGGACCGACCACCAGGCATGCGGTGGTCCCACCTGCCCAATTAGGATGCACCCGCCATACTGGCTGCAGCACCATCTGCAATGGTATTACGGCATTCATGTACTGCATTTCCCTGCACCAAGTGGCAGGCACCACATGGTGTCTGCCACTTGGTGTAGGGAACCGCAGGGGGTACCATGGGTACCCCCCAAGTGCACCCCCCAGGGGGCCCACAACAGGCCCCCGTAGCCAATCCCCAGCAGCAACGCCGCCATGGAAAGGCCAGTTACCACACCCATCCTAATATGGATGGTGGTGCCTGGCAGGCACCGTCACCATATTAGTGGCCATGTCCGCCCAGCCGGAAATCGTAACGATTGCTGACCGGCGAAAAAGCAGTGGACGGACTTTCCATCTGCTGCGTTACCCCCGCCATGATAATATGGTGGGGGTACGTCAAGGTGGGATGGCGGGGGATCCGCCCGCCATTATAATCACTCCCTATATACTGTTACCATCATTATGGTGATCACTTTTTACACAAATCCAGTATCTCACAAAATGTTTTTCCTTACCACCAATGGGAACATTGCCCGACACCACCTAAAGATAGTTCAAAAACCTTTGCAGATGAATGTTCCTATTTTTCAGGGTTTAATACTTCTGACACATTCATTTAAACCATCTGCAGACCAACCGAATCACTTGGGGGAATATTTCAACTGTTCCCAATTGATAACATGTCTGCAGACTAATTTATGAATGTATTAAATAAACTAGTGTTGATGTGAGAAGTATGCATGTGTATGCTTGTTGATATGAGAGTATGGTTTGCTTTGTGGGCTATGGTGAGGATACCATAATTCTTCTGTATATTTTAGCTGTGTTATTCTTTTCATTGAACAATTATTAATTATTTGCTACCAATCTATGTTGATTAAATATATGATTTGAAAATCAATGTCTTGAAAATTAATACAATATCCATATTTCTACTTTTCTACTTACTTGTTCAAGAATTTCCTTTGTGGTTCGAGGCTGTTATAAATATATCTGGACCTCTATTGAGACCACTTTGAACTCTATAGGCAGGTATCTTCCCTTTGCCCTGATCCACAACCTCATATTACTATAAGGTTGCACTTACAACTTGACAGAAAAATATGCTGACTAACACCAAACAGATATATTCTGCATCCTTCATTTCCCAACTGCCTGAACAGGGTTTCGACTTATGGAAGGACACTGTAGACATAAAATCAGTCTGGGGTTCAAAGGAATGGCAAGTTCAGGGAACAGAAGCACTATTTAAAGCGTGCCTCATTCCACAGCAGATAATATTTCCGAATGACTCTGTGCAACAGACTTCCTGTCTTGGACTAGCCAAGAACAAGGATTTGAACACACCTCAGATTCACACATCAATTTTACATCACGTGGAGGGGACACAAATGTATTTGTTTTTGAAAAAGACGAATTTTCCCAGCACAGAATGTGCTAAATGTTTGTGTCCTGACTGGGAGACACAACATCACTGTTTTAAACAATAAACACTTTTTCTAAACTGCATGGCTTTCAATCACTCATTGTTCAAACTATATATCCGACCATATTTAAAAAAAACTTCTACTGCTTAATCTACAATCTTAACATTTTAAAATATTTTTAACACACTAACATTTAGAACTAATTATTTGTTTCTGTACAAATGCCTAGTAGTATGTTAGAATTTTAGTATGTCGTCCAGTCGGATGAGGAGTGGGTGTTATGTTTCATATTGGTAACCCAATATAGGCTCAGGTAGTCACCTAACCTTTTACCTATATTCTCCCCTACCATTACACTGCATAACGGTTCTTGAGACTGACCTTTTACCTAGTTACAATACTGCTTACAGGATGTATGATTTTCTCAGAAAACTAGCCTAATCCATTATGCATGAGGATTCTAGGAAACACAGCAGGACTACCATCTCCTGCATAATATCTACGTAAAAGGGTCATTCCTTCCGTCATCCTACGTCTGACATGACACAGCAAGGTAGAACCCCTGAGTGTACCACTTTGGGTAAATAAACACCATATCTTGCTGAGATAGTCAGAGGAGAAAAGGACATCCATGCTGACACACTGACGTGAGACGCTGAGGCTCCTGCACGCAGACACTCCAGCTCGCAGTGGTCTGACATCCCTTGCGGGGTGTCCATCTCAAGACCAAGATGGGGTCCCACAGTCTCTCACTTCAGGTAATAGGCTTGACTTTATCCTAGAGGGATTCTTAGCTTTTACACCTACATACATGTTAGGTACACTTAGGTAAATTTAGTTAGGGTTGCATCGTAGGAGTATGAATTTTACTATCATATAATTTGTACACTTGCCTGTATTCACTGTTTTTGCACAATGGTAGAAATCTACAATCCTTTTATTCTGTTAGTGCTTCTAATCATTTACATCTGTTTCTGTCTAATGGTTCTTTCAGCACAAGTATTTTACACTAAATAAATGCTTACTGGAAAAAGTCTGCGCCGTTTATTCTGTGTATCTCTCTGAGACAAAGTGAGCACAAGTGACTGAGCGAAAAATTGTCATACTTCTTCCTCGATTCTGAGGGATCAGGGTTGTCATGTTCGATAGTTGCCAAGAACTATTCTCTCTTTGGCGAGAGGGGTTTCTATTGGCACTGTGGGCTACCTGGTATACAGGCTAACATACCCTGTGGGGGTGTCTAGGATCAGGCCGGACACCAATCCTATAACGTAGGTTGTCTAAACACGCAGGTCTTATATATAGGTTTATAGGAACTACACAACACTAGAATTTTTAGAGCAAGAGCAGGGGGTTGCTCATTTGCATACCTGGTTTCAAAGCTCTGTAACTCTCATCCTATTCATCTCAGATCAAATAATTATCTGCTAAGCTTTAGGAAGCAATTGAAAACACACCCTTCAATTAAAGCAGCATATTTCTTCATGTGTCCTATTTAGCGCCGGGAAGGCTGTGCTTTGGTAGCTATGTGGACACTGTAACATAACATAAGCCTATGGTTTTTCTGGGGGGGTAGTTGTGTATAGCACAAACTCCACCCGAAGGTATCAGGTATCAACCTGCTGGGTGCATTCTGCAGGGAACATCGGCTGTCTGAGGAGCTGATATGGGCTTCTACAAACTTTATAAACCTCGTTCCCCTTTGCCAATCACTGCGGCCGCCATCTTAGTTGTGGGCGACGACAGAGCTCTAGTGTTCGGCCGATTGGGGGCCCGGACACGATAAAAGAGCGTCCGTCATCCCACTTCTTAATCAATATCGAGACTTCTGAGGCGGAAGCCGGGAGCAGGGCACTAGATATTTTTAAATTTGCTGATTACTAGCTTGCATTGTTTTTAAACTGTCACGTTTGTGTTTAATAGCGCTCACTCGAACTTTAAATTTTGTTGACTTCCCCCCTCGCCGCATTTCCTACCTGCTGGGCGCATTCTGCAGGGAACATCGGGCTGTCTGAGGAGCCGATTTAGGGCTTCTACAAACTTTATAAACCTTGTTCCCCTTTGCCAATCACTGCTGCCGCCATCTTAGTTGTGGGCGACGACAGCGCTCTAGTGTTCGGCCGATTGGGGGCCCGGACACGATAAAATGGATCCCTCTCCCCGCCCGCGCAGCGGGCGGGCGCAGCGGGCGGGCGCAGCGGGTCCTTAACATCCGTCCCAGACCTAAGCTTAACTTTCGTTTGGCCCTTATTAACGCCCGCTCCCTCCCGAAACATAGCCTAGACATCAGAGATTTGATCGGGAGTCAGGAGCTGGACATTCTATTTATAACTGAAACGTGGGGTATAAGGCTTCTGGCCCGGATTTCTGCGCAGCCACTCCTGAAGGTTATTGCGTGGTAAGACAGGACAGAACCACGGGGAGAGGCGGTGGATTAGCCATCATTTATAGAATGACTTTCCAAACTAAAATCGAAGCTATTCCCAGAATGAACTGTGAAGCATGTACTTTTTCCATCATACTGAATCACAACCAAGTCTTCAAGGGAATTCTCATTTATCGCCCCCCCGGTCCACACATCGGTTTCTTGTCGACCCGTGGTGATCTTACAGAACTCTCTTTGAGCTAACCGGACTACACCATGTTGGGGGACTTCAATTTCCATCTGGAAGTCCTAGGGGATAAAGACACTGCCCAACTGATCACCAACTTACGTTCTGTAGGTCTACAGCAGCTGGTTGCAACTCCCACTCATCAGGCAGGACACATACTCGATGGCCTCTTCACCAATAACCCTAATATCGCACTGGCCACAGTTCTCCCAGTAGTATGGTCAGACCACTCGGCAATCATCTTTACCATTCTGGCCCATAATCCTAATCTACCGCAACACATTTCCGTACCCCATTACTACTAGAGCCTGGAAAGACGTAGACCTTCCTCTCTTGGCCAAAATTCTGGATGAATCCTCCTATGAGCTATCATCAAATCCTATCCTGCTGTCTAATAGATATCAGGACTGGATTCTGGACGCCATCAATAAAGGAGCCCCGGCTAAATCCTTCAACCCCAACCGGGCTAAGCCATCCGCCCAATGGTTCACTGAGGATCTTCGGCTACAACGCCAATACTGTAGGAATTTGGAAAGGCGATAGCGCAAACATTACAGTATCTCAAATAAACAAACGTATAAAGATACGCTTGCATTATATAAGAAGGCCATCATTAAGCACAAGAGCGCTTTCTTTTGTGATCAGATTGAGTCTGCTCAGAACTTGTCTAGAAGGCTTTTTCAAGTCGTTGAATCTCTCTCCAATCCCCAAACAGGGCCTATAAATGAACCATCTCAAGACCTTTGTAACACACTGGCAAACTTTTTCCTCACCAAGGTCATGAACATCTACTCATCTTTCTCCCCTGCAATGAGTTCCGATCACGCTGAACCTCTTTCTCAGCCCCTCCCTCTCACTCCCTCCTTTTCCAATTTCCATTTGACCACGACTGATCAGATTAGCATGCTAATCAACTCTAATAAATCTGGGTCTCCTTTAGATCCATGTCCCCCTTCTATCCTGAGCGCCTTAAAAGAGGCCATTGCTTCCCCTCTCACAGACCTGTGTAATTCCATCTTCCTAACAGGTATATACCCTGAAATCTGGAAAACTGCGATCATCAAGCCCTTGCAAAAGAAGCCTTCCCTGGCCCCTCAGGCTCAGTCAACTATAGACCGATTGCTTGCCTCCCTTTCCCGGCCAAAATATTCGAAGCCATTATGAATAAACAGCTGGCGAGTTTCATCGACTGCCATCAGCTTCTAGATGTCACCCAGTTTGGTTTCAGGAAGGTCCATGGGACTGAGACAGCATTAATAAAGGCCTCAGATGACATCAGGACTATACTGGACCAGGGCGGGGCAGCGGTCTTGGTACTTCTAGATCTCTCCGCCGCCTTTGACACGGTCGATCATTCCATCTTGATCGACCGTGTCACATCCCTGGGAGTGACCCACCGTGCCAGGGACCTTATTGCCTCCTTTCTGGCTAATCGTACCCAGGCAGTAAAACTAGGCTCCTTTTACTCGCCAACATTTACCCTCCTGTGTGGGGTGCCGCAGGGCTCTGCACTAAGCCCCACATTATTTAATATATATGTGGCAGACTTGGCGAGAGTCATTAAAGCACAGGGTCTCCGCCTAACCACCTATGCGGATGATACCCAATTGGTGTTGGTGATACACAAAGATGGACCAGCTGTGGCTGCAAGATTTCAGGAAGGAATGAGGATCATCAGTTTGTGGATGTCAAGTAATTGCTTGAAGCTAAACTCGGACAAAACCGAGTTTATGACCTCTGGCAATCTTGCACCAGAATGGTCTTCCAGCTGGTGGCCCAGTGAAATGGGTCCACCCCCGACCACGGTTGCCAAGGCTAGAAACCTCGGCATTGTGTTCGACGATAAGCTGGTGTTTAAACATCATGTGAACAAGGTGGTCTCCTCATCTTTCTTCATGCTAAGGAAAATCAGAAAACTGCTGCCATACCTCCCGCCAGGAGCTGGGAAAACCTTGATTACCACTCTTGTTTTCTCAAAATTGGACTATTGCAATGCCCTTTTCCTTGGCACACAGGAACAGATTCTATCTAAATTGCAGTCTGTGCAAAATGCAGCGACCAGAATTCTGCTTAATATCCCTAGTCGCCGCTCCACCTCCATGGCTATACGCCATCTGCATTGGTTAAGAGTTAAGAATCGTATAAAATTTAAAGCTCTTTTTATTGCCTACAAAGCCATTCATGACTCTGGACCCAAGTTCCTTAAAGATGCTTTTCGAATTTATGCCCCACAAAGATACCTTCGTTCTGCTAGCACCTATCTTCTTGCTGTCCCGCGTACCAGAACCGCCAGCTGGGGAGACAGGCGTTTCTTGGTAGCCATTCCCAGGCTGTGGAATTCCCTTCCTTTGCCCATCAAAACCAGTCCAACCCTCACTATCTTCCGAAAACTCCTGAAAACGTGGTTATTTGATCAATGATTTTAAGGTAGTTTCATCTCAGGAGTCCGATCTGCGCCGAGACACCCTCGGGTATTTGCGAGCAATAAAAATCTCAAAAACATAAACATAAGCCTATGGTTTTTTGGGGGGGTAGTTGTATATAGCACAAACTCCACCCGAAGGTATCAGGTATCAGAGCGCTTTACATGAGCACCAGTTGCATTACAGACTGTCCAGAATCACAGGATGTTGAGCGTCCCTGCCAAGACTCGAACCCGGTTCCCCAGCTTCGAGTTCGACCACTCTAGCCATATGGTGCATCTAGTTGGTAAAATGGAGGATCTAGTCACTTTGATTGGACCCATGCCTCACTCTAAAGACATGACTTGAGGATCAGGAAACCCATGCCTTATCAGATTATAATGCTGGATTTGGACTTGAACTCAAAGTGGGATCCGATTGTGGACCAAACAATTCTTTGGTTATTTGACACCTGGTGGTCCACTGCAGACTCTTTCTCACTGATTAAAGAGGGGCCATTGGTCTAAAGTTCATCTTGCTGCTGATTTCTTTCCTAAATGTGACTCACGCTAGCTTTGTAAGTTCTACCTTTATACTATAGTTAAAAATTCCACAGCAAGTTGGCAGGAATTTTAATTGATTTTTCCACAAAAACAGCTATCTTTTCTTTTTTCGATTTATTTGTATAGAAAGATCCAGAGCATGGCTGAATCACTCCTTTTACTCTAATTCTAAATGTAATTAATGCTATTTCGATTCAAACTAGGAAGATCATCTCTATTTCAGTAGAAAAACACACTTGTTCTAGTCTTGTACTTTAGTGTGATAGTCTAATGCATTCTGAGTGTTGTAGTCGTGTGTTGTTTCCTTTGTACTAATTAGACTAGCACACCTGAAAGCAATGGTTTGTAGATTAAAAAGTCAGGACTGGAGATTATGTCTGTATGGACATGAAGTGATGTTGTCATCCTAATTCAGAAACATTTTGTTGTTTCATCCTTACTAAACTATTTTGTAAGGAATGTTACATGATTAGTGACTTTACATTTTTTTTTAAAAACCACAAGGGTGAGAAGCTAGTTACATATTATTAGTTCATGTCCAATTTCTAAATGATACTACCAATATAACAACACGTATTTAATCGAATTGTACAACAGTGCATAAAAGCACTACTACATACAATCAACAGTATGAGTACAGAAGCTTATCTTTCATAAAAGGACAGTCGAAATATTGCACATTTATGATCGATTTGAGTAAACACATTAGTGCCTAGATATATTAGTTAACTCTCTAGATGTTTGTGTATTGTATTTTAAATGTATGTTGCATCTATTTATATGTATTGTTCCATACAGTCCTTCAGAAATGGTTAGTCTACATGCCACAAAATACATGTTGGCAACCATGCTATCATAAATGAACAATAATTTGCTTTGTTAAAAAAGAGCAGGCCACGATCCTTTGATGACTGAGTTTCACAATGGGTCACAATTTACAACCTACCTCATTAATAGTCATGAGGTATGTTGAATTGTAACCCACTACGAATCTGCAATTTTCGAAGTGACTTATTAGTAAATAGGTTGGTTTGCATAATACCACACTGGATGCAAAAATACAGGTAGCAAATTGGGGCCAGTATTTTGTGACTGGTTGTACCTACATCAGGCTGCATCTACCCACAAAAGCCCAGAACCCTTTTTGGTTTATATTGCTTAAGACTTTATCGAACACGTTAAATGATGTATTTTAACAAATTAAATGTGTTCAATCAATCTCTTACTTTTCATGTGAATTTAAGGAGTGTTTTTACAGTTTTTACAGTTTTATTTACATTTTGTACAAGAATAAGAAATCAATTTACCCAGTTTGTTGTTACATCTATATTTCTAATACTGAGAAGGAGTTGCTGGTGGCTGAAGCACATACTTAAAGCTAACTTCCACTAAACCTGATTTCACTCTTACCCATTTTAGCAGAGTATACCCTTGATTTCGAATTTGCTCCATTTCTTACAAATCAGTAGATTCTCAAGCTCCCTTGCCACAAGAGTCAAATCTCTGAGAATCCTAATCAATTCCAGCATTTTCAAGGAGCACAGACTAGAAAGTCCTAAATGGTGTGGTATCGGATGTATGACGTTACAACGCATGCTTTTACCACGCATGCTGTTATAACGCAGGTTTTACTACGCATACCATTACAACGCATAGCGCTTTGGGGTGCTGGATAGTGAATAGTGTAATTTACTATTCCAACTCCAGTCCCCGTGGACACTAGGGAAGGTGTTGGACAGTAAATTAAATCTATTCCCTATCCTAGAGATCCCTCAGCGCAATGCGTTGTAATGGTTTTCGTTGTAAAACCTGCGTTGTAATAGCACTGCGTGGTAAAAGTTGCGTTGTAAAGGATGTTTCCCGTAGTATCAGATCCAGCTTCCTATTAAAGATGAAACCCTTCCTTCCACAATTTTCTTTCAAAGGTGCAAGTCTTGTGCTCAGTTACCTTGATGGAGATAATGCCCTTCTCAGTGGTATGCCTGATGCTGTCACTCTCCTCAAAGCCAGCTTCCACAGTGATGCACGTAACACCTTCAAAACTAGTTATTTTGTTTGTTTACCTAACTCAATAGTCCTTTAGTATATCTTCCTGAGAACGATGAAAGGTCACAATTCACACATGTGACCTACAAGTTACAAACAGAGCTCTGCACGTGCTACATTCTCACAGCGAGCTGTCTTGCCAACTTAATTAAGAATCAGTTTCAACTTGCTCTTATATGTAAATCAAAGCAGGTTGTATCATTGACAAAGATTGAGAAATATTGTGCCCTAAATATCGTTTTCAAAAATATTGCCTGATTCGAGTTACTAATAAAAAGTACTACATACTTTCAAACATATGTATAAACCTTTTTTGAGTGAAGTGAAATGCAGTTACAATAATCTTTCCCTTGTGAGTTATTAAACTGCAAATCAATAATGGATCTTTTTAATTCAGCAGGGCAGTTTATTTAGATAAGCTTAGGTTAATACCTTTTGGTTAATATAAGATGCAAATGTACTCTTTGCCTTCAAAGCATAAATTAAATTACATATTTGTTGGCTGATGATTTGGCCCAGACGTAGACTTTGTCTACTGTCTAAATATAGGGCAGCGTGTTAATCTTACACTGCCAGTTCCTGCTAACAGCAGGGCTCCCTCTGCTGTTGGACCTCCTCTACACCAAGCCCTAGAAATGACAACAGCGGGTTCAACAAATTTATATGTCAACAGTAGGGTTTGAAAATGCCAAATGGGCCTCTTTTGATAACTTTAAGCAGCTCCCTGAAGCACCACTAGGGACTGTGCAGGGGAATGGGGGGAGCCGGCTCCTGCTGGGCATACATGCCAAATGGAAGGATTCTCCAAGTAACCAAAAGCTCCTGTTCCATTACCAGATATCCATGCAGTCTTGCCAAGGCGGTTCCATGGTGAAAGGTCTTATTGACATCTTCTTCCGTGACCCCCACAATGGTATATTGCAGTTTAAAAGCCATATTTGACAGTGGTGTGAAGAACAAGAGGGGCAGATTTTCCTTACCTTTAATGTATCTTTACCAGCTATTCCTAGAAGCTGTCCTGTGCCATAGTGTATGGAAAATGGTCTACCTCCGTGTTCATAAGAGGTTGATAGAAATGATTTAAATCTCTCATGGGGTCCTGTGGAAAGAAAAAAACAACTGTTTACAGAGTCATGTGTTAGAGAGGAAGCTCTACAGTATTATTATGGGGACAAAGAACACAGTACATGAAGACTAAAATGTGGGAAAATGTAAATTGCTCTAATTGATAACGGTTCAATTTGAAATGCACATTTTCACAAGCATGAAAAGATTCACCTTTTGCACAAGAGATATTTTCACACACTTATATTGTTCTGCCTGCTTTATGTCCCTGAAAGTTGTTTCAGGGCAGACAGGGTTTTGGGCATGCTTCTCAACAAACCGATACTTGTGCAACGGGGTATAGCTACTGTCAAACAAGAGGATATTTTTGAAAATCAGCCTGATTTCCTTGTGTATTTCTATGTATGAGAAAAAGACTCTAGATACAGTTCTAGATCAGTAGAGTAACCTGGGGTCCGTGGACTCCTGCGGGGCCACAACACCAACTCAGGGGGTCCTTGACATTTTAGAAAATTAAATAATATTATCAGGATAATACTGTAAAAATATACATAAAAAAGGAAAATGTTAAATTAAAAATGTTAAAACACTGTAAATTTAAGAAATATAAGGAATATAAGGAATTTTAAATTGACTAACAGAATTTAGTACAGATGACTGGTGGCCTCAATTGAAACACTGTATGTGCATGCATTATGAGCAAAAAAGGCAAAAAGATAAGCTTGAGTCTAGCATATCAAGTTGTCTTGTAGCACTAAAAACAAATTTCCAAAACTCCAACCTGCGACATAATAAACTATTTTATAATTTGTATGCTTGTTTAAATGTATACTTTTATCTGAATTTTTGTGCACTGTTTTGAGGTTTAAATAGTAGAAATTGCATAGGCCAGGTTGACCGGTCCCATGAAGTCAAAAAGTTAAGAACCACTGGTCTACGTACCGAAAGACAACAGATGAGGTTACAACAAGACGTAGCAGTATCAATCATTCAATCAATCACCAAAATTTGTATAGCACGATACTCACCCGTGAGGGTCTCAAGGCACTGAGGGGGGGGGAGATGAGGGGGGGTTTGCTACTGCTCGAACAGCCAGGTCTTGAGTTGTTTCCTGAAGGAGAGATGGTCCTGGGTCAGCCGTAGGTGAGTGGGGAGGGAGTTTCATGTCTTGGCTGCCAGGTAGGAGAAGGATCTTCCTCTGACGGTGGATTTCCGAAATCGTGGGACGAAGGCGAGGGCGAGGCTGGCGGATCGGAGCTGGCGGGTGGGTGTGTAGAATGTGAGGTGGCTGTTGAGGTACTTCGGGCCCATGTCGTGGAGAGCCTTGTGTGCCTGGGTGAGGATTCTGAACGTGATCCTCTTGTTGACGGGGAGCCAGTGAAGGTCTTTCAGGTGGGCAGAGATGTGGCTGCGGCCAGGGTTGTCCAGGATAAGTCGTGCTGAGGCGTTCTTAATGCGCTGGAGTCTTTTCTGGAGTATGGGAAGGTAAACATCCTAATGGGGAATATTAATACCTTGCCTCCAAGTCTTGCAACCTTCATAGTTACCTGTTTCCAATGTATCTTTAAAAAATCCTTGCCTATTAAGTTTCTGTTTTTTCTGCACATCATATTCTGTGGACAGGTTATATCTGAACAATACCAGAAATTAACAGGAAATGAGCAGATCTGTGAGAACATTTTGATGTACTCACAAAAAGTTTGCCACTTTTGCTCGGAGGGAGTCTGATTCGAGCAGAAAACATCTCCTTGTAGATATTTTCTCTTGTCATACCTGTCCCCTTGAAAATGTCTCATGTGAGTTTGGAATGTGACGTTTACTTCGAATTCAATATGTTCACATTTCACACAACATACTGCAGGATTTTGTTTCACCACATTTTATGTATTTTTTTGAAAAGTGCTGTGAAAATATGTGGAACAAAATTTTGAAATTTCGCACTGGCATATAAAGAAGAATTAATTGCTCTAATCAGTACTGCATCCACAAATGTTTTTTATCTTGAATTCTCCTACAGCACACATGTTAGTGTTTACTTCTAAGTAATAAAAACACAAATAAATGCCTGTTTCTCATCGTCTCTTTTACAACCCTGTCTCATCACAACCTTTATGAATAGAATTCATGTAAAACTAAATACAACGCAACAAAGGCAAACAAATCCACAACAAAAGGTTACACAACAAATGAAGGTATTTCAATAATTTCAAACTAGTGTAAATTGGTACTATATCGAGTGGAGGGACACATATACTAGCATTTCCCAGCATTGGACTATGGAGTGCTGATCCACGCCAGAGTTTCATCAGAACCCTTGATTATGTGTACTATTTCCACTTCGATGTACGCAAGTTTATTTCATGTGGATATCCTGACCTTCTGATACATATGGATAACCGGCAATAATGAAAATTGTGATATATATTAAAGGCATGATGTTGTAGACAGGTGAACACCATAATGGAGGGTCTCAAGTAAGATCAAAATATTCTCATTATAGTGAGTCCTGTGTAATGCTCTTACTGACATGCACAATCTTCAAAAATCTGCCCACCTGGCAGGCTTTCTCCTGCCAAAGGTACCATCTGCTACTAGAAATTTCTGTAATTTAGAGCCTTCAAAATCTAACTCCGAGCATATAAATGTGGTTTATGTGCACAAAGACTATTGTGAATCAGCAAAATATCTGGTTAAAATCTTCCTAACAATATTTCACACAAACTTCTTTCTTGCTCCTTGAAAACAATAGGTGTGAATATTTAGTGACTTTTAACATAATTACCATACACCTTGTCATTAGTGCATACCACCACACAGACAGTTTACCATCCTCATCATAACACTTAGTTTAAAGATCCCTCAAAATGCATTTTGTGCCCCAACTTAAAAGCCTTTACGTCATCTTCTAGAGCATTTTTATTTCAACACACATCTCCAGTCAAACAGATTAATTTTGGCACCACTGAACTGAAGGGAAACAAAGATCTAATGAACCACTAGTGTCCTACCAGAGTGCATCTCATCAGTGAAGTGGTTTAGTGCAAAAGCCTCCTCGTTAACTTACTCAATTAACCCATTGGCCACCTCTTAATACCCTTCTAAGTCATTACAAGACTAGTAATATGATCAGTGGAAAGTCAACACAAAACCTAATGTTTAAACATCTTTAATGGCTTTCCATCAAGAAATACAATTAAAATTGAAATGGCGAAATCAGCAAGTCCCATAAAAGATTCCGAATCAATCAATAGATGCCCTAATTATATCAATGATACAAAACAGGGTCTGGTCATTAATCCCTAACGCAGAAGGGTTGGTTAAATATTACCATATGACTAGCTCACAGGAATAATACTGACTTATTTAGAACAGAAGTAGTCCATTAATGTTATTACTTCTCATGAAGCACATATTTCTGGCCGAATCCTTCTTAGCACTTATTCCATAAGATTCCTTGATTGTTTTACCCCTGTCACTGTAACATCTCACACTCAATGAGAGTTTTGTGATGTCCTAAGAGTGACGGCTATGCCCAGAATAGATGTGTGTCCTGTGCTCACTGTGCCGCTGGAATCAAGCTATAGCTAGCTGATGAAACCATAGTACGGGGAAACTGGTCCTAGATGCTTGTTTTCCACGTTAAGGAGGACATGGCCTGGCAGTTTGGGCTCCACTGCTCCCATTGGAGCAGGGTCAAGGGTTATTTATATATGGCTGGCTCCAAACTGAGGTGGAAAATGATGGATAGGGATGGTGCCAAGCGATCAGAAGGAGCTGAGAATAATTAAAGCATTCTAGCCATCAGTTTGTTTTTTGATACTCTACTCGATGCCACCTTTCTCTACACCATTCCACTCTACATCCCTCTACTCTAAGCCACTCTACTCGACTGTACGACAATCTATTCCACTTCATTTTTCTCCACACCACTCTATGCCATGCCACTCAACTCTACTCTGCTCTACTCTGCTCCACTCCCTGCACGTCCCCACCATTCTACTCTATGCCACTGCTGCCTAACTTTCTCCACTCTACACTACTCTACTGCATTCTATGCCACTCTACTCTATGCCAGTCCAGTCTTCTCTAATCTACACCACTCCACTCTACTGTATTCTACCTTACTCTACACCACTCAACTCCACTCCACTGTACGCCACTCTACAGCGCTCCACTCTACGCTAATCTACTCTATGTCACTCCAGTCTATGCCACTCTACTACACTCTACCACTGCACTCTACACCCCTCTACAATATTGCACTCTACTCTAAGCCACTCCACTCCACTGTATGTCACTCTACACCACTCCATTCATTACAATAACAAATAATTAGTTGGTATTTTTTTTAGCTAAAAAATAATTGATAGTCACATCAAGTCTGCATCATTGGTTTTGAACAGCTATGGAAGCATCTTGTCTGAGGGGTTGTGGTTTAATCAGATTTTCATCCCCATCATCAGAATAATCTGAAACTATTTCAGAAGTCCTTGTCCCCATAATTCCAATGTTGTGTAGTATTGTACTTGTAATAATAATTGTACAAGACTTTGCAGGGTCATACTCCATTGCATCACCAGACAAGAAAATACTAAAACCTCCCTTTCAGTAATGCTAGTGAAATTTCTGAACCTGACCGTGTTTGCTTCTGTGCCTTAATGTACCGCCTCTTTCAACCCATCCTTGGTTGTAATAAGGTGTAAGAATATGCACTGTCATCTACAAAAATATACAATATTGTAATAATATAAAGTAAACTATTTTTTCAATAACAATTTGTATGTATAATTATAAATGTATCCTTACCCAGAAACCATCCATCTGCAAACTGTCCTGTAACTACCCAGTTATTTAATGCACACAGTCTAAAAAATTAGGAATCATGGTTGCTTCCTGGAAACGATGGATCAATATCCATCAGGAGGCGTGGGGCATCACATACCACTAGAATATTCACAGGGTGGTGACGTTTTATTTTCTGGTATATATTCTGATTTTGATGGTGGACACATGAGGACATGTGTACCAACCATAAAACTACATTAGATTTGAGAAATTTGCAATTCAATAAAATGCCTCCTTTTAGCTTATAATTGAGGAAAACAAAACGGTCATTTAATTTGTCAACCATAGAATCTAGAAAGCTTTGGAGTATTTTAGAAAGAAGACTCTGTGATATTCTCCCAGCAACTGCTGCTGTGGCCCTATAACTCCTAGAATCAATGCCAGTTAGATAAAGACTACATAAAACTTGAATATGTGATGGGATAGCCACACCATGATGGGTGGACATTCCTTAAAGAAGCACCAAATCCGGAATTACATTTAAAATCATATCCATACAAAAAATGTACCTACTATACACCTCCTCATCTGTTTGTTAAGACAAAGCAATCCTCTATAATTCACTGCCTGAAAATGACCTCTCTCCTCCACTGCTGAACTCCTCGAGTGCACATGCCTCTCACCATATCATACAGAGCTGCTTTGTGAAAGATTGTAATGCATTTGGGGGGATCTTTTATACTTTGTTACTGGTTACCACATAGTTCAAGTTGGTGTTAAATTACATGTGCAATTTGCCGTTTTGTAACTATTTTCCAATTGCAAATGATTAGTATATTCAATGTGCGATTTGGTAAGTGAGCAAAAAACAATTGCAAAATGGGAAATCTGAAAAGTTTCAGTTCACTGTGCAATGTTAACGAACCCATGTTTTCACACTCATGGTATATCAAATAAGGCCTATTTAACCTTTGCAAACCTTTTGGGGAATGGTTCGTTAACCTTTGGTAAATCAGGCCTTAGGTGATTTGACCACTGTATTCCTATCCAATCTTTCTATATATTAAAATGTAATGACCAAAAGAGGGTTGTAAGAGTACCAGAACTGAATACTACTAAACATTTCAATTCTGGACAGAGGTACATTGTGAGAACTGGGTGAAGGTTTCACTACAGTGATAAGAGTGCGTGGTGAACATCAGAATAGAGGTTCACTGTGAGAGAACCAGGTGCAGGGTATGACATCAGTGGGTATGTCACAACCGTGATAATTGTTCATGATGCAGATCAGGGTAGAGATTAACTCTAAGAAACTAGTACTGAGATAGCAGTGTATGCCGCCGAGGACAGAGATAGATTATGAGAGCTCTGTGTAAATCACTAATCTGAGATCAAGATAATGTCTCTTCGTGAGACCTCTGTGGATACTGCACTACTCGCATAATAATGAGTGATGTAGATTGGGATAGGGTTACATTGTGGGAGTTCTGTGGATTTCTCACTCATCTGAGAATGATTCTTGATGCAGGTCATGATAGAGGTGCACTGTGACATCTCTATGGATATCTCAGTACTGAGATAACTGCATGCTTCAGGGAAGAATAGAGGTACATTGTGAGAGCCCTGAGCAGATCTCACTATTATGGTGAGAGATGTATGGATATCTCTGTAATGAAGCATAAAGACATGGTATGCTGCAGAATCAAGCTGAATAAGGTTTGTTAGGTCTGTGGATGTCAAACTCCTATAATTCCAGTGAACGGCAGAGGTCAGGGTAGAGGTGCTGTTTAACATCTATGAATGTCTGAACCCTCAGATTTTGGTGTATTGTGTTAAGTGTATATGGAGGTGATTTCTAAGATGTTTACCTAAATTCAGCACTAAAATACTAGCTCACATATGTCTGAGTATGCATGTGATATTTAATATAGGTTGCGCTTAACATAAAGGCAGCAGAGCGATATGGAACGCCCTTCCTGCAAACATCAGAAAAATTACAAACATGATAACATTCAAGAAGGAAATCAAGAACCATCTTATGAGCAAGTTCCTCCCATAACAAGACAATCTCTACCGAAGACGTGCCGCTGATTGTATGACTGTATACCCTATATGGGAGCAGGATTTGACTGACTGAACCTTAAAGTAATATTACCTCAGAACATTGTAACTTAATTCTCTATTAAGTCCATCCTGTTATTGTTTTCCACTTACAGACTTTGACGATCTTATTGCATTATATATATTGTGTTTGTAACCCAGACCATAAGATGTTAAGCGTTCTGATACCCACGGGTCATGTTCGCGCTGTAGAAAACTGTAAAAATAAAAATAAAATAAATAAAAATAAAATAAAGGCAAAGCTTCAGTGAACAAGCGAATGGAGAGGTCGCTGGGTTCTGAGAGTGAACTGCTACTTCACCTTTAAAGAGAAGAGGTGCTTCTTAAGTTCTTTCCCAAACTGGACCCGGGTTAACACTAGCCTGATGGATGCAGGGATCCTGTTGCCTTGCTCCACCTACTTTGCGCTTCTTTGTATTCCCTCTGTTGGTGGTCAGCTGCAGGCCTTGTTAATAATGCCGCTGCTTCTGAAGATAGAGTGGGCTGCTAAGGGGACCACTGGAATTCCAACTGAAACTGAGTTGATGTGGTGATATTTCTTCAGCTCATACTTTGAAGCAGGGCAGGAGCGTGTGTGGCAGCCATGCAGTTGACTTAGAGGCTAACTTAGAGTTTTGAAGAGAAGGTACTCCATCACTACGGCAACTGAGTGCCCTCTCCGCCAAACTCATGGACTGCCTCCCAAATTAAAGCAAGATTAACTTAACTATGTCGACAACACAGCCTATTCCAACTCCATTGCAGACAAACTTAATGACACTCACACTATGAGAAAAATGTCCATGCTGTGGGTGATCATTACCGCTTCATTTTTCAAAAATAAATTCATGCTTTGGAGTTTGTCTTTGAAAAATGAACAACTATGTAAAGGTTTGATTGGGGGTAATCCTGTTTGGCGGAGACATCCATCAAACCTTTACAACATTGACAGGAACCGCCATGATGGTGATTCCTGACAATGTTAGGAGTTGTCCATGAGGCTGGTGGGCAACTTTAGATTTGGCGGGCAGCGGTCCCTGAGGATGGCAAGGGCAATGTCCTCCGCCATCCAAAAAGCAAGCCCTCTTTCGGACAAGGTCGAAATCAGCCTCTTGGTATAAAAGTGCATGAGGCAAATCATGTAGAGATAGTTTGTGTGAGCTCCTTGTTTGTCTCAGTACTAAGATATCAGTAGTTACTGGAGCTGAAAATAAAGATACATTGTCAGAGCTAAGTGAATGGTTCAATAATTGGATCCTATGCAGAAAAGAAGCTAACCGTGCGAGCTTTGCAGATTTCTCAGTTCTGATATAATTGTGTGTGAGCATAACGACAGCCCTGAGGATTTTTCAGTGCTGAGAAAGCTTTGCGTGGGGGTGGTGAGGATATAAGGGCTTTGTAACAGCTCTGTGTAAATCCCAGCACTAACAGCAGTGCATTGACAGTATTAAATGGTGTTGTGAGAGCTCTGCTATCATCCTAGTAGTGGCAGAGAGTCACATGTGGAAGCTCAGGATAGAACAGCATTATGAGCACTCAGAACACCTTTTCTTGTGGCAGGCCAAATGCACTGTAAAAGGTTCAAGGGCATCTTTGCAACTTCTTTCCTGCTCAGACATCACATTCAGGCTGTTAGTCCCTGCCAGATTCCAGGCCTTTCAAAAGCATCCCCAATGGTCCTGCTATTCTTCCATCTCCTCTCCCTTCTAACTTCACTCTTTCCTTCCGGGGTTGTTGTGACAGAAACACAAGGGGGCAAATTCACAAGGAGCTAACGCTGAATTAACCGCATTTTATTGCAGCCAAAGTCATGATAAATTTACGCCCCCTTTCACAAGCTGGTGCTAAAAGCCCACAGCACCAGTTTTCCAGCGATAGCAGCCTAAAAAAACATTGCCACACAGGACCCCCGCAACTATCGCTAATGAGATGCAGAGTAGGCGTTTCTGTGCCCAAAGCTGCGACAACACGAAACCTCAACATTCACAACGACCGGCGGTAACAACACAAAACACACAATAGGGCGCGTTAGCAGCAGGAAATTAACACCCGCTCTGACCTGGTGTAAAGTCGGACCACAGTCTGCACCACGAAAGGGAGCACAGCCTAGACCACACATGAAAAACAACAGATGCCCCTGAGAAACTGAACATGCAGCAAGGACACCCAAGTGGGCCACAAAACCCACCAACACCACACCCAGGCCCGCAACACCCCCCTCCGGGCCCACCCCCAACCCTGGACTAAGAAACTGCACACCAACACCACAAATCCAAAACAAATATTTTGCCTGATGTCGCAAAAGCAGGGAAATCAACATACATGCGTGGCCAGAAAATGGAGAATCAGTCATACAGCAATGCAATCATGAACACAAAACACCATACAAACAAAATCCAAAACAACCAGTTGGATGAGTCCTAGCGGGTCATCACTGGACAATCTGTAGGACACAGCCTGGAAGACTAAATCCAAAAGAAGAAGGTGTGTCATGCGCCCAACAAAGGAAAGAGAGGAGAGCGAGGGAGAGAGACAGAGTGAGATTGCACAAGCAGCACAAGGCCTTGCAGGGAACATGGCATCACATGCCAACATGTGTGTGTGCATCATCATCCGTACCCCATGAGCCCAAGGCTGTGTCCCAATCTCAGCGCCAAAGCCACATAACATTCCGAAAACGCAAGTAGTGGTCAGACAAACATCAGGGATGAAAGCTCCATTGTTCCAATGCAGTAGGCGGGAGAACACCTGCACCTCTGACCTTGGTCTACAACGCGCGTGGAACACCCTGAGAGAGATGCCATTGCAGATGGGTACAACTCCCACACCACGCATTGCACAAATGAACTATCCGATTTATCCACATCCCACACACAGAAGCCCCTGCCTGAGGTACCCCCGCATGGGATGCCCTTGACACTCACGGAAACAGCAACCCATTCATCACAACGTTGCACAAACATTTGAATCATTGCTCATAGCTGTGGCATATTCTCCACACGACTGCTGCAGTACAGAAGAATTCCGGTTCCATGAGATACACCAAGGCAATGGCAGTCCATACTGGGCAGATGCACATCCCCGTCACGTGGAACACTACCGTGCACGTATGCTGCATTTACTAGGCGCAGTGGCACTGGTAGTGCTGCGAATCAGTTACCGGCTCAGCTTCCGCATTGCCTACGTCACCTCCGTCCATCCCTGGTTCCACTAACGAACATGCACATTTGAGTGTCCCATTATCGTCTGCCTATCCAACACAACCGTAGATGAATTGGACTATGACTTGTGTCTGTGCACCCTCTTGGAACACAGACAGGAGTGTAACCGAGACAGCCGTGAATGGGATTCCCTGCGTATGTATTGGCAGTTGTGCATGGGAGATTGCACAATTCCTCGTGTGCAGTGACCACATCGAGGCGCTCTCCTATTGGGCTGTGTTGCGGATTGGTGAAATGGCGTAGGCTGAGCACACCTGCCTGGACCAGTTAATGGATTGGCTCCTGTTAGAACTGGGGGTCTCTAGTTGGCAGAGGTAGGTACCACTGTCCAAATAGGGACCCTTGCTTCTAGTCAGGCAAGGAGATAACCCTCTTAGATAACCCCTGCTCGCCCTCGAGGTAGCTTGGCCTGAGCAGTCTAGGCTAACCAGAGGCAATGCGTAAAGTATTTGTACCAACACTCACAGTAACACAGTGAAAACACCACAAACTGATTCCACAACAGTTTTAGGAAAATAAAGATGTTTATTCTAAAACTACACAAGACCAAAACGGCAAAAATCCAACATACACAATTCAAGGATACGGTTTCAAAAGAGTTCTTCAGGTTGTAATCAAAGTTCTTTAGGTTGCGATCAAATAATCCACAGATGCGTGAAAAGTTCACAGTTGCGTCACGTTGACTCACAGTACCTTTTAGATGCAACAAAGTTCCACAGGCAGGAAGCTGGTGCGGTGGAAAACAAGCGATGCGTTACTCCTGAGACCCTGGGGAGGCGATGCGACAGCCCCGCTGCAGCAGCGGGCGTGTGGCGACGAATCCGGTCTGTATGGGGAGGAAGGCAGCTTGCGTAGATTCCGGTGCGTAGGTTCCGTAGGAAGTCTGTTCTCGCAAAGGCACGATGCGATGATCTCGTAGGGGCTGCGACGATCTCCGGGGCGACGATGCGTGGTCCAGCGGTGATCCTCTCTCTCGCAGCTCCTCGATGTGATGGTTCTGCGACGATGTTCGCAGCGACGTGATGCGGTCCGCAAGCAAGCGGTGCGGTGATCTTACCCAGCGACGGCAGGCTCTGCGACGACACTCGCAGCGATGTTCGATTCTCCCGCACCGGTCTGGTGCGTCCCACAAACGAAGGGTGCGATGGCTTCAGCAGCGGCGTCAGGCGCTGCGCCGTTCTCGACCTTCGTAGCGGCGGGAAACTTCTCGCACTGTCGGGGATGCGCTCCGCAAGCGAGCGATGCGACACTTTTCAGCTTCAAATGTCTCTCAGCTTAGTCTCAAGCTTCCCAGCTCAGGTTCAACTTCTAGAGGCCCCACAACTGGATCAAGCACTCTAGGAAGGACAGAACTCTCTCAGCAGAGTTCAGGGAGACTGGGGGTGAAGTCCTTTTGTTCCTGGGACTTCAAAAACAGGGAGCCAGCTCTTCTCAGGCCCTTGGAGATTCCTTCAAGACAGGGGACACAGCTCACAGCAAAGTCCTTCCCCTCTCCTTGGCAGCAAAGCAACAGCAGGTCAGTCCAGCAGAGCAACAGCAGGACAGTCTTCCTTCTTCAGTCAGCTTTCTCCTTGGCAGAGGTTCTTTCTTGATTCCAGGATGATCTAATTTTCTGTTGTCAGGGGTCCTGTATTTATACCCCTAAAGTCTTTGTTCTCTCTGTGCATGTGGGCCCTGAGCCCGGTCCGGACCAGTTCTGGGTGGATCCTGAGCACTTTGTTTTGCTGGCTGCATCTTTCCTTTCAGAGTGAGGGGCAGGGTCCTCAGCCGCCCAGCAGGAGGTGGAGCAAGCATTGTGGCAGGCAGGCACAGCCCTATTCAGCCCAGGTGCTAACTCCTCCCACCACTCAGGTTGCAATTGCTTCATTCAGCCTAGTGCTGACTCATCCAGCCTCTGGGGGAATTCCCCAGCCCTTGTCACTCACAAACCAGACAGTCAATACACAAACAGGCCCAGGCACACAGAAGGGTCAGCCAAGAGAACAGCAACTTTCTAAAAGTGCTGTTCTCAAACACAGGATTTAAAAAACACCTTTCCTAAAAGATGTATTATTAAATTCTGAGTTCAGGGATACTAGATACTTATGTCCTATCTTGTTCCTATGGGAAGAAATGCTGTTAACCACTGTAGCCAGCATCCCCCATGTTAACCTATGGAGCAAGATAGCCTTACAATAGTGAAGAACGAAAATGGCTGTAATTCACTACCAGAGCATGTCACCTGCACTAGTACATGCTCTACCTTTCACATACACGGCACCCTGCCCAGGGGGGTACCTTGGGCCTTCCATAGGGGTGGCTGATGTGCACGAAAAGGGAAGGGTTAGGCCTGGTCAGCGGGGATGCGGACCAGGAGGACATGGCAGTTCTAAACTGCCCGTAGGCGCTGCAGTGGCAGGCCCGAGACACCATTTTAGAGCTACTCCTGTGGGTGGCACAATCAGTGCTGCAGGCCCACTAGTAGCATTTGTCATCACCGGCCCTGGCACACCCCGTGCACTTTACTAGGGACTTCATGGTGATACAAATATGCCAAACATGTATATCCAATCATGATAACAATTTGCATAGGGAGCACTTACACTCTGGCACTGATCAGCAGTGGCAGAGTGTCCAAAGCATCTAAACCAGCAAAAACGAATCCAGCACAGCATCGAAAAATACAGGAGGCAGAGGCAAAAAGATAGGGGTAATCACACCAAAGATGCCAGGTCTAACACGTGTCCCCTCCAGCTGAAAGTGGGGAGAACTACCCACCCTCTTGGGAGTTCTCTTCACTAAGGCGGAAAAACCTGGACAGACCATCAGCTTTGGCGTGTTCTGTACCAGGGCGGTGTTCCACCGTAAAGTCCATTCCCTGTAGGGAGATGGACCACCTCAACAGTTTTGGATTTTCGCCCTTCATGTGCATTAACCACCTGAGGGGCCTGTGGTCGGTCTGAACACGAAAGTGAGTCCCCAACAGGTAGGGCCTCAACTTTTTCAGAGCCCAGACCACAGCAAAAGCCTCCCTTTCAATCGCACTCCACTTCTGTTCCCTGGGGAGTAGCCTCCGACTAATGAAAGCTACTGGCTGGTCTCCATTCTCCTCAGTGGCTTGTGAGAGTACTGCTCCCATACTATGCTCTGAAGCGTCCGTCTGAACTATGAACTCACTGGAAAAGTCAGGTGCCTTGAGCACCGGTGCTGTGCACATCGCAGTTTTCAGGGCATCAAAAGCAGTTTGGCAGGCGTCAGTCCAGTCAACGCTTTTGGGCAACTTCTTGGAAGTGAGTTCTGTCAAGGGGGCGACAATGGTGCCATATCCCTTGACAAACCGGCTGTAATACCCGGTGAGTCCTAAAAAGACTCTCACCTCTGTCTGGGTCTTGGGGGGTTCCCAAGCCAGAATGGTATCAATCTTTGCCTGTAGGGGCGCCACCTGGCCGCTCCCCACCTGGTGTCCCAAATACACCACCGATCCCTGCCCTATCTGGCACTTGCTGGCCTTGATAGTGAGGCCTGCCTTCTGCAGAGCCTTCAAAAACTTCGCAGAGGTGTTGCAAGTGTTCCTCCCACGTGGCGCTGAACACAGCAATGTCATCCAGGTATGCGGCGCTGAATTCCTCCAGCCCGGACAGTACCTGGTTAACCAGTCTCTGGAATGTGGCAGGGGCATTCTTCAACCCAAAGGGCATGACACGGAACTGGAAGTGCCCCTCTGGCGTTGAAAATGCTGACCTCTCTTTGGCCCCATCAGTTAAGGCAATCTGCCAGTACCCCGAAGTCAAATCAAATGTACTGAGGTACTTGGCAGCTCCCAACCGATCCACGAGCTCGTCAGCTCTGGGGATAGGGTGTGCGTCAGTCTTCGTGACCGCATTGAGTCCACGGTAGTCCACGCAAAACCGGAGTTCTGGAGGGCCACCGGGGGTAGCAGATTTCTTGGGGACCAAGACCACTGGGCTAGCCCAGGGGCTGCTGGAGGGCTCAATCACCCCTAGCGCCAGCATCTTGGAAACCTCTTCCTTGATGCTGGCCCTGACCTTGTCAGCTACCCTGTAAAATTTTTGCTTCACAGGCAGACTGTCTCCAGTGTCCACATCATGGACACACCAGTTGGTGACTCCTGGGGTCAGGGAGAACAGAGAGGAGAACTGACCCAACACTTGGCGACAGTCACTCTGCTGTTCTGGGGTCAGGGTGGGCGAGAGGACCACACCATCCACTGACCCGTCTTGCTCTTTGACTGCCAGGAGGTCAGGGAGAGGATCGCTATCCTCTTCCATCCCTGCATCTGTAGCCATGAGCATGGTTACTTCAGACCTCTCAAAGTGTGGTTTGAGGCGGTTCACGTGCAAGACTCTCAGGGGCTGCCTGGGAGTCTTCAGGTTAACCAGGTAGGTTACCTCGCTCTTCCTTTCAACCACCTCATATGGCCCAGACCACTTGTCTTGGAGCGCGCAAGGCTCCACTGGCGCCATCACCCACACTTTCTGCCCAGGTTGAAATTCGACCAGAGTGGTATTCTGGTCCTACCATCTTTTCATTTCTTCCTGGCTTGCTTCCAGGTTCGCCTGAGCGAGTTTCCTGAAGCGTTGTGTCTGGTTGCGGATGGCCAGCACATAGCTGAACACATCCTGGGGGGTTTTCCCACGGGACTTTTCCCAACCCTCCTTCACCAGCGAGAGAGGTCCTCTGACAGGGTGGCCATACAGGAGTTCGAAGGGACTGAACCCTAAGGACTTCTGAGGCACCTCCCTGTAGGCAAACAATAGGCATGGTAACAAGACGTCCCACTTCCGTCTCATGGGCTCCGCTAGGCCCATAATCATACCTTTCAGGGTCCGGTTGAACCTTTCAACCAGCCCATTTCCTTGAGGGTGGTAAGGAGTGGTGAACTTATAAGTTACCCCACACTCCTCCCATAGAGACTTCATGTACCTAGAGATGAAGTTGGTACCCCGGTCGGAGACCACCTCTCTGGGGAACCCCACACGGGAAAAGATCCCCATCAATGCACTGCCTACCACGGGTGCTGTGATTGTCCTGAGAGGGACTGCTTCCGGGTACCGGGTGGCATGGTCCACCAAGACCAGGATGAACCTGTTGCCTAAGGCTGTCTTGGGGTCCAGGGGCCCTACGATATCTATGCCCACCCGCTCGAAAGGGGTGCTCACCACTGGGAAGGGTTGAAGGGGGGCCTTCAACTTCATTCCAGTCTTGCCACTAGCTTGACAGGTTTGGCAAGATCTGCAAAAGGAACCAACGTGCTTTCTCATCTGGGGACAGTGGAAGTGGGTGACAAGCCTGTTTAGGGTCTTGTCTTGCCCCAGATGTCCTGCGATGGGCACGTCATGAGCCAGACCCATTAGGAAGTTTCTGAAGCGCTCGGGTACCACCAGCACACGGGCTGCACCGGGCTCAGCAAACTTAGGCTCGCTATAAAGTAGGTCACCTTCCCAGTAAACATAGCGATCTTTGACTGCTCCACCTGCTGCCTGATCTACAGCCTGTTGCTGCAGACCAATGAGGGAAGGGCATTCCTTCTGCGCCTGGCAGAACTCCTCCCTGGAGGGTCCACCTTCTTGCTGCCAATGGGTCAGCTCAGGTAGGTCGCCCAGTTCGGCCACCTGTTCCCCTGTAGGTTCCAGGGCATCCCCCTCAGGTTCTGCTTCCTCCTGGACCGTGGGACCGGCTGGGGCTGGTTTCCGGTGCCCTCTGCCTCTTCCTCTCCTGGCAGGTCTCTGGGCCACTGTTTCAGACTCCAGTTCTGCTTATTCACCCTTACTGGCTGCCATAGCACGCGTGGTCACGCAGATCCACGCAGGCAGACCCAACATCTCCAAGTGAGTTCGGTGTTCTTTGTCTTTCCATGGAGAACTCTCCAGGTCGTTGCCTAACAGACAATCCACAGGCAAGGCATCACTGACAACTACTTCCAAAAGACCAGAGACTCCTCCCCATTCAAAGGAAACCTTCGCCAGTTTGCAGAGGCGCACTGAGCTGTCAGCGGCCACTACAGGGCGGAGTACGCCAGGGATGATTTGCTCGTCAGACACCCATTGACACCTCACGGATGTCACACTGGCTCCGGTGTCTCTCAGAGCCTCAACCTCCCTCCCATTGATGGTCACCTTCTGCCCATATTTCTTAGTGTTAGAGGGCAGTAAGGTTTCCGGGACCATCTCTCGGTCTCCTAGCGAGACAAGGGTCATGACTGCTAGCTCTCCCCAGTCACTAGAAACCAAATCCCCACCCAAAGCTACACTAGCTAACGCTGGGGCGGGAGCACCAGTGGGTGCGGGCTTCTTCTTGGGACATTTCGGAGAAATATGGCCCACCTCATTGCAGTGATAGCAGGTAGGGGGACCCTGGTTATTTCTCCTGTCTCTATTGTCCCGCCTGCCCTTAGAGGGCCATGGCTGTTTAGATTTGGGGGGTTGCGAATCCTTTTCCTGGGAACTATTTTGGGGCCCTTGTAAGAACTCCTTTTGGTTACCCTTGTCCCCCCCACTCTTCTGCTGGGGACCCTGCCCACCTTTGGCTGTGGTACCCACAATTCCTCTGTGGACCCTGGTGCTGGTCCAGCGGTCCGCTTCCTTAGCAAGCTCAATGGGGTCTGTCAGCTTGCTGTCTAAAAGATGCTGGCACAGCTCTGGAACACAAAGACTACTCAAGTGCTCCCAACTGATTAAATGCAACAACCCCTTCAAATCAGTTACTTTACTGCCCTTCATCCAACCTTCCAGTGCACGCGAGTACCCATTCACACACTCCATCCAAGTCTCAGACTCTTTCTTCTTGGAGTTTCTAAACTGCAGTCTATACTGCTCTGGAGTAAGGCCATACCTGAGACATAAGGCCTCCTTCATATTGGGGTAGGTCATGGCACCTGCCAACTCTAAGGGCTCTAGAGCACTCCTCCCAGAAGCCTCAAAATGTTTCCACAGGCCCGCCCCCCAATGCTGATCAGGCACACCATTCATCTTCAATGCAATTTCATACGAAGTGAACCAGGCATAAATATCCTCACTCCTATGGTAATTCTGTACCAGGTCTTTGGGAATATATACTTTACCCCCATGCACTGGCTGCGGGCTGCCACCATTTGAACTGGCATCCACCTCCTTGGCTTTCAGATCCAGCTCTCTCATGCTCAATTCATGAGCCAAAAGCAATTTCTTTTCCTCTAAGGCGCGGGCATTTTTGCTCTCCTCCGCCGCCTTCTCCACTTTCAATTGCTTCATTTTCATTTTCATGACCTCCAAGTCATATTCTCTTATCCTTTGATTTTCCTGTAACTCTTCTGGGGTGAGCCCCCTACTGGAGTGGTTGCTGCCAGCTCCTGAGCCTACTCTGCCCACTGGCAGATCTTTGCCTTGGAAAGCACTTTCTACATCCACAACACTATTTCCTTCTTGTGCCTCCCAATGGGTTTTCAAGATTCTCTGCAGCTCCTCCTTCCTGTAGGCGCTCTTTATGGGGCACTCAAACTGCTGGCAGAAGTACCTAAGATGCTTTACCGGGTAGGAGTACAGATCTTCAATCGAGAATTCCAAATCTATCTCTGCCTCCTCACTGGGCGCCTTCCCATTCAGAGACATGATGCTTTTCGAAGAGTTACTCAAAAATAGAATTCAACAACTCAAAAACCAATAGTATGCGGTGGCGTAGTGGTCTGCACTCACTAGTGATGTACACCAATTACTGTAGGTCAAGTACAAATACAAGTTCAAATCCCACCGCCTGACCACCAATGTTAGAACTGGGGGTCTCTAGTTGGCAGAGGTAGCTACCACTGTCCAAATAGGGACCCTTGCTTCTAGTCAGGGCAAGGAGATAACCCTCTTAGATAACACCTGCTCGTCCTCGAGGTAGCTTGGCCTGAGCAGTCTAGGCTAACCAGAGGCAATGCGTAAAGTATTTGTACCAACACTCACAGTAACACAGTGAAAACACCACAAACTGATTCCACAACAGTTTTAGGAAAATAAAGATGTTTATTCTAAAACTACACAAGACCAAAACGGCAAAAATCCAACATACACAATTCAAGGATACAGTTTCAAAAGAGTTCTTCAGGTTGTAATCAAAGTTCTTTAAGTTGCGATCAAATAATCCACAGATGCGTGAAAAGTTCACAGTTGCGTCACGTTGACTCACAGTACCTTTTAGATGCAACAAAGTTCCACAAGCAGGAAGCTGGTGCGGTGGAAAACAAGCGATGCGTTACTCCTGAGACCCTGGGGAGGCGATGCGACAGCCCCGCTGCAGCAGCGGGCGTGTGGCGACGAATGGGGTCTGTATGGGGAGGAAGGCAGCTTGCGTAGATTCCGGTGCGTAGGTTCCTTAGGAAGTCTGTTCTCGCAAAGGCACGATGCGATGATCTCGTAGGGGCTGCGACGATCTCCGGGGCGACGATGCGCGGTCCAGCGGTGATCCTCTCTCTCGCAGCTCCTCGATGTGATGGTTCTGCGACGATGTTCGCAGTGACGTGATGCGGTCCGCAAGCAAGCGGTGCGGTGATCTCACCCAGCGACGGCAGGCTCTGCGACGACACTCGCAGCGATGTTCGATTCTCCCGCACCGGTCTGGTGCGTCCCGCAAACGAAGGGTGCGATGGCTTCAGCAGCGGCGTCAGGCGCTGCGCCTTTCTCGACCTTCGTAGCGGCGGGAAACTTCTCGCACTGTCTGGGATGCGCTCCGCAAGCGAGCGGTGCGACACTTTTCAGCTTCAAATGTCTCTCAGCTTAGTCTCAAGCTTCCCAGCTCAGGTTCAACTTCTGGAGGCCCCACAACTGGATCAAGCACTCTAGGAAGGACAGAACTCTCTCAGCAGAGTTCAGGGAGACTGGGGGTGAAGTCCTTTTGTTCCTGGGACTTCAAAAACAGGGAGCCAGCTCTTCTCAGGCCCTTGGAGATTCCTTCAAGACAGGGGACACAGATCACAGCAAAGTCCTTCCCCTCTCCTTGGCAGCAAAGCAACAGCAGGTCAGTCCAGCAGAGCAACAGCAGGACAGTCTTCCTTCTTCAGTCAGCTTTCTCCTTGGCAGAGGTTCTTTCTTGATTCCAGGATGATCTAATTTTCTGTTGTCAGGGGTCCTGTACTTATACCCCTAAAGTCTTTGATCTCTCTGTGCATGTGGGCCCTGAGCCCGGTCCGGACCAGTTCTGGGTGGATCCTGAGCACTTTGTTTTGCTGGCTGCATCTTTCCTTTCAGAGTGAGGGGCAGGGTCCTCAGCCGCCCAGCAGGAGGTGGAGCCAGCATTGTGGCAGGCAGGCACAGCCCTATTCAGCCCAGGTGCTAACTCCTCCCACCACTCAGGTTGCAATTGCTTCATTCAGCCTAGTGCTGACTCATCCAGCCTCTGGGGGAATTCCCCAGCCCTTGTCACTCACAAACCAGACAGTCAATACACAAACAGGCCCAGGCACACAGAAGGGTCAGCCAAGAGAACAGCAACTTTCTAAAAGTGCTGTTCTCAAACACAGGATTTAAAAACCACCTTTCCTAAAAGATGTATTATTACATTCTGAGTTCAGGGATACTAGATACTTATGTCCTATCTTGTTCCTATGGGAAGAAATGCTGTTAACCACTGTAGCCAGCATCCCCCATGTTAACCTATGGAGCAAGATAGCCTTACAATAGTGAAGAACGAAAATGGCTGTCATTCACTACCAGAGCATGTCACCTGCACTAGTACATGCTCTACCTTTCACATACACGGCACCCTGCCCAGGGGGGTACCTTGGGCCTTCCATAGGGGTGGCTGATGTGCACGAAAAGGGAAGGGTTAGGCCTGGTCAGCGGGGACGCGGACCAGGAGGACATGGCAGTTCTAAACTGCCCGTAGGCGCTGCAGTGGCAGGCCCGAGACACCATTTTAGAGCTACTCCTGTGGGTGGCACAATCAGTGCTGCAGGCCCACTAGTAGCATTTGTCATCACCAGCCCTGGCACACCCCGTGCACTTCACTAGGGACTTCATGGTGATACAAATATGCCAAACATGTATATCCAATTATGATAACAATTTACATAGGGAGCACTTACAGTCTGGCACTGATCAGCAGTGGCAGAGTGTCCAAAACATCTAAACCAGCAAAAACGAATCCAGCACAGCATCGAAAAATACAGGAGGCAGAGGCAAAAAGATAGGGGTAATCACGCCAAAGATGCCAGGTCTAACAGCTCCCCTGGTGTTCCTTGAACACAACTACAACGTACTATTGGAACACATTGCACATGAAACTGCGCGGGCATTCATGGACAAGTAGCTATGTTCCTGCAGCCACATCCGATTGTGACACACAATACAGGTCCCAACAACTTGTTGCATCATGGTGATTGCTCACATATCCCACCACAACAGTGGACACATCTGCCATCGTCCGGACTCTGGATGCATGTGTGTGCAACGAGTGTGTACACACACCTGTGCAAGGTGATGCCGGTCCATGGTCTGAGCAACACAGCGTTGTGTCGTGTGGCAATGTTGCCAATTCGGACACACTGCTGGGGGAGAGCGCACACAAGGCAATGTAGCATGAAATGTGAACCTGTCGGATCCATTCACCTGATCACTGTCAGTAGACCAGACAATCGGCGTACTCTGGTGGCAGAGCACAATGCAGATCCCATGGGCAGTGAGTCGTGCCCCCTCACACTGGGCAGGGGCAATGGGCCGATGCCAAACAACACATGACTCATCCAGCAAGGCAAGGTGGGCTGGGAGCATTGCCATCCTTGATTATTGTTGTCCATGTTTGCACCAACATTTTCTGAACCGCGACATGTACACATGCGTGCAGGTGTCTGAAGCATGTCCATGCCTGTTGTGGCTGTTGCCTCGTCAGTACTGACACACACATGCCAATAAAGTCCATGCCACCCCACTGGTGTCTAACTGTTAGGTGTGTTGATTTCATTGTCCACTTGTGTGCCACAATGAGCATCGTCCCTTCACTGGAAGGAACTTACTGACGCATGTGCAATGGGGGTATATCCCTTTTGCAAGCTCAACCTCTGTGAGCCAGACATTGTTTTAGGATAGGTGCTGGCCGACATGTGCACTTGCCTGAGTTCAGGAATGTGAGTATGGTTTCCAACCTCTGACAATGTGGAGCAACGTCATATATTATTACAGAATATGTCCACACAGATGTGTGTAAGTAGGTATGCATCATGAAGTTCTGTTGACACATGTGATGTAGGACACCACTCCTGGCCTGCTACCAATTTGGTCACACCTACACACAGCCCTATTCAATCCATGGCCGTGTGCCTATTTGGGGGGTTGTGAGATTGTTGTTGATGTGCAATGGCGACACAGCTAGTACTCACCTTCCCAGTCATCCAATTTGCCATGTCTCTCAGGGATACACATGCGCATAAATGTCAGTTACCAGGGTGTACCTTCAGGTGCAATCATTCTCCTTACATCCAGCCATACTTCCATACGTGAGTGAACATATTATTGAGACATCTGTGTGATTTAGAATGTTTTATTCACATTCAGGTGATTGACGGAGCTGGCGCTATACATGGCCATCCAAGCCCACAGCACATGGAAGCCCAGTGGTGGGCCAACCAGAGTCGTTTGGGGATTGAGAAGTGATTAGGAAGTGGGGGAGTGCAGTTCGCAGCTAGATTGTTGTGTGATTGGCCAGCAGCGATGAAATGAGAGTCTGTGTGGGGGTTCGGGTGAATGTCGCAGTGTGTTCCGGGGGTCAGTAGGAGGTATTTGCCAGGGCATGATGTATAGGTCATAACCAGGCAGGGACAGGGCATATGGCGGTGATGGATGCTACTGCCGCCTAGCTCACACAGTAATTCCCATCCCTTCTTACTCCCCTGATACGGGTTCTATGTCCGGTGTGCCCAATGTGTGTGGTGGGGTGATGGCTGCATCACTGTGTGCCACTGACACAACAGACTGCGAAAGTGATGGGGCAGCTTCACTGTGTGCCACGGACCCATCAGGGGTCGGATCTGTGTGTGTCGATGTTCCTGCTGCAGTCATCTGGGAGTGGCTCATTGGCAGCAATGGCAAGATGAAGTACTGCAGGGCATTGAAGTTCCCAGATACTACTCACTGGTGTCCAAATGTGGCATACATACTTCCAGCCTGCATCTGCTCCATGTCTCCATTGACCTCTGCATTTGTGGCAACTCTGTGCTGTAATTGCTGGTGCCTGTCTGACCAAACAGTTCTTGTATTCGATTCATGGCCCCAGTGAGGTCAGCCAAGGTCTGTGGCGAAGCATGGTGCGTACAGGGTATGTTGGATAGGGACTATAGTTGGTCCCTGATGGGACTCAGACACCCACGTATGGCGTTTGGCTGCCACGAGTTTGAAGGCCACACACAGCTGTTCAGCCAACTCCACCTGGCAACCACACACACTTTGTAGGAACTCCATGTATTGGTCGGGGGTGTTGGGAGACATCCATGGTGGTTTGTGTTTCCTGCTGTGCGGTCTGTGCAGGTGGTGGCCTCCCCTCGGGGCAGCTGGCCTGCCCGGCTCCTGGGGATGGTGTGCGGAGGCTGTCCATTATCCGTTGGAGAGTGTCTTGACATATGTGCAGGTTGTCATCTTCATCATCAATGATGTGAAGTGTAGTGTGCCCTGCAGGAGGTGTTGTTTGTCCCTCTGCAATGTGAGAGGGGAGATGCAGGTCAACAGAGTTACACGTATGTTGAAGATTTGCAGATGTTTACATTCAGACTGCATGCCAATGTACATTGTCACTGTTTTGGTGGAGCGGGCTATTTGATGGCAGTCAGTGTGTGTTACGACTACATGATGGATGTGTGGCAGTACCCGTGCATTATCATCACACAGTGTCAGGCAATGCCAGATGTGAGTGGACAGTTACTCTGCACGTGTGGGAACTGTTGTGAGCCATGTCATATGGTGTTGGTGTTGCACTTTGTACCTCATTGCCGTCATTGCTGATGTTCTATGATTGCTATGTGTGTGTGCTACATTGTGGGTGAGTTGCCCCTGCAACTCTGAGTGTGTGTAGCCTTCTCCTTTTGAGGCAGGGTGCCCTTGAATTGTGTGCTTTTTGGGGCCGGATTTTTTTTTTACTTGGGTCATATGTGCTCTCGGACAGATTTTGTGGCCTTGTACAGTGTTCGTCCGCTGCGTGCATCATACAGCAGGGGTTGTTTGTGCATGTGGACATGTCACAGCGTGACCTGCTCCTTTACAAATGTGATCCTCACTGGGCTACCTCGGATGTATGACGTTACCACGCATACCATTACCACGCATACCGTTACAACGCGGTATTTACAACGCATACCACTACAACGCATAGCGCTTTGAGGTGCTGGATAGTGGTAAGTATAATTTTATATTCCAACTCCAGTCCCCGTGGATACTAGGGAAGGTGTTGGATATAAAATTAAACTTATTCCCTATCCTAGAGCGCCCCCCAGCGCAATGCGTTGTAATGGTATGCGTTGTAATGCCTGCGTTGTAAGTGTAGTGCGTGGTAAAAAATGCGTGGTAACAGTTGTACACCGGCTACCTCCATGTCGATTCGTAGGCCATCTCATGTTTTTGGGCCGCTGCAATGCTTCAGGCTTGCAGTGTTACTTGCGTAGTCAGTGTGGGTCACAGAGCCGCTGCTTTGCTAGATTCAGCACATGTGCATGGTTCGGTTGTCATATTGGGGAAGGGGCCCCTTTGTGCACATTGTGGACGGGTGCCTACTTGGCGTTTCTATGTGTGCTGCAGTGTGACAAGGTTATCAGTGACGTGTTCCACGATCATTGTGGGTGTGCAGTGTGCTACACATAATTGTGCATGTGTGCCATTGTGCCCATCTCCCCCCATACCCCCTGTCCCTGGTCGTTACTCACCCTGTTGCTGTTGGGTCAGGTCATATCATGCTGTGTCCAGGCCCCCTATTCCTGCCACCGTCTCCACACTGCTTACTGTGGCCACCATTTCCTCCAGCTCATCTATCTCCTCCTGTGTCGCAGGACTCCCACCTCCAGTCGCCCTTGCTGCCATCCTGTTGGCGGAGAGCTTCTCCTTGGTTTGGCTGTGCACTTCATGCCAGCCCCTCTTGACCTCCTCCAGTGACCTCCTCAACGCTCCGACTGCATTGTCGTTGGTAACAATGGCCTGCCATATTTCCGTTTGGGTTGCCAGTGCCGCAGTGGAGGTGCCGAACAGTTGTTGATGGTGTTCTATCACCTCCGTGACGATGATCTAGTCTTCCTGCGGACTGAACCCTGTCTTATCTTCCTCTTGTCCTTGCCCTTCCCGAACACGGGGTTCCTGGCAGTACCTCCGTGGGGCTTGTGGGGTTCGGCTTGTCATCTGCACTCGGTCCGGGTGCATCCATGTTGCAGCGCAGCTTGAATTGCTTTTCTTTTTTCTTTTATAGCGCTGTTTCCCCCCAGACGCGTGGGATTTGCAGGCCTGTGGCTGGTTTTCTCTGGTTTTTGTACTGCAATTGGACTCATCGCATGTTTTTTGCGTTCGCGTTTTGCATTTTTGCGGCGTGGTGTTGATTTTCACGCTAACATTTGGCGCGTTATCTGGTGACTATCGCATGTTTCCGCATTGTTGTGAATTCCACGTTGACACAGGGTTATTTTCCCGTGATGGACTGCAATGTTGAAAGTTGTGTTACACTACTCTTGGGGTAGTAATCACACGTTCTTGTGAATATACCCCAAGGTGTATTTCCTACTCCGTACTGATTATTCAGTCAGTAAATGTAAAGCACCCACGATTTGAATACAACGAGAGAGAAAGCTCCGATGTCTGGGCCTCATGGCACTGACAGGTTTCTACCCTCTCTTGCCAGGTGTGGTCCTTTTTCCCTGTCTTTGGCTCATGTCATTTGGGGGAGGGTGTGGGAGGGTGTGTAAGGCCATTCATCATTGTAGGAGGGCCAGACCTCTGTTTCTGAGGCAAATCCACACTAGAGGCCTCAGCCAGCCTTGCAGCCATTTCTGGGGTGGCTGTTTTTAGTTCTTTATAATTCTTCAGCTGCTGTTGTGGGTCCCCCTCTGGAATGTAAGGTGTGGGTGCACCACTGGGTTACTGGAATTTGTGCTGCAGCTCCCTCGGCATGTCTGCTACAGGCTGAAGAACACATGATGTAGTTCATCAAAATATGGAGTTGGAGGAGGAGGGAGAGAAAGAAGTGCTGCTAGGGTGAGGGGGTGGGGGATGAAGCAGGACATTAGGGCTTTTTTTTGGGAAGTGTGAGGATGGAAGAATGTCGGGTTCCTGCCTTTCTTGGGGAATGGAGACTGGCAAGATGCCAGGTTTGTGGTCCATTTCGAGGGTAGAGTAATGGCAGGACATAAATGTTATGATCTGTTTGGGGGAGAAGGATGGTAGAGCTCTAAATATGGGGGTGGGTGTGCTGGGGTCAGCTGGTTCCTAAGTGCGCATGTCATTATTGACAGGGTAAAATACCATTTATGGGCGTCTGTTTAAGGTGTGGCAGTCTCTAGATGTGGGTTCTTTGTTGATCATCAGGAGGGAATGCAGTATGCTAGATATGGACTTTTTGGAGTTGATGGTGAGGTTGATAGGTTAGCAGGTAAGGGTAATTTATGGCATTTTTTGAGGGTACAGGATGGTAAATATGGACAGTGAGTGAGTGTGTGTTTGTGTGTGTGTGTGTGTGTGTGTGTGTGTCTGTGCGCGCACGCACGTGTGTGTGTGTGTGTTTGTTTGCTTAACCCACACTGTTAGACCCGCATCTGTGCCCATAGAGTGGGTAAACCCTGACAGAACCAGACAATCCCCATCTCTGGGAAGACCAATGCACTTTGAAGACTAGTTCCTTTCGTGTGTGTAGGTGCTTTTGAGCGAGTGTATCAAAAACTAAAGGCGTAATTATACATGCTGCTACCCGCTTTATACCCTACTTCTGTGTCAAGGTGTGTGTGGAGTTAGAATAATAAATACACACCTCGTTAGAGTCCATGGCTTGCTCTATGGATGTGAGTGTGTTTGAGGAGACTAAATAGGTGGTAAGCTGCCAGGTAATAGGAGCGGGTGAGTTTGATTGTGGGGGCGTTCAGGGTACTAGGTATGGATAGGAATCCCTTTAGATGTGAGGATTACCAGGGAAAAGGCTTACTTGGGGAGTTTCCACATCTGTGGCAGCCATTGTGGTGAAAAAAACATTATACAGTGGTCACCCGCCAGTGGCGCAGTGCCAAGTCATCAAAGCATAGGGGGCTCAGGGAAGTGAGGGGTGGGAACTGAGGGTAAATAAAGAGAGGAGGAATGGGGGACAAGGTGGCGAGGAGGGGATGAGGGACAGAGAGGGAACAAATAGTGCCTCATATACATTGCAGTACAAGGACTGACATCAGTAGCGAAATGATATATCATCCAATCCAAACACTGTGAGACCGAAATGCTCCTGGGCGGAAAAAACACTATATAGGGAGGATGGTCATCAAATCAGAAGCAAGGAAATGAGAAAGACAAAACGTATCCAACCATAAACAAGGAGTGGACCCAATGCCGACTTTAAGTATCCATAACGTATTGGAAAGCTTAGGTCGCCAACAGAGAGCTAAAGTTAAAGCTGTCTGCAGCCCACATCTAAAAAATATGAAGTAAATGTCTTACTATTGTGTGCCACAAAATAAATGTCCTTTCAATGCCTCAAATATGTGCCAATCCATGCCCAAGGATCATGTGAAATTTGACAATATTATTAAATTACTGTATTTTACTGGGTTACTAAGGGTAACGAGAAGCACACGTAAGATAAGTCATGAAATATATCTAAATAGTTATATATATAGCAAATGTAGTAAAAATAATGATAAGATTTGGGACAAGAATTAATTTACGACAGAGGAGGTAGTTACTCTTTTAGAGCCTGGGAAGTTAGGAAGTGTGGGGCATATTATCAAGCCTGTGCGCTAAAATTATCGCCGCTTTATCGGCCGAAAACGGCCGATAAAGCGGCGATAACGGGCTTGATAATATGCTCTATGGAATTCCAATCGATGCACATGTTAGATGTGAAGACATCTAACATGGGCTTCGATTGGAATTCCACAGAGCATATTATCAAGCCCGTTATCGCCGCTTTATCGGCCGTTTTCGGCCGATAAAGCGGCGATAATTTTAGCGCACAGGCTTGATAATATGCCCCTGTGTTTTTTTCCTTAACCGGTAGAGGGCACTAACATACTGTGTGAAGGAGTTCCTCGCCTCTCGCACATTGTATATAAACATAGTATACATAACTGAGATGAAAAAACATCAAATACATTTAGATGTTTCAATGAATAAAGATATAAAATGATTTCAACACTGAACAAAAAAAGCTAAATTCACGGCGAAACGGAGCGTGACAATGCGAATCGGATATTCAGATGTAAAGAAACACCAGTCACTTATAATAGTGGTCATTTCCGTGAGGTAAAGCTCTGGCATGGATAGAATATTGAGAGTATATTTGCATTTGCACTTTGTTCTCTCTTTTGTTCTCATAGTGCCCTCCTCCTTCAGTCATAGTCATAATTGGTAAATATATTTTAAACTAATCCTGTGCATTTGTCTGAGATTGTTCAATAATCCTGTTTAATTAATTGAGATCACTGGTAATATTATTTATGTACTCCAGTGAAGATTATGAATTTGCACGATATATTACATCATCGGTTCTAAGTGAATTTTCCAATTAAGGCTAAAATGTTGAAAATTATATTATAAAAGTTAAACTAAATCCCATTGATTAATCAATTAGAAAAATGCTACCAGGGTGAAACGGATTTAAATTTCAGTGACACCTGAGCCAGTATTTCCAGCCCTTCAAGCAAGAGAGCTCTGCGGGTAAGAGTCCAGTGGTGCGTTGCTGTAACAGAATAAAATAGTGCAGTCCCAGATGTAGGTAGAGTCGCCATGCGATGACGTAATCAGTGGCAAAATCTGGCTATTCGGCACGACGTAGAGCCTCACTCTGTGATACCAAGGAGAATCACCTCTCCAGCTCGAACTGGGACAGAAAATAGGCCAGGGCACCAAGATAAAAAGAGCCCTCCTTCGCGAATTAGATAGCTAAAAAAAAGTGGCCCGCATTTTTAAATCAGGGCAGTTTTGAACTTGTAAACTCAAGCTGTATGTGGTCATTGAGCAATCCTCTTCATAGCTGAATTTCCATCTATCAGTACATTACCTCTACGTCCCTCGTCCTCGACCCAGTCATCACACATGAGGTATTCCACATGACAGGAAACAAAACAGGAAACGCTTTTTAGACTCCACCCACCCTCCTGTCAGGTGCTATAACACACCTCACCACCAGAAGCACATCCTGTTTTGTTTCCTGTCCGTGAATGCTGATGGGTGACGCTGGGGTGAGTGCCGGGCACTTACCTGCTTCGGTTTGTCCTGTGGTTCCCTCCTTTGCTGGGCTCTGGGGGTGCTCATGGACTTTCGTGGGATTTGGAAGTCGGGCTGCTGGGCTTCCTGGACTTTTCCTGGCTGCGGGGGACCTGGTTAGCGGGGCTTCTCGGGTCCCCCGTTTTTTTCTTAGTGGATTCGTCTGTGTTCGTGGACGGCTAGTCAGGGGTGCTGCGCTGCTGTCGGCTCTTTTGGTCCGAGATGCGGAGCGGGACCGGCCGCGTTGCTCTCCTCTCATTTCCGCTTGTTCGGGCACCGGGTTGGGCTCTGGGTGCTCGTTCCTCCTTCCTGATTGGTTGCTGGCGGTGTGACGTCATGGGGATTCCGTCGGATTCTCCTTCCGGCTGATTTCCTTTGCGGAGCGGCTGATTGGTGGCTCGTTGTGGGCCCCTTCTTCTTCCTCGTTCGTTTATTTTGGGATTCGAACGATGGGTGAGTGCATTTCTTTCTTACACGGAGCTTGTTTGGAGTTTGCTTAGGAATACCGGCTGTTCATTCCTGCTCTTGCTGTTTGTCTGTGTTTTTCTGCACTATGGGGAAACACCACAGGAAGAGAAAGCTTGTCTCTCCTGTTCGGTCTTCCTCTTCTTCCCCGGACAGTGGGGATTCTCCTCCAGCTGCTAGGGGTGCCAGTTTGGCTAACAGAAAGCGCTTGAAGCGCCTGATTTTGGAAACTTTATCTGATATCCGGGCTTCCAAGAAGGGAGCTGGGGGTCGCTCTGAAGCTGCTGCTGCCATTTATTCAGATATTTCTTCCTCTGCTTCCTCGGATGAGTCTACCTTGGGTGCAGTGGTTCTCAAGGGCAAATATGTTTCCAAGGAGTTGTTGCCTGACCTTCTTTCCCACGTTCGGGAAAATATGGGTTTTCCTCATGACTCCGTCCCCAGCGCCTCCATGGACTCTGTTCTGCCGCAGTTTAGGAAGCCTGTGTCTTCTTCTATACCTATCCACCCTTTTGTTATGGATGTCCTCCTGAAGGAGTGGAAGACCCCTGATCATATTGTAATGCCGAGGTTTATGTCTAAACTCCATCCTTTGCAGGATATGGAGGTTGCCTTGCCCGATTCCGTGCAGGTGGATTCTATTGTTGCTTCTCTGGTGGGCCAGCCTTCCATGGCAGATGATAATATCCTGAAGGATGGTGTTGATAAAAAGATGTACTCTGCCCTGAAGAAATCCTATGCTGGCTCTCACTTGGCTCTTCGTTCTGGGGTTTATGATGCCTATGTTGCGCAGTCTTTGCTGGCTGAATTTAAGACTTTGTTTTCTATGATGCAGGAGGGAGGCAGTTGTCCGGAGTTGCTGCACTCTATGGAACGTCAGACGGAGTTTCTTTCGGACATAGCCTTTGGTCAGGGCTTGCGCTAAGGCTTGTCGTTCCTCTGTTGCCGCCCGTCGGAACTTGCTGCTCCGGGGTTGGAAGACAGATGCTGCACAGCGTTCTATGGCCTTAAGATTGCCATTCTCTGGTGCTCATCTCTTTGGAGACGCCCTGGAGGATAAGCCACATAAGGTCTTCTAGGAAAGGAAGCATTCTTTGTCGTTCCGTCATGCTCCTTCTCAGAAGGGATCCTCCTTCTCGAATGCCAGGTCTTTTCGCCAACCTTCCCGGTTTCAGCAGTCCTCGTTTTAAGGCCAGTGGGGTGCTGGTAGATCCTTTCCGAGGAGGTTCCAGAAGAAGCCCCCGCCGGATGGTGGGTCTGGCGCTCCTCGTTCCTGACTATGCCGTTCCAGTGCCCGGTCTCGTTGGTGGTCAGCCCGCGGTTGGTGGGAGACTGCGACTGTTCCTCCATGCTTGGCTGCTGACGACCTCCGACCAGTGGGTACTGGATGTTCTTTCCAGGGGTTACCGGATAGAGTTACTGTCTCCTCCGCCTCCCTCTGGTGTTAAGGTGACCCCCTTGCCTTCGGACCCGTCTCGCCGTCTGGCGTTGCTGGAGGGGGTTCCAGTTCTGTTCAGCAAGCTGGCGATTGCCCCGGTTCCCCCGCTGGAGCGTGGGCTGGGGACTTATTCCATCATCTTTGTGTTCCCGAAGGTCACGGAGGGTTACCGTGTGGTCATCAATCTTCGGGCCCTGAACTTGTTTGTGCGCAAAATCCCGTTCAAGATGGAAACTTTGTAGAAGGTGATTCTCTTGATCCAGGAGGGCTGGGTGTTCACCTCGCTCGATCTCCAGGATGCCTACCTCCATGTTCCGATGGCGTTGGGGGATCAGCAGTTCCTGCGCTTCTGCCTGGAGGGTCGTCACTGGCAGTTCTGCATCCTTCCCTTTGGTCTCCGGTCCGCCCCCAGGGTGTTCACCAAGGTGGCGGCTCCCTTGGTGGCTTATCTCCATCTCCTGGGGGTGTCCATGTTTCCATACCTGGACGACTGGCTGCTGCAGGCTCCATCTCCGGAGGTCATGTCTCGCCACCTTTCCTTGACCATGCGTACGCTTGGGGATCATGGTTTCCTGGTCAATCTGCCGAAGAGTCACCTGGAGCCTGCCACTCTGAGGACCTTCATTGGGGCCATGTTCGACTCGGTTCTGGGCAAGGTCTTCCTCCCGGAGTCCAGGATTCTGCGTCTTCTGTCGTTGCTGAGGAAGTTGCTTTCCCGGGATTCGGCTCCTCTCCTGCAGTGGCTGGTTGTTCAAGGTCACATGTATGCCACTGTGTTCACGGTGCCCTGGGCCAGGGTTCATCTTCGACCTCGGCGGTGGCATGTTCAGCGTTGGGTGCCCTTTCCGGTACGGGACTTCTCGATTCCTTTGCCGGTGTCTCCAGAGTTGGTGTCTGCTCTACAGTGGTGGCTGGATTCTTCGAATCTGTCGAAGGGAATGTGGTTCCATCCTCCGCCCCCCTTGGTGTTGACAACAGAAGCCAGTGCTTCCGGCTGGGGTGCGACTTTGGGTCCATGGGCGGTACAGGCGCGTTGGCTTCCTTCGGAGTCGCACCAATCTTCGAATTGGAAGGAACTGTCTGCCGTAGAGAGGGCGCTTCGCCTTTTCAAGGATTGTCTTCTGGGGTGCAACGTGTTGGTGAGGTCGGACAACACGGTGACCGTGGCCTACATCAACCATCAGGGCAGTACCCGCAGCCTTTCCCTGAACTTGGTGATGTGTGAAATTGCGAGTTGGGCCGAGTGTCATCTGGTGGCCCTCTCTGCTCTGCACATTCAGGGTGTGGACAACGTGGTTGCAGATTCCTTGAGTCGGAGGTTCCCGCCCTCTCTCTCCCTGTGTGTTGCCCCTCGGATTTTCCGGTTGCTCTGCCGGAGGTTCGGGACTCTGGTGCTGGACCTGTTTGCCTCCCGGTACGATGCCCTGCTTCCTCTGTTCTGCTCCAGGACTCCGGAGTCGGGGGCTTGGGGAGTGGATGCGTTGTCTGTCCTTTGGCCCCCTTGGTTCCTCTATGCATTTCCTCCCTTTCCTCTGATTCCTGCTTTCTTGCTGAAGGTTCAGCGGGTGGGGGCTCAGGTGGTGGCTGTTCTCCCTTATTGGCCTCGCCTCTCCTGGTTTCCTCTGCTGCTGGGTCTGGCGTGAGCCCTCCGTGGATCCTGTCCCAGTACTCGTCTCCTCTGTGTTCCCCGTCTCGCTCCCTGTTGATTCCTCTCACCTTGGCGGTCTAGAGGTTGAACGGCTGTCTCTTGGAGTCCGGGGTTTGCCCGACCACTTCATCACTGTGATGCAGGCTTCTCGTCGGAAGTCCACTCTGTCCTCCTATTCCAAGCACTGGGCCTCCTATTCTTCTTGGTATGCTGCCCTGGGCCTGTCCCTTGCCTCCTGTGATGTTTCTTCTGTTCTTCAATTTTTTTGGATGGCTTTCAGAAGCACTATGCGCTGTCCACTTTGAAGGGTCAGTGGGCTGCTATCCGGGCCTTTCGGGATCCGACTTCTCTTCTGCCTTCGGACGGGTTGTTGGTTTCCCATCTGTTTCGGAGTTTCTCTCTTTCTGCTCCTTCTGTCCGCTCTCCGGTTCCTCCTTGGGATCTTTCGTTGGTTTTGGGTGCCTTGCAGTCCCCTCCCTTTGAGCCTTTGGAGTCCGTGGAATTGAAATTCCTGTCTTTCAAGGTGGCCTTTTGGTGGCTGTTACTTCTGCTCGGAGGTTGGGCGAGCTTACGGCATTGCGTTGCTCTCCCCCCTTTTTGAGGTTTCTGGACGACGCGGTGGTCCTTTCTTTGGATCCCGGGTTTTTGGCTAAAGTTCGTTCCCGTTTCCATTCCTCCCAGGAGTTGATTCTTCCTTCTCTCTGTCCCTCTCCTTCCTCGCCTTCTGACATCTTGCTCCATTCTTTGGATGTGAGGTGTGCCTTGTCTGTTTATGTTGCCTGTTCTGCTGGGTTTCGGTCTTCTGAATCCCTCTTTGTGACCTTTGGTTTGGCTGGTAGGGGTAAAGCTGCCTCTCGTCTTACGAGGACGAGGGACATAGAGGTAATGCCATGATTACTGGGGGTAATCCCACTTACTCTTAGTCCTACTCGTCCTCGACCCAGTCATACATCCCGCCCACCCTCCCTTTCCAGGCCTTTGGTGCTTGGTACATGAGGATGTGCTTCTGGTGGTGAGGTGTGTTATAGCACCTGACAGGAGGGTGGGTGGAGTCTAAAAGCGTTTCCTGTTTTGTTTCCTGTCGTGTGGAATACCTCATGTGTGATAACGGTGTCAAGGACGAGTAGGACTAAGAGTAATGGGGATCACCCCCAGTAATCATAGCATTCTTATATATGTATATTTCCAAAGTTAATAAACTCCAGAAGACACACTTACATAGATGGTACATTACCATATACATGTGTTTGTCCCCATCATCAGAGGTGTCCTGCCCACACCTACGTTCTGTTTTAAAGACGTTTAGCTGAAGCTGAAAATAGGCCTACTACGCATGATAAAGAGCTTACCACTAGATTATCGTTTCAGTTCTAAAGACAACAAGTTACTAGGTTATCTCAAGACTATACTCACAGATGCAGCTAACAAGTATTTTATTCAAGGCCGAAGGTGAATAGGATGCTGAGAACATTGTGTCGGAGGGTAACCCTTTAATACGCTGCTAAGTAAAGTTTACTTAATTTCATAGCATGTGAAATATCAAGGTATCACATTAGAAACATTGTGCCTTTAGGGCCGCCGCTGCTGAAGTTTATTGTGGCCCAAATGCCTTCGAACCAGGCTTTGCACCCGTAAAACGCCTTTTCATGAGGTACAAAAACATTTTACAAGTCAGAAATGTCTAACGCTTTCCGAATTGCAAAAATAAGTGTGTTCCTCCTCTTTACGAGTCGCAACCCATGGAAAATGTATGACTTTTAAGTTCAGATGCTTACACCTGTTTCATTAATTGACATGAAATAAAAGCCTGATGTCCTTTGCAGGCCATTAGGCTACTGCATCAAATTGAAATTCATTAGTAAGGTCGCTTGAACCCCCCTCTGCTAAATGGCAATTTGCAATCTGACCTATTAGTATATAGGCTGCATCACAAATTACAACCCCATTTGCAACCAGGGTGTGGGGAATCTGAACATCCCTGGTTTGTCAACAATGATGCTACACTAGGCCCATAATGATCTAATTTCATTTATTATCATTTAATTCCATTTTGTTTCTGACAAAAATATCCAGAAAATTAGAAACGATTTAAAAATGTGAGTACATTCAACCGTATATAATTAATAAACTCAAAGCATAAACCTTGCATAGGAGAAAATAGTACTTAAAGAAACAGTTAACAAGGATTCTACCCAAGACATTGACATTGCAACCAAGTGAAGCCGAAATATGGCAAGATTGGCCAATAGCAAATAATATATTAGTGTTCTAGCCTCTACACCCATACTTGCATATCCCTGCAATACATGTCTTTCATCCAAGATTACATTAATTGGCAGCAATTGCAGAAGGAAGATATTTTAGCAGACAGGTCAGCATGCCCTGAACAGCAAGCTAGTTCTCAATCTCCAAGTCCTCTAGATGGAATTGACAGTCCTGATATAAACTAATACAGATAAAGAATAGATTACAACAGGGCTGTGTTCTGGCCCCACTGCTATTTTCTTTGTTCCTTTCCTGAATTATCAAATACATTACATAAGGCTGGTGGGTTAAGCCCTAAGATGGGGGGGACCCACATACTATGCCTGCTATACGCTGACAATCTAGTGTTAGTGGACATGACAGAGTTGGGTTTGCAAACAAAACTGTGATTTTATGATTATTGTTTAAAGAAATGCCTTACAGTTAATTTAGAAAAGACAAAAATAATGGTGCCGGGGAAAAGAAAGGGTTCCTTTTACTGGCAATTGAGAGGGGTCAGAGTTGAGGTGGTGGATAAATATAAATATTTGGATATGTGGTTCAATACCAAGCTAAGTTGGAGGGACCACATAGAATCACTACAAACAAAAGCTCTTTCCTCAGTATGGGGCCTAAAACAATTCAAACTGAAATATGGAGGCCCGTCTCTGCAGCCAATTCTATCAGCTTTCATTGCAATGGTCTGCCCACAATTCCAATACAGAGTAGAGGTTTTATTTTTAGGCAGTAGACTGGATTGGAATTTAGAGGAAGGTAAATGTGTGAAACCGCTCCTTGCTCTCCCAGTATCAACTAAGATCCAGGCAGTGAGAGTAGAATGTTAATATACAGCCTGGAACTATCAGGGATTGCAAGCTACATTGAACTTCTGGCAGAGATTGAGTAGAAAAGGGACCCCCAAAATATCACACCTTGGTAAAAGAGAAATAAAGGAAAGTGAACTTAATTGGGCATCCCAGGTTAGACATCTAGTTAAGTTGTGCATTAAACTTTCTCTAGAACCAGAACAATGAAAACTAGTGCAGCAGATCCCCAAACAGGAGCTACGTGCTAGTATCGTCCACCCATTTCCTGGTAAATGTGTGGAGTAATGATCATATGTTCCCTTACATTGAGTCCATGACAAGTCTTATGCTTAGAAATGCGGTATTGAAATTTAAAGTTGGCCTGAAACCAGGTAATGAAAGACAGAAAGATAAAAACCGCAATGAAAAATAAAGTGGGTCTGTGCACATGGGTATGCACCTGTTACAACGCATTTTTTACAACGCACTACCACTACAACGCAGGCATTACAACGCATACCATTACAACGCATAGCGCTGGGGGCGCTCTAGGATAAGAGGTAAGTTTAATTTACTATCCAACACCTTCCCTAGGGTCAACGGGGACTGGAGTTAGAATAGTAAATTATACTTACCACTATCCAGCACCCCAAAGCGCTATGCGTTGTAACGGTATGCGTTGTAAATACCGCGTTGTAATGGTATGCGGAGTAAAAGTATGCGTTGTAACGTCATACATCCGTGCACATGTGGGCTGCAGGTAAAATGCTGTGGTGCCAATACCTTGCTGGACTGTTTGTGGTTTCTAGAAGAACAGAAGGAATTTCTAATACCTTTTTTATTACTTATAAAATTATTGATAGAGATCAAGCTCTGAGTCGGTTGATAAATATGAGATTTTTACATGTTGTATGTGGAATTGGAAGATTTTTAATTGCATTTCAGGAGTCCTTGAAATAATTGTTAATATAATCTAAAATGGGCCATGGGTAAGGAGCAAGAATCTATCCTCTTTTTGAGGATGTTCTGGAGCTCCAAAGGCCCTGTATGCATACAGAAATGTATATTTTATTGTTATGTGATTCTTCCCACAATTACTCATGATTTAAGAGCTATTTGCTATAGAGTGTCTCTGCTTCCCCTGTAAGGGCTATCAGGCTTTTATTGTGCTTTGTATTGTTTTTAGGGCTAGACCTTTTGTATTATTTGTAGTTTGAAAAACCAACTTTTATTTCTACACCTTTTTATAGATATATTAGCCGAATAAAGTACATATTGATGAGGAAATTAACTGAAGTACTGGTGGATTCCTTACATAACTTGAAGGTTTAGGCCGAAACCTCACCCCATGTTATGTTTTGTTATGATGTCCTCCTTTGTTCAGCACCAACTAAAATTTTAATAGCATCACAGCAAATTCTCTAACTCATCGTCTTTCCTGTGAAAACGGGAAGATAGTCAATTGGTTGTGTTTGATGTGTTTGTATTTGAGTGAAGTTGTGCAGTGTATGTTAAATGTTCAGTATCGAAGCGGTATGTGGAGAGTAATGTGAAGTAAACTTGCATTCAAACTTGGGAGATCCTGGTAGACTTTTATGTGGACATTTTCAATGCACTAGGCGGTCCACTGTCCATTACTCAAACAGGGAAAGATCTTCCCTACGTACATTCACAAAAGGTGTTTTTTAGCATTGGTTTCAGCCAATGACTTCCTAACTCTGGTTAATGGTTACAGAAAAGTACAAAAAATACACATTTCTCAGCCTGTAAAACAGTCACATGTTGTAAATTTATCTTTAAACTAATTAACTGTAAGCTTTTAAGTGGGAAAGTTCCCAATCTGAACTTTACATCACATTAACACAGACAAGGGCATCTGGCTCAATCTAAAAAGACTTCCATGCCTGGTAGACTGTCACACAGTGTCTGTGATGTCCTTATGGAGGTAGCCAACATTATGCTGTAACTCTTCTCATTTGGTTTTCTCCCAGTAATGGTGTCAGGACTGCTTCAATGTGTCTTTATTTATATTCTCCGGTTCAGACTCCAGGGCTTGCCTGCCTTTACCCACAAGGGTATTTCAGATTTGCAAAATCCATATTATCTCATTTTAATCATAAAAGGCAAAGTAGATTTTTCACTGCACCCCTAAAGACAGGAGGAAATGGACATCCTTACACTCATTGAAAACACCGAATACACAAGGCTTTGTAATGAGGGGGGGCAAGATGGCGGCCGAGTAGCTGAGGCCGAAAGCAGTAGCAGAACAGTGGAGCCCATGATCACCTAACTCTACGTTGTATGGCGCTATCCGTTTGCCGGTCGGAACACGGGAGATAAACGGTAATGGAATGACATCTTGAACATAATCTGTGGCTGCGGTGCAAGCGGCTCATCTTGCAGAGTGAATGCGGATGTTCCTTGTGCTCACCTGCGGCTTGGTGTGGCCGAACGCCCGCGGACTGGTTCCTCTCCCCGCCTCGGTCTGTGCCTGCCTCGGCAGGCTGGCTGGTGACGAGAGCCCGCGGAGATTGCGGTACGAGGTTGACCTGAGGCGGGCTGGAGGGATTTCCTCGGTAGTGGTGGTTGTGTGGCCGGCACCTGCAGCGCCTGCAGCCTCTCGGCATCGGCAGAGGAAAGGAAGGCGGGGCAAGGGCGAGACTCCGCACAGTGGGCCAACGGGAGCTGAGCAAGGCCAGAGGCTGATACAGAGAGCAAAATCGGCAGAGCCAGAGGCCGAGCAGACTACGAGCGGCGAAGCAGCAAAGATAGAAAGCAACCTCAGTGCCCACAGCGTAACCAGAGCAATGGCCCCCAAACTGAACACTGGTACAAAAACTGCCACAGAAAAGAAGAAAAAGACTGGGGGTGAGACGGCACCAGCAGAAGCAGAGCAGAAAGTGCAGTCCCCCCAGGTAAAGAAACAAATCGCTTCCAGAACAAGACAAGCCTTGGCTGCGGCCCCCACTGCTCCTATTGCTGATTTTTTCCCTAAGGTGATCAAGGAAAAAGGCTTGAAAAATATTTCAGTAATGGAGGGAGGGGGGAATGATCAGTCAATAGTTGAAAATTCAGCCACGCCAACACCAAACACTCTGGATGTGGCATCCGCGATCAAAGATGGGCTTGAACAAGTGAAACACGGGGAAGAAATTAATAACCAAACATGGAAGCCCAATGTTATTGAGAGATCAGAAAATGATGATAGCAAACCAACCGAAAGTGAGACAATGGTGGGACCATTATGTTGTGGACAGGTTAGCTCTGAAACAGGAGATCCTCAATTGAATAAGGCTGATATGGACAAAGATGAGCACACAGCAGATGTTTTGATTGAGCTGGAATCAGCAGAGACGCCTAAAGTACTTCAGGAGCATCCGGGGGGTCGTCCTGAGACGGAAAAATGCAAGGAGAATGAAAAAGTTCCGAGCGAATGCTTCTTCTCTGTGTCAGAGGGGGGCGAGTGGTCAGAGGAGGATGATAGCTCCAATCTTGGATCAGATCTGGACACAGAGAGCGATCATGAGCTGGAATTACCGGCAACAGCAGTAAAATCACATAAAACCCGAGAGAATTCTCAAGGCGAGCTGAGTTGGGACCACTCATCAGCAATGCCACTGCAGGGCAGCCCGGGAGGAGCGGCGGCTCAGATGTCGCTTCTGGAGACTATTCATAAAGAGATTTTGGCACACAGGGAGGAAGCCCGACAGGAAAGCCGAAAATCTAGAGCAGCAGTAAGAAAGATGCAGGGCGCAGTAAGGAAGCTATCCAAAGTTTGTATCAACCTGGGGGATCGAATGACCAATCTCGAAGATAGAGTGGTCTCAACAGAGGCGGAGGCTGCAGCAGCAACCAACAAAGTCGAAGCCCAGAGCTCACAAATAACAGACATCCAGTGGAAGCTGGAGGATATGGAAAATCGCCTCAGGCTAAATAACTTCCGGATTCTGGGGGTACCAGAGGGAAGGGAAGGGTCCGATATAAGGGCCTATGCTATGTTACTAAACTGTTTGAGCAAGCATTCCCTGAGTTATCGAGCTGGGACTGGGCCACAGAAATTCAACGAGCCCACCGCTTTCCATTTAAAATTAAAAGGGGGGCGAAGGAGGATGAAAAACCAAGAGCAATTCTTATCTTTGTGACCAACTTTTTGCTTAGGCAGGCGATTTCAGAGAAGGCAAGACCAGATGCTAAGAGGAATGTAGATGGGGTATCCTTCTTCGTGCGTCCTGATTTCTGCCACACAACAGTAGAGAGACGCTGGCGACTCAGACAATTGATAAAACCGTTCAATGAAAAGAAGATGCAGGCCTACCTGGTAAACCCAGCCCAACTAAAAATTATCAACGAAGGGAGAACAATCTATTTTTCCTCAGAAATAAAGGCCAAAGAGTATCTGGAATCTCACGGGAAATAAAGTAATAGTCGGGTAGAAGTAAAGTAGTAGTAGTAGACCTTTAAAAATACTCTAGGGAAAAAAAAACAAAAAAAAAAAAAACGACTGAACACTGATATATAAATGGAGAAGTATGGCTGGTAGGATGCAATGTAGAGGGGAGTTAGGGGAGTCAGAAATGGCAAATGATTGGTTCTGAAAGGGCTTCACTGTTCATACTGCGCCCATCACACGCACAGACCAGGTCTGAGCGCCTCACGAGCTAGGGAGGGGGAGTGTTGGGGAAAGAGGGGGGTGGGGGAGTGCAGGAAGGGAGGGGGAGGGGTGGGAAGGGCAAAAACAAAAAAAATGGAGATAAGGAATTTTGAAATGGAATATGTCAGAGCTAGCAGTTATTCGCAGAAAATAATGATAATCAAGATTCGACAGGGAATGTTAGATCAACATTATGGAAAAAATGGCAAATATGACAATCATTAATATTTGTACGGCTAATGTAGGCGGCCTGAACGACCAGAGGAAAAGACTTAATGTAGAGCACTTTGTAAAATTTAACAATATTGATATCCTTTGTATGCAGGAGACCCATCTCCCCTGGGCAAAACAAAATCTGATGAAATTGAGGGGGTATGAAATTCTATCTTGCTCCACACAAACATCAAACATCAGGGGGGTCACAATATTGGCTAAATCTTATTTGCGGGGGGCCAAACGTCATAAATCTGATAGCGGTGGTAGATGGGCGATTGCAGAACTCAACCTTGGGTACACCCTATGTGTAGTCTATAGTTCAAATCAAGATGACCCTGAAGTCTTTGATTTTCTGGAGGGAGAGTGAGCAAACTGGCCAACACCATGATAATCTGTGGGGATTTTAATATATCGGTGGATTGGAATGATCCGGCGGGCTATTCTGGGAGGAAATCAAGGGTATTACGAGCCTTGGACTCCCTCAAGAATTCCCATGGGCTTAAGGACGTCTGGGGGGAAAAGGAGCCTATAGACCCAGGCTACACCTACTTCTCTTTCCCTAATGCGAAATATTCCAAGCTAGATTACTTCTTGATCTCCTTCTCGGAAATGAATAAGGTTGGCATCAGGAAACTCCCGAAATCAATATCCGACCACAACCCACTAATTATGACCTGTACAATTTCAAGTATGGAGAGGAAACAAAACAGCTGGTCGTTCGAGCGTAAGCTTCTGTTAGATACCAGATTTGTAGAACACATTAGAAAATGGGCAGAGGAATTTTTGGATGTCAATAGATACAGCACATCCAGAAATATGGTTTGGGAAGCCTTCAAAGCCTCTCTGAGGGGGGAAACAATTAGCTGCTCAGCTAGGCTCAGGAGGGAAGATAAGAGAGAGGTAGAGAAGCTGATGGATGAACTTGCAACAGTAGAAAAACAGCATATTAGGGAAATTAGTTTGGGGCAGGATGGTCACGGAAGCCTTACAAGAATTACCAATACCAAAGCTAACCTCCAGAAAATAGCTACGGAGAAGGAGGCTAGAAGCTATCAAGCAGCAAGGGCAAAACGGTATGAAACAGGGGAGCAGGCAGGAAAAGCTTTAGCCCTGCAGATAAGACAGGAGAGAACTAAAAACATAATTCCCTGTATACAGGACGAAGGCATAGAGTTTACAGAGCCTAAAGAGATACTGAGAGTATTTCATGGGTTCTACCAAAAATTATATGATGAGGAGGAGCAGACCAGAGAGCCAAGTCCGGGCTTTACAGACAGGGGTCCCAGAGTAACTGTACAGGATCGGGAAGAATTGGAAAAAGATATACAGATAAACGAGGTAACGAAAGCCCTACATGAGCTAGCTGCCGGTAAGGCCGCAGGTCCAGACGGGTTACCCCTAGAAGTATATGTGTGCTTAGAAAAACAGATTACCCCTATATTGCTTGACCTATTTAATGGAATTCTATATACAGGGAGAGTACCAGAATCATGGAAAGAGACAAAAATCATTATCTTTCATAAGAAGGGGAAACCCAAGGAATTACCAGGATCATACCGCCCCATATCGCTCATAAATGCTGACACAAAGCTATATTCAAAGATCTGGGCGAGTAGACTGGGGGGATGATTGGCAATCTCGTGTCTCCGTGGCAGACCATATTAGAAGGGCAACAGCATTGTTCGACGCTCAGGGTGCCGCGGGGGGGAGATGGCCATGATTCTCCTCGACGCGGAGAAGGCCTTTGACCGCGTGGTCTGGGATTATCTCTGGGGCATATTGGTAGGCAGAGGGTTCGACAACAATTTTTTGAGGGCAATTAAAGCCATGTATTGTAATCCAGTGGCTAGGGTCTCAGTCATGGGGCATCAATCTGAATAAAATAATAATCAAGAGAGGGACGCGTCAGGGGTGCCCCTGCTCCCCAATTCTATTCTCTATGTATATAGACCCCCTTATACAAAGAATCCTGGCCTCAGGACAAATAAGCTAAGCATGGGCGGAAAATCCGTTTCGCTCGCGGATTTTGCGGATTTTCGGTAAATTCGCAATCCGCGAGATTTGCGAATCTCCCGCAAAATCCGCAAATCCGCGAGCAGCGGATTTTATGGCTTGCTCGCACTGTTCGCGTGAGTTCGCGCCCCGCGAATAAGCGCTAAATTGCAGAAATACGATTTTAGAAAAACTGAAACTACTTACCAGGTTCAAAAGTTCAGGTTCATCATTAGTAGCCATTTCCTGTAGTGCTTCCTGAGGGGCCCCTCCAGAGTTCAGTTGCCAGTTGCAACTATTATGTGACCCTGCTCTGAACCTCAGAATTGTTACACATAGGCCACAAAGGTCCTGAATTACAGCCAAGTGAGACAAGCAGGAGCCAGGCTGGAAGTTCAAATCCATTAATCAGCCCCTAATTCATTATTGTCAGTTGGGGCAGGGCAGGTGTTGTAACTAATTTTGCAACAATGAAAGCACTTAGCAAGTGCAAAAGATCACTAATCAGGAAGCACTAAGGAAGCAGGTGCCAGCTAAAAAAATATTCTGTGACACATTAATCAGCCCCAAATTAATTCAGGTCACTTGAGGCAGGGAAGGTGTGCTTTGCTTTGCCACAATAATATACACTGACTGGACAACCAGAGGGTGCTGTGATGAAACAGAGGGTGGCATGGGTGGGCCAGAGGGTGGCATGAGTAGTCAGAGAGTGGCAGTGGTGACAGAGAGTGGCAAACACAAAAAAAACAACCAAAAAAAAAATCCGCAAATTCGCGAGAATTCGCGGATTTTGCGGATTGCGAGTTCGCAAATCCGCAAAATTCGCCAACGCGAGATTCGCAAAATTCGCCCATGCTTAAAATAAGCCCAGTGGTGGTCAATGGATTCACTACCAAATTATTGGCTTATGCAGATGATCTGGCAATAACCACTGTGGACCCCCACCAAGCAATGCCGGAAATTGTACAATTGGCCAAAGAATTTGGCAATTGCTCTGGGTATAAGTTGAATGAGGGGAAAACCCAGATCATCTGTACCAAGAATATTAGGAAAAGTGATCATAGGTATGTAGAGTGTGCGACGTATCTTGGGGTTAAGATTAATTCATCAGATGAGAAGATGGTTGAGGAGGACTATCTTCCGCTGCTGGGCTCAATTGAAACAGAGCTTAGAAGAATTGATGTCCTGCATCTATCCCTTATAGGTAGGGTGAATGCCCTAAAGATGACCATGTTCCCCAAAATATTATATATTTTTAGGGCTATTCCCCTATTTATAGGGGAGACAATGATCAGGAAAATTGAATCCACGTTTGTCAGATTTGTGTGGCAGTACGGTAAAATCAGACGATCTATAAACTATCTATCTTTACCGGTAGATAGGGGCGGTCTGTCATTTCCGAACCTTAAATTTTACCATTTGACATGCCTGTTCACACAAATGAATATATTGATTCAATCTGAACCCTTGCCAGCAGTAGGTTATAATGAAAATCAAGAACCTCCCTCCATCTATGAGCTATTGCTAGGTAGAAAAGCATATGGGTTATTACAGTGTGAAGTGGAACGGAGATTCTACAACAGGACGAGATATAGGATTATCAAAGGGGTTTGGTGGACGTGGAAATCCATAGGTAAAATTCTAGGAATCCCCAAAATAAATGCTAATACTAATCTGTGGAAATCAAGTCTATTCACCCATCTTGGACAGAATGAGAATAGTTTAATTTGGAGGGCACAAGGGATAAGATGCTTGGGTGATGTCATGTTGGGAGAGAATGTATATAGCTTTATTGAAATACAGCGGAAGTTTGGGATCCCTGTGAATCACTGGCTGCTATATTGGTAAGTCGTTCAAACTATCTCAGCAATAAGACCAAAACTAGTGAAGACACCAAACTGCCAACTGATTGAGTATATAAAAAGAGGGGGAAGGAAAATTGGTACGGCCTATAATTTTCTGGTGTCCGGGCTCCCAGATGATCTGGATAAAACTGAGGTGGCTTGGTCACATAAGTTAGGGGACCCAGACGTAGATATAGATCTGGCCTTACTTTTAAGCAGTAAAGTATTTCGAGCTTCAAACTTAAGGGCTTAACACTATAAGACGGTGTTTAACCTTTATTACACCCCCGCAAAATTGTTTGGGTGGGGGTTAAGGGAAGACGATAAGTGCCCAAGATGTAACACAGGCCCAGCAGATTTGATACATATGTTTTACGGCTGCTCCAGTCTGGCCCCAATCTGTGGTGAGATAACAACCTTTCTGAGGGGGCTGCTAGGCAACAATATCAACCTATCCCCCACACTGGTTCCTTTAGGAGCGGATTCTAAACTTAAGGTTGGGAAACACGCACAAGCATTGTTATTTATTGCTGCAGCAGTACTCCGTATGCTAATCTCTGCTGGGTGGAAAGATTCCAACGCCCCCACATTTCAGATGTGGATGTCTAGGCTGCTGGGTATCCACAATCTGGAAGCCTGCCTTTATGAATTAAAGGGTAGAAAGAAGCAGGAGTTTGGTAGGAATATTTGGGCACCGGTTAAGATCTGGAGAAACTCTGATCCATGAGATTTGTGGGGACTTAGCCCCTTTGTTCTCTTTTTAAGAATTATGACTGCATGTTATTAACTTTTGTAAAGCTCCGATTAATGTATTGCATATTATGAATTTTTTTTTTTACATTCTATAATATATATTGTATCTATTTATCCGGATATGTATTGACTGTAATTGTAACTGCCTTATCTCTAATAAATATAAAAAAGAAAAAAGAAAACACCGAATACACAGTCAATTGATCTACCAATTTCTCGTAGTTCTGTTTACATCATTGGCATTTGAATGTGTTAAATACAATAATAAAAAAATTATTCATCTTACGGCATGCTTCACTGACACAGTAGGCTGATGGCACCCAGAAGTTGGATGATCCTGTGTCAAATACCACTGTAAAGTTCTGGGGTGGGGTGCCAACACTTACTTGCCCATAGTATTGAGCCTGAAATGAGAAATCAAACATTAGGTGAGCAGGAAAACCAGAAAATGTTTGGTGTGCAGACTTTACCAGTATAACTAGTTCCTATATCAGTACAAACCCCAATCAGACAAGATAATGATGATGGCTTTGAACACTTCTCCTTCTAATGCCAGCGTTTTGAAGAGTTGGTAAAAGTCGGCGCATGACTGAAACCAGTCCCTTTTCCTACCTCAGGATCAAACAATTATTTGAGGCATATAGATTTATTGGAATGCAACTTTAGAGGATTATTTAAGGTAACATCATTTCTGAAAGATATATTTATTTTATTTAGGTCTTGGGTTACAATACAGAAATTTCATGTTAAGAACAATTAAAAACACAGAAATATAATTAAAATACATTTAAAATACCCTGGCATATTCACGGTAATACAATAAAAGTGTAGCACCTGATGGTAAATATTTCGTTCATTTAAGAAATATCAGATTACTCAATTTATCTTTCTTAACACAAAGTTCCAGTATGACATGTTTTAGATCCTGTACTGGACAAGTACACATAGTGCACTATTTTATTAGCACACCCTTATTACTGAATCTGTAATACTTTCTGATCCAGTGATTTTTGGGAATCTGTAGAACGGCCATTTTCAAATTAGACTAAAATCATTGTACTTCAGGTTCAGAATTTGCACTTAAGTAACAATCCACAACAGCAAGCTGGGCAGTGTCACCGACTGGCTTCCACTTTTAATTTAACAACATTGGCTATAATACCTTTTTTAATGTGTATTATCATGCCTTTTGTATTATTCATATTTCATGCACAGACTAAATTACATTTACGTCATAACAGTTTAAGCCCAAACTAGTAAAGGAGTACTGTAACGGTAGATTACATTTCAAATTAGCAGACTTTTCAGAATTCAATTTGAATCCCAGAATATGTTTCAATTTCAAGTATCCCACTGCTGCCATGCTTCAGAGCAAACCAGTAACGTACAATCTTGGCACAAACTCGATATTTTAAGCCAGTCAGACCAAGCTCTAGTCAAATGCCCTCAATTGAAGACCTTTGTCTCTTTGACAAAAATATTTTCCATAGTTTGCCCCCTGTTGGGAATGGGCTTTTTTGCAGGGTCACCCCCGGACTTTTTGGCTTCCTCCTTCACTTTTTGCTGAATTCGGTTTTGCTTGCCATAGAACTTTAAGCACATTACCGAAGCTAATCAGTGATAAAGTGCATGTACTCTCTCCCTAAAACAACATTGGCTCATACTCAAATGGCATGTATATATTTTTGTAAGACCCTAGTAAAGTGCACTACATATGCCCAGAGCAGGAAATTACATTCTTCTAGTGGGCCTGCACTACTGCTTGTGACACCCACTTAAGTAGTCCTTTAACCATGTCTCAGGCCTTCCATTCTAAAACCTCTAGCCAGTACCAAACATTCCTTTTAAATACAAATTAGTCACAGCTGGGGAAGACCCTGGACAGCCCAAGTGCAGGGTGCTGTGTATTTAAATGGTTGTTGATGTACTTTTAAGTTTCACATATCCTGGAAGTAAAAAACTCTTAAATTCGTTTTTCACTACAGAGCTGTCTCTCCCATAGGATAACATTGGGATTACCTTATTATATTTTGCCTGACTCTGATCACTTGTCTGGGGTGGGTGGCAGCTGGGCTTTGTGTATTCCCACTAGACACACATTTGGAGCTTAGGTGTGACCTAATGTGCCATCCTGTCAGGATGGAAGAAATTAACCCTGCCTCACTTACACCTCAATATGTTGTGTCCTGTCCCCACACAAAGGGCTGTATCACCCCCTGTAGTGAGTCTGGAGCCAGGACAGGAAGGGCAGGACTTCTATGCACTTCGAATGCATCTCTTGAATTCTCCACCACTTCAAAGGCACCACTGGGTATTAGAACTGGACCTCAGACAGCACCACTTCGGTACACTTCTGGACCTGTGACGACACTGCCAGGAAGAAGGACTGCTGTGATGCTGAAGGACTGCCACTTTGCTGGACTCTTGCCTTGCAATGCTGACCTGCTTCCTGATATATATATGGGTGAGAAGGACTGGACCTGCATCACTTGAACCCAGGGTCTCCAAGGGCTAGCTGGTTGGCCTCCTCATCTGATGTCTCTGACACATAAAAGGTTTCCAACTTACCTGTTTCTGCAGACTCTGCCATCTGTGAGTCTGCCATGGCACATGGTGCCACCCCAGCCTGGACCCTTTGAAGTTGGTATAAGGTGCTTGCTACCGCAAAATCCATGCATCCTCTATCAAACCAGCACATTTGCGTTGTTGCATGGCTAAAAACCACTGCATTGCCCTGTTGCGTGGATTGGAACCGACGCATTAGTCCTGTTGCATTAATTGGAATGAACAAATTGCCCCTGTTGCGTGACCAGAACTGGCTCATCGCCTCTACTGCATGGATCGGCCACGATGCATCGCCTTCAGAACCACCACTGCACATGGTCTCCGCATCTCAGTTGACAGCATATATGATGACAAACTGAATCATTGATTCCATCTCTGCACTCATCAGAGCCGATGCATTATCGCTGCTACGTGAATCAGGACGAGTGTATGGCCACCACTGTGTGGGCTGACACCAACGTACTGCTTCGGCTGCGCCTCACATCTACAATATTGACGTAGTGAGGATCAAGGTTCTTTTGTTTAGCGGGCCTCACTGGGTACCTGTATTCAGCCCACGTTCAAACGCGATCAGGCTGAACTTTTGCATATGTCCCAATGTATTCCAAGTATGCTCTTATTTCTTTAAGCGCTATTTTACAGTTTATTCTTTCAATTTTCATATTTAAAGTTCAACTTTTGGGGTTTTGTCATTTTAGTCATGTTTTACTTATTAAATTAGGTTCTATATTTCTAACCGGGTGTGGAATCTTCTTGTGTGGTGTTTTCACTGTTTTACTATTTGAAGAGTTGCAAAAATACTTTACACATTGCCTGTAAATTAAGCCTGACTGCTCTGTGCCAAGCTACCAGATGGTGAGTAAAGGTTAATTCAGACTGTGCCTACCTCTTACCCTAACTAGGATTGTGAGGTTCTGGTGTCAGGGGTAGCCCTTAAATCCTAGATTTAGGGGCATTAGGTGTGCGTGGCAGCAAGTGTTCAAAGGGCTACTACCCTCAGCAGCTAATTAGCTCCTGAAGGGACCACATCTGGTGGTAGTGGTCACTTTTTCTACCTAGAACCCTCTATTCCACAACTTTTAAAATTGGCAGAAGTCCTCCTCGACTGTACCCACCCGGTAGCCCGCCCTAAAGGTGTGGCTAGCCTTCTGGGGATGTAGGCTTCCTGACTATCTCATTTTCCCATCTGCAAATACGCAGGGAGAGGGTTGTGTGCTCCTCTAGGAGGCAGCCAGGATGCATATCAAAGGTGGGTTAGCCTTTGAAGCTCACCGTCTAGATGTGCCACTTCACTAGTCTTCCTCTGATGTAGGAGGTGTGACCTCCTTTCTGCTCAGGCCTTTGTTCCTGACACCTTATAGTGTTCACACTACCTGGCAGGAGGTCAGAATTCTGCCTTGGTGGCCGCACGGGTTGCCAGCCAGAGCACAAGGAAACCTGGTGTAACCAGGTGGGCAACCTCTAAGGCACCCACCTGGGTGCATGCCATGTCGTCCTGGGCACAAGATTTGTGTCAGGGGTGAGGAGGCACATTGTTTGACACCAATTTTTGAAGGACATAGTCAGCCCAACTGCAAGATGGCCATCCCTTGAGGAGGCTCTGCAGGCCAGAGAGAAAACCCAGATTTTATCCTGATTGCTGTGAGGCATCAGGCCATATGTGCAGAAGCATCAGATCGGGACCCACACCCACTGCCCATGGATACTCTCTGTGGCCCTGGTGAGGCAGCTGAGCACTTGTTGCAGTCGAGGCTTAGCGATGGCTGTACTTCTAACATGGCGGCAGGTAACGTGGCCGCAATGTGAACTTTCCTGCCCGTGCTTGTTTGAGCAGCTCCCCCTGGAGTTGGGTGTGCTGAGGGGGGGCCTTGGGGAACCCAAAGAACTCGTCGGTGAGTGATTCTTTAGGGCCGGCTTGTGTGGGGGGTTGACTCAAGGGAGGGCCCCCCACTCATGTCATTCTGCTGGCTGGCTCGGGCTATTATGTGACCCTCCCATGCTTTCCCAGGACCTTGCGGCCCCTGCTGCCTGCTTCTGGCCTCCGCTGCCTGCTTCAGGCCCTTGTTGTGGGGTGTATTATCCCCCCTTTGGCCCTGTCGATCAGCTCTGGTTGGGCCTACGAACTTGAGGAGTTTGGGGGAGCCCTAGGCCTGGGCAAACTGCTCTCTGCCTGGAATCTCGACTGCACCACCGAGGCAACCTGGGGCTGACGGGAGCCACCATTATGCTTGATTACCCGCCCCTAGCTGGGGGCTTTGCTGTAGGTCTGCTTGTGCCCACCCTTCCAGGAAATGCAGTGGGGCCCACAGTACCCACCTGGTTTAGAAACTGGTCCCCCCCCAGCACACCCTCTCTGCTGGCCGCCTACTCTGCTGGAGAGGTGCCCTACTGGTGACTACCAGCTCTACTGACCTCTGTAGGCTGAGGGCTGCCTGCTCCTGCCCCTGGGTCTGTCCTGTGGGGTGAGATGGGACTCTACAGTGGCAGCCCTTAGGCCACTGTCGGACTCTACTTCATTGATCCAGGAGTTTGGTGTTGTTACCTGTGGGGACCTGCTCACATGCCTCCACCATTACCCCTCTTGGCCTCTGCTTCTCATATTTGAATGTTGCTGGTGGCTCTGTCTGTAACCCCCTGGTACGGCACATTGTGTGAGAGAGGACCTCTGCTGTTGACTTCCTCTACCCGTCTTGCTTCCTCAGATTGCAGATTTCTCACCCTGACTTCTGGGCCTGACTGTGGAGACAATAGGAAGTCTGACACTAGGTAGTCTAATTTGCCATTTGAAGCTTGCAAATTGACTTGCTGTTAACCCTGGGCGTAGCTCGCGTAGTAACGCTACGTCTAGCTATGCGAAGTGCAATTCGCACTACGCAAGCTACACGTAGCTAGGTGAACTGCGTGGTGCGGTAGGGAAAATGCTGTTCGCACTGATCACACAGTGCGGACAAGCATCCGGCACTGTGCAATCACTGCAAACGGCATCTTGCACAGTGCAAGCCAAGCAGTCGTTTCCTGCCGCGCGAGTAGATTTGTACTCGAGCGGCAGCTTTCTCAACGCGGACTGGTAGTTTCTCATCACGAGCGGTCGCGAGCATACGCGACCACTCGCAATGAGAAACCTGACCTTCCCACATTGAGAATCTCACCGGGAGGTTTATTTTCCACGCTTGCGATCAGCATCTTGATGTTGCTGATCGCGAACGAGGAAAAAGTCTCGCCCCGGATGGTGTTTTGCTCGCTCGCAGTCGCCAACTTGACGTTTACCGTGAACAAGCACAAAATGCCCGCTACAATATGCTACGCATTTTTGCACTGTGCTACGTGCAATTCGCGTAGCGCGTAGGCACTCAAACTATGCACACTCCGCGAGCCAGGCCTACATGCTGCATGGAGCCTTGGCAGGAAGATCCTGCAAGAGACGCTGCACCTGAAGATGAACCGACCACTGAGTCAGACATTCGCTCTGTTTTTGGACCTTAAATGGAGCCTTCATATCATTGACTCTAAAATTGACAAGCTGGCTGATCATTTTGACTACCTGAAAGAGAAGGTTGACAGACACAAGGAGCAGCTGGACCTGCTGGAGCACCGTACTTCTGAGGTGGAAGACTCCCATTATTCAGCAGGAGAGAGACTATTCCAGATGGAAAAGGTACTGGAGGTCACTCATGAAAAGAATGCAAAGAGCTGTGGTCGTGGTGCAATAACGTACTGGAGTCGGATGCATTGGGTAAAATGGATGGCTTTGTTGATACTCTGTTATATACACTCTTCGGAGAGGAGCTCTCCCCTGTGCTGATGGTAGAGAGAGTGCATAGATCACTGAGTCAGTGTCCTCTGTCAGGTTTGGTGGCCAGGTCTATTATCACTAGGTTATTGAACTACCGTGACAGAAACACTGCATTACGTATTGCCAGGGAGTGTGACCACTTCATTTCCAGGGTAACAAGGTTTCCTTTTTCCATACTATACCATGGCCGTTCAGTCCACTTGATGAAATTTCCTCCTGGTGAAACGTATTTTTAAAAAAACAGCTGACAAGTACTCCCTGCTATCCCCGCACAAGCTTTGCATACAACACTAGGGCAAAACTCAGACTCAGGGAGTCTGTCAAATTTGCCAGGGGCCTTCCGGCTGATGGGCCTTCCCCTTCCTCTTCACCTTTGCCTCGGGTGATGGCCATCTAAGTGACAATGACTGAGTGTTCCAATTTCATCTGCATTCATGATGGTGTTGTATGGGGGTTGCTGGACTTTTGGGGGGTCAATAGTACTCTCAATGTCTCATGTTCAACTCTTCTATAATTCACAATACTAAGGCAGCCATTCACTGTTGCTTAGGCTGGTTTGACTCTCTGGCCCTCATCAATCCTCACCTCCATTGTTCTCTCCCTCCGGCCACCTAGCTCATCTGAGCTTAGAGAGTGCTGGCCTGCCTCACTTACCCCCATGGAATGAGTCCCTTTCACACCTTAGTAATTGGTTGCTCAGTGCTTGTTGGGAGGGTGGATTGGTCATATTTGGCCTGATTGGGGTCCAAAGTTGGAGGTGGGTTCTGAAAATGTTTTTGACATTGTTTATTGTTTGATTTTCCTTCCTCTTGTTCTGCCATTCACACAGATCCTTTTTGGCATCCTTCCATAATGGTATCTGCTTTTATGGGGCTGATTGTCATGCTCACCAATCCTTCTGATCCAGTCCATAAAATGTCTGACATGGAATATTAGGGGCATGAATGACAGACGTAAGGCCGGCAGGTCTTATCATGTCTGCAGTGCCCTAGCATCAACATTTGTCTCCTGCAAGAACTACACTTGATGATCTGACTGTGATAAGTTTGAGGGCCCATTGGCTGGGTGAGATGCATGTGGCCTGCTACTCTAATCATGCCAGGGGTGTGGCTATAGTTCTGCATTGAGGTTTGCAGTAGCATACTCGTTCAGCGCTCTGTGCTCCTCAGGGCCGGTTTGTTATACTTGCCGGGATCCTTTGTGGCCAACCCCGCCTTCTTTGCGGAGGTCTGGAGGCTGGTGGGCACCATGGGACCCAGTGCAGTGTTGTGGGGAGGAGACTTTAATGTGGTGTTGGATGCTTCTGCTGACAGATCTAGGGACACACACCGCCCACACCACCAGTCTGCTGTGCAGCTCTATACAATCATGACTGACTGTGATATGACAGACATCTGGCAAGCACACAATACTCAGAGCACAGAAGGGACTTGTATTACTTCCACATACAACACATGGTGTAGTATAGACAATTGGCTTGTCACTAAAGACATAGTTTCCTGGACTCTCATCATTCACATCTTGCTCCGATGCTGTCCGCCCATGCTCCCCATTCTCTGGGAAATGCGCCTACTGGATGCTCTTCCATGATCTTTCTCTTGGCAACTTTCTCCTGGTGCATTACATGACCAGGTATTCCGACACGAGGTTCGAGAGGCTATTGTAGATTACTTCTTCGCTCTAACCGGGCAGTCGGTAAAATCCCCTTTCACCCTCTGGGAGTCCTTTAAGGTGGTCATCCAAGTAATATCTATTTCCAAACAGGTTAGGGTTCTGAGGACTATCCGGGCGATGTTATCCAGATTAGAATCAGAAATCTGTGACCTCGAGCTCTGAGATTTTGACTCTGGGCAACTGGACCTTCTTGCATCTATTTGAGGTAAACTGGCAGAATATGAAGAGGAAGTGGTTTGGGAGCCGGAATATCTGAGAAAGGAGGCTAAGGTGAGGGACAGGGTGGGTAAAACCTTAGCAGGCCTACACTGCAAGCTCTGGGCGAGTGATTATGTGGTCAAGTTACTTGACGAACACCAAAACCTGCAGGTCAGAAACGCAGCATTGCAGCGCACCATGGTTTTCTTCTACACTGACCTGTATTCCACCTGTCAGTTCTCTCCTTCCGTTTACTTGGTTCCCTACTTAGATTCTGTGCAGCTCCTCTGGGTGGAGGATGGCCATCGGCTTTTTGTTGATGAACCCTTTATGATTGAGGAGATGACACAAGTTATTGCAGGATTGCCTTGTACAACAGAAAAATTTCTGTGGCCAAGCATAGGGATTTTGCTTCTATATAGTACTTGGGACCAGCGCTTAATTAGAGCCAGTGGTTTCTGGTTCTTAGGAACGGCACTTAATTGGTTTCAGGTGCTCAGCATCATACTAATGACACTCTGCCACATGGTGGCGCTGCTCATCTAATTTAGAGATGAGCAGAACAACGGTTGTTTATGAATACAATGTACATAAAAAATTACTCCTACTTACCTCCCAAGCCATTCCTTTAGTTTTGGGGACCTGGAACAATATGAACTGTCACACTTGCAGGCGAGAGAGATGGGTAGTAGTTGTTTTGGTACCATCATTGGCACTTGTCATTTTACAAATCAAGCACTGCCTGGGACCCCATCAGGCACTTGGGCAGTAAATGCTTTTGAGGAGCAAACGTAATCAAATTACGAACACGAAAACTCTCAGCAAACTATATACCAAATCAACAGCAGTTAGCAGCCTTATAATGAAAGATCAAGACACTCGAGGCAAATGAAGACTAACATTCCAAAGGGGATCTTTTGCAGCCGAAAAAGAACTGTAGTGAATAGCATGTTAAAAAATATGAAAAATCTATGTTTGGGAGAAAATATACAAACAGAGGTCACAACCACAAAGTCCCTGCTAATGTGGTTAAAAAGCTTATAGAGGGAAAAATATATCTTCTCAAAGAGACCCCAGTTACTTAAAGAACTAAAAATGTAGTTTGCTTTAATAATAGATATAGGGTTACTTTTAGATAAGTGTACAAAACCTTAAGAAGACATCGCAGCAGCAAATTGATCAACACCTTAAGCACATTTAACAATGGCCTGAATTCAGACAGGGAATTATTTGTCTTTCTATGATTTGAACATATTTGTTTTCCTATGTTTGTTACCCAAATTACCTGGTTATTGTTTTCTTTTCAACCTTAAAAACATAGTGCTTGATTCTATTAATTCAATATGAGATTTTACTTGAAAACTCGCTCAAGAAAAATGCTTCAAATGTAATGTAAAATTTCATAATGCCATAACAGATGTGGCTGCATACTGGAAATAAGTATGAAGCTATACTATGGGCAGCAACGTGACGATTAACATACATGAAGAAGTCAAAAGTAATAAAGATAAAAATCAGGATGTCTGTAAACTAAAAAGCGGACGTAGATAATGTCAGCTTTGCAGTTATTAATTACTGTTTCCACACCATCATCAAGCGCCTGGGATTCCGCACGTTCTCACTTGATTTTTGGTTTGTGATGAAACCTCTAGTCTATGTTCCACTTAATTAGTACAACTGTGTAGGGTTGAAAAAAGACATCTCCAATCCCAACCCTCCTCATTATTTTATATAAATATTCTTGTTTTTCAGAAGATAGTCGAGACCTATTTACAAATTCTGTCCAGGAGCCTTTCCCCTGAACAGAAGACATTTTCTCATCGTAGGCAGGGATTTCCCTTAGTGTACCAGATAGCCCAGTATTTTCAATTTATTTTAATTTTTTAATAGATTAATGTGATAAAGCTGGTTTGCGATAATCTCTTAGGATCCATGGCACTTTGTCGGCAGTTTCTTCTGACATGTGGGTAGGAGGTCTAAAGCCCTGTCTTCTACCTCAAAGGTACAAGGAAACATTTCCCTATTATGCTGATCTTCCTGAGTATTTTGATCCTCATGAAGGGGTTCTGCCATTATTTGTCTTATGGTTCAAAGTCGGTCATTAAGGTTTATGACATATCGCAACCAGGTTATATTTATTCCTTCTTTCTGTACCCATTCATCTCCAAAGCCATGTCCAAAATGTATTGGGATTGTTTTCTAAACACAACCTCATGATGGGACAACACTGTAGAAGCTTGGGGAATACATACTACGAATGGGGAAGAGAATAAGGAGTAAAAACCTGTCCCAATCTCTTCAAACCAGTCAAACATATCGCATCGTATCCTTTTAGGTCTGTTAGAGCAGTCTACAAGGCTGTCAGTCTGCAAATGATACAAAGAGGTCTTTATGTGATGTATTTGTAAACTATTACAAACTTGTGCCATCAACCGAGGCATAACCACAGTGCTTCGATCAGTTAATGTCTCTATAGGTAGGCCTACCAAGTAAACTATGGAATAAGAACATCACATAAATGGATAGCAGTAATACGTCTTATAGGAAATGCCTTTGAATAGTGTGTAGGATAATCTATAAAACCAAGATATGCCTATGCCCTCTACTAAATGGTTTAAGGGGAGTGAATAATTCCATACATGGCCTTTGGAGTGGTTCAATTAGAATCGAGGGGTTGTAAAGGAACATGTGGCATATGTCCAGGTCCCAGGGTCCATCCTACTACAGTTCTGCAAATTGAGTCAATTACAACAAATAGAGTACTTGACTGACAGTGGTAGCAATGGTGAGCAGGTTTCTCAGTGAGGTAGTGTGGAGGTGCTCGAGTTCAGGACTCAGCAGACAGCAGCTTTGTAGAAAATTTGCTTTTTCTGCATGGTCACTCCAAATGTATTTGAAGTGACCCTATTTTTTTACCTTTAGGACTGTGTGCACTGTAGCACTGCTAAACAGTAAGAAAGTGCCTGTGCTTTCCCTCTAAAACATGTGCTGGACATTGGCACTCCCTATTTAATTTTCCTTATCATTCCATTGTAAATGGTGCCCAAAGAACACCTATGCAAAAAAAACAATTGATGGACAGAATGTTGAACAATATCAAACATTCACCCCAGTACAGAGATCTGGGCCTAAATCCATTGTTGTTTTGCTCTCCATGCTATTCCAGTTTAAACCCAGCCATATGCAAATCAGTCTTGACCCTGCTCCCAATGTAAACAGTCCAGCCCGAACTGCCAGGCCAGGTCCTCGCTGGACTGGAAAGAAGCTTCCCAGGACCAGTTTTGGGGTGTCACCCCTCATCAGCCAGGCTAGCTTGACTCCAGTGGCATAGAGAGCATGGGACCCGCATCTGGGCATACCCTTCCCACTCTGGGTGACAAATGTAAAAAGAACAATTGATGAACTGGTTCAAACTAGCCTGGCTGATGAGGGGTGTTATCCCAAAACCATTCAGAGGATATTTGTTTCTGGTTCAGAGAAGACCTGGCTCGGCAGTTCAGGCTTGACTATTCCCATGAGGAATAGGGTCAAGACTGATTTGCAAATAGCTGGGTCTGAACTGGGGGACGAATTGAGCTAAAGAGTGGGAATGGATTCAACCCAAATCTGTGACTGGGGGTGAGTGTCTGAAAAGTTTAGCTCTCCGTCCATCTTCTCTTTGTGTTTGCTTTGTCCGCCCTAAGTTAGCAGGGTTGGCCAGACGGGGGACCCTTGCTCACTTTGCCACTGGATTCAAGCTAGCCTGGCTGATTAGGGGTTTACCCCGAAACCGGTCCCAGGATGCTTTTTTCTGGTTTAGGGAAGACGTGGCTTGGCAGTTCAGGCTGGACTATTCCCATGAGGAATAGGGTCAAGACTGATTTTCATATGGATGGTTCTGAACTAGTGGCAAAATGATCTAAAGTCCGATGATGGATTCAACCCAGATCTGTGACTGGGGTGAGTGTCTGAAAAGTTTCAGTGTTTCGCCCATCATCTCTTTGTGTTTGCTTTGTTTGCCCTAAAAAACACCTATGGAATAGAAAGTTGAATGCCATATGTTAGCTGCAGCGTGTATTTACACCACCCACATATGTAAAAAATAATACATGTCTGCCAGGACCACAGTTTGGCTCTGGCTGGGCAGCAATTTAAATATACTCCAGTGACAAATGGCAGGGAAAATCAATTTGCCATTTAGAAGAAACCTATTTTTATATATTCATAGGTTATTCCTACTGCGTGACCCACTGGACATTGTACTAGTACATAGAATAGGTTACCCTACATATTGGGGTTTGTGTACCATTATATTGAAATAAAAGAAAAACGCTATTTTGCTATGTAGCCTCTTCAAGACTTTCCCCTAAAATTAAACATGATCAAAATGTTTATTCCCTAGCTTCACTCTGGAAAGGACTAGTAAAAGGATTAAAACGTATTTCCTGTCTGGTTTTTAAAATCTGATATAATGATGAATTCAGATTTATGATAAAATATGCATAAAAGTAACTCCCTAAAAATGTACTTTGGGCTTCCTGAGCAAGAAGTGGCTTAAAACCAGCTCAGCAACTCACCACATACTAGAGCTGGAATATATATGATTGCGTAAGAGAGTTAACAACCCTGTTAAAAGGACATTGACCTCTTCTGAGCCTAGGAAGGGCCAAGGGGCATTAATTGCTGACCACTTAGCAAAGATGACCTATCTGAGAGTGGACAAGAACAGTTGGCAGAACAAGGAGCAGCTTAAGAACCAACTCTTTTGACTTGAAGATGCAAAGGAAGGCGTTTCTTACGCAGGTTCTTCCCAGATAGCCAGGCTACAGGCATCATAGGAAAGAATAATTGTTTTGATCCTGTCAGGAGGAAGGGGAGCTAATTTCTCATTAGAATAGGGGAGTAGATTATTCGCTGAAGGCTGGCCTGCCGACTGGCAGCTTGGTTAGGCCATCTTAAAACAGGGGCTCCTGGGTACTTTTACTGAAAGGCAAAGAGGAAGGGCTGCAAAAGGAGGTTTTTTCCACTCTGAGCTTTTGCTGCCCTAAAAACTGGTAAGCTGGGCCCTCATGCTAGGGTTGATTTGGTGAAATTTGGCAGCTGCCCCTGCTTTGTCGTCAAGCGTCTTCCCGAATTCTGGGAGAGCGCACAAATTAACATAACTGGCAGGGTGTCCTCTGTTGCTGCAGGCACCTGGTCAGCAGATGCATCATCAGAGAGGTTGCTTTGTCATGAATCCCATGACTGTAGACGGCGAAGTCTGCATCACACAAGGAACAAGTGAAAAGGTGATCTGTGCATGTTCTCTCAGGCCGATCTCAATGTTTTAAGTCTTCTTGTCACCACCAGATTTACTAATAATTCTCAACTAGACTCTTGCACACCTGATTGATTTTTTGCTGATGCTTCCAGCAGACAGAGAAGTGAACCAGACTATTAAGCAGTAATTCACGTGCAATCATATGACATTATTGACTTGTGTTTTCACAATCAAGCCACTTTTCATAGCTTTGTCAGAGACATATCAGATCTATGAGGAGAACATTTGCTAGCCATTGTATACATAGAGTATATTACCTTATGCAAAGCAGGCATAACAGGACAATCAGGCGGCCACTGTTGTTTGCAAATCTTGCACTTAGCCAGAGGTACTAAATAAAAAATATTTTTTGTGCAAAGGTTTGTCTCATGAGCTAATGGCTTCACCAATGCTGAAAATTATTGAATGGTGGTTTACCTTAACCTTTCAAAGTAAGATTGCAGATAATATTTGACCTACATTGCCTCAAAATAAGGCGAACTCTGGGCAACTCACAATCATATTTATATCATTAGCTTCTGGTATGCCACACCTCTTGCATCTAGTCATTCCTCCATTAGGAAATGTAGCCAGTTTTTGTGGAGTACAGTTATTTGTTTTCAAAGAAGCAGATGTGACAGTCGAATAAAGGATGCTTAAAGATGCTTGCTATATTTTCCATCTCTGCCATAGGGAAGTATCATCAGGGACTCAAGCTGCTTTTTTTCTTTATCAGGCAAACATCTCGAATAAACTGCTTTGAGTTCCAAAAGTCTTGTTTAGGCCTCTCTTGTGAGTCAAGCCGTGATGATAACTGTACTTATTTAAACCTAAAAATAACACCTGCAGTCCTTTCTGTCACATCATTCCAAGATAAAAGATGAGGCCTTCAAACAACAGCCCCCAGCAGTGTATCCTTGCTTCTTTCAAGGGGAGACATAACGTATTTTTCATACGTGTTGGAGTGCCCGGGGAAATCCAAATTGGTGCCAAACCGCTATGTTATTGTAAGTGCAATATGTGTCCGATGTTAAACGAAGATTTGCACTGGTTGTCAATAATTTCATGTATAAACAATGAGATTCTATCAATGTGAAGAGGTGATAATTTTTATGATGTTTTATTCTTATGGGGTCTGGTGAGATACTAGGCTCTCTCTTAGGTCTAGAAAGATGAGAGCACAGTGTGCTTGTTAAAATACCCCTCACACACTAAAAAGTCCTTTAGTGTCATGCTTCATCATAGGGGTCTTCCCATCCCTATAACGGGGCGGGCGTGCTAGACCAAACGAACTACGCGGGAGCACTTAAGTTGTGACAGAGGCTATGTGTAGGTGTGTCAGTGAAAGTGTAGGGACCTAACAAGTGAGTACAAGAAAAAATACAAAAAAGGTTACAAATTCCCTGGCTTAGTAGAAAAAATATATTTTATTCACTTCTCTAGCTGGGAACATTAAAAAGGGGATTGTGAGGTAGAGCAATAGCTTGCTACCTAGTCGACATGTTTCGTAAGCAGTGCCCTGCTGCTTACTTATCAGGACCATATAGTGATCCCTACTACTAATAGCTCAGTTCTACAGAAGTATGCCTACTGTACTACAAACAATGCAGCAAAAATAGGCTGACTGTTTGGGCTTCAGGGCATGAGCTGGCCCAAGTGAAGCATGGTAATTTGCAATGAGTACCAAAAATATTGACCTATTGCGGTCTCTGTAAAGGAAAAGGAGAAAAAGAGAGAGGGAGAAACCAACATAAGTGCGTGATTTACACATCAATTTGACTGGTGACACAAGATATTCCTGTGGTCCTATAACACAATGGTAAGAAAGCGCCTTGTTCATCAAAGGCGATTGTTTTGCCTTTTGTAATAAAATAGGCAAAAGCAGTACACCTCTCATAACTGGTTGATTATCACCAGATATATACTGTGGAACCCTCGTGATGATGGGGTTCACGTATGTCTCATCACACATACAAACAATAGCGACTCTATACACTCAAACAAACAATCTAAATGGAAGACGTACAGGAGACCCTCATTCGCGTTTTAACACAATGGTTATAGTGACTATAACCTTTGAAATGGCATTATACGTACTCTTTTCATTAGTTTTCAATGCCCCATGAGCTTGCAGGCGAAGGGTGTTCAGCGCGGTTGACTGCAAAACAAAACCGCACCCGTATGTCATTTACGGATCACATCCGTGATGTTATTAGCCCCTGTGACCTTTTTGTTAAAGACTCGAGGTCAGAGTCTATTACTTACATCACCAGCAGGAGAACGTTTCCTTAATCCTACCCCCGTGCTGCTCCGAGGACTGCCGGTCTCGTGTGTTTGGCATCGTTAAAAGCACTTCATTTCCGCATTGTCATTCGCGTGTGTGCACGGCAGCTTTGGAAAGGCTAGTGCGCTAAACCAAAGATGGCCGCTGCTTTTCGGCACAGTTGGGTAGAAAGATCGAACGTCTTTCTGCACTTTCATTTCAAGGTAAAGCATGGGATTTTTTTTATGTTTATCAGCCACATTTGGGGGGCTGACAATTTCTCAAAAATCAATCAGGAATCTAAGGAAATCATTGGTAGGGTCATAAAAATATATACAAAGGGCAAAAATAACGGATGCCATTCTTGTGAGTCATTTTTACGGGCGGGAGTGGAGAGTTTTGATCCGCAGGTCAGGTGGTTTTGGCCAGATTACTGGTTTGTCTCTTTTTGACGAAGATGAGTTCATTATAGCTGTCCCAAGGGTATATCATCGTTCAGACCAGTTTTGTGGGATTGGATGCGAAACACCCATCTTTGTTCTTTTTCTAGGAGAAAATTTTCATTGCTGACTAGTTCTATGACAGTCCATGAAATTTCCTCAGGTTTATGGTTCTTTTCCAAAAAATGATTAGTGAGTTTTGTGCTTGATTTTCTGCATTTTATAGTGCTCTTATGTTCGCCTATCCTGATCTTTACTGCCCTGCTTGTCATTCCTACATATTCAAGTTTGCAGGGACAGGTGGTCAGGTACACGACATTGGCACTATTACAGTTGCTGAAACTTTTCTGTTCCCAAACAGTACCATTGTTGAAGGTTAGTTCTTTACTCTTCTCAGTTAGACAGCAGACTTTGCATCCTCCACATGGATGGTGGCCCTGTACAAAATTTGGATTTTTTTGTCCGTTGGTGTTGTTTGATTTGGGTCTTGTGTGGACTAAAACATCTCTTATGCTTTGTGCTTTTTTGGTGTGAAAACATAGGTTTAGGTATCTGCAGACCGCCACTATTCAGAATTTTCCAATTTTTATTGATGATTTTAGTCACTAGGTTTGAACTGGTATTGTACGTGGTCACACAGATAGGTCTTTTCTCCTCATCCTTTGGTACTTTTTCCTCCAAGAGGCTCTCACGGCAGTTGTTCTTGGCTCGTTTGTATGCCTGATCAATGATTCGGTTTGGGTACATCCGTGCTTCTAGTTTCTTTTTTAGGTCTTTTGACTGTAGTTTAAAGTTACCAATCTCTGTAAAGTTCCTGCGGAGGCGCAGAAACTGACCATATGGGAGGTTATCCCGTAGATGTTTAGGGTGGAAGCTGTTATACATTAAGAGACAATTTTTTGAAGTGCTTTTGAAGTGGGTCGTGGTCATTAATCTTCCATCTTTAGAAAAGATGTTCAAGTCTAGGAAAACCAGGTTGCTGTTGGAGGTGATGCTCGTGAATTTCAGGAAATCATCTTGGAGATTCAGCCATGTTAGAAATTGTTCGGAATTCCTTTCATCTCCATCCCAGATGATAAGGATATCATCGATGTATCGTTTCCACAACTTAATCCTAGATCTGAAAGGGTTGTTGGGACTCAGTATTTTGGTCACCTCTAGATGGTGCACATAGAGTCCAGCTATGCTGGGAGCAAATATGCTCCCCATGCTGGTACCGTGTTTTTGTAAGTATAGGGTGCATTTATGTTAAAAAAAGTTCTCTTTTAATGCCAGAGAGCAGCAATCCATCACCACATTGCGCGGTGTCTGATATTCCCAAAAGTCTTCAAAGAGTACATCTTCGATGATCTGCAAGGTTGCATGGTGTGGCAGGCTAGTATAGAGACTCTCCACATCACAGCTGATTAGCAGCTGAGTGTTTGGGTCGAAGGTAACCTCTTCGAGCAGATTCAATGCATCCTTGGTATCTCTAAGATACGTAGATGTTTTTTGAACCCTGGGTCTGAGGAAAGCGTCTGCAAATCTTGAGATTGGTTCTAAAATAGACCCAATACCAGAGACGATGGGTCGTCCTGGGGGATTCTGCAGGTCTTTGTGAATCTTGGGTAGGATGTATAGATATGGGATTTTAGGATTCTTTTGACAGAGAAATTCCCCTTCCTTTTTGGAGATACAGTCGTGAGCCAATGCCTCCTCCACCATTGTGCCGATCTTGGTTTTTATTCTTTCGGTGGGGTCCATGTGAAGGACTTCAAAGTTTCTTTTGTCCTGTAGCAGTCTCATGCATTCATTGTCATATTTTTCTATATTCTGTATGACAGTAGCACCACCCTTGTCGGCTGGCTTTATTATGACTCCCTTATTGTTGCTCAGATCTCGCAATGCTTTTCGTTCTTCATTGGTGATGTTCTGGAAGACGCGTTTGTCTAGAGGGTTAATATCCTCAAGTTCCCTCATTACCGCTTTCTCAAAAGTTAATAGTTTAATTGGAAGAGTGTTGTCCATCGGAGTGAACCTAGATTTTGGTCTTAGGTTGGTATCTCCATGTTCCGTTTCGTCCTCCTTGTCTTTAAAAAAGACTTGCAACTTCAGGCGTCGCATAAATTCTTGTACCTCTTTGCAGAGATGGAACTTATCCATGTACTCTTTGAAGACTTTTGGGAATATCAGACACCGTGCAATGTGTTGATGGATTGCTGCTCTCTGGCATTAAAAGAGAACTTTTTTGAACATAAAGGCACCCTATACTTACAAAAACACGGTACCAGCATGGGGAGCACATTTGCTCCCAGCATAGCTGGACTCTATGTGCACCATCTAGAGGTGACCAAAATACTGAGTCCCAACAACCCTTTCAGACCTAACATCAAGTTGTGGAAACGATACATCGATGATATCCTTATCATCTGGGATGGAGATGAAAGGAATTCCGAACAATTTCTAACATGGCTGAATCTCCAAGATGATTTCCTGAAATTCAGGAGCATCACCTCCAACAGCAACCTGGTTTTCCTAGACTTGAACATCTTTCCCAAAGATGGAAGATTAATGACGACGACCCACTTCAAAAGCACTTCAAAAAATTGTCTCTTAATGTATAACAGCTTCCACCCTAAACATCTACGGGATAACCTCCCATATGGTCAGTTTCTGCGCCTCCGCAGGAACTGCACAGAGATTGGTAACTTTAAACTACAGTCAAAAGACCTAAAAAAGAAACTAGAAGCACGGATGTACCCAAACCGAATCATTGATCAGGCATACAAACGGGCCAAGAACAACTGCAGTGAGAGCCTCTTGGAAGAAAAAGTACCAAAGGATGAGGAGAAAAGACCTATCAGTGTGACCACGTACAATACAGTTCAAACTTAGTGACTAAAATCATCAATAAAAATTGGAAAATTCTGAATAGTGGCGGTCTGCAGATACCTAAACCTATGTTTTCACACCAAAAAAGCACAAAGCATAAGAGATGTTTTAGTCCACACAAGATCCAAATCAAACAACACCAACGGACAAAAAAATCCAAATTTTGTACAGGGCCACCCTCCATGTGGAGGATGCAAAGTCTGTTGTCTAACTGACAAGAGTAAAGAACTAACCTTCAACAATGGTACTGTTTGGGAACAGAGAAGTTTCAGCAACTGTAATAGTGCCAATGTCGTGTACCTGATCACCTGTCCCTGCAAACTTGAATATGTAGTAATTACAAGCAGGGCAGTAAAGATCAGGATAGGCGAACATAAGAGCACTATAAAATGCAGAAAATCGAGCACAAAACTCACTAATCATTTTTGGGAAAAGAACCATAAACCTGAGGAAATTTCATGGACTGTGATAGAACTAGTCAGCAATGAAAATTTTCTCCTAGAAAAAGGACAAAGATGGGTGTTTCGCATCCAATCCCACAAAACTGGTCTGAACGATGATATACCCTGGGGACAGCTATAATGAACTCATCTTCGTCAAAAAGAGACAAACCAGTAATCTGGCCAAAACCACCTGACCTGCGGATCAATACTCTCCCCTCCCGCCCCGTAAAAACGACTCACAAGAATGGCATCCGTAATTTTTGCCCTTTGTATATATTTTTATGACCCTACCAGTGATTTCCTTAGATTCCTGATTGATTTTTGAGAAATTGTCAGCCCCCCCAAATGTGGCTGATAAACATTAAAAAATCCCATGCTTTACCTTGAAATGAAAGTGTAGAAAGACTTTCGATCTTTCTACCCAACTGTGCCGAAAAGCGGCGGCCATCTTGGGTTTAGCGCACTAGCCTTTCCAAAGCTGCCGTGCACACACGCGAATGACAATGCGGAAATGAAGTGCTTTTAACGATGCCAAACACACGAGACCGGCAGTCCTCGGAGCAGCAGGGGGGTAGGATTAAGGAAACATTCTCCTGCTGGTGATGTAAGTAATAGACTCTGACCTCGAGTCTTTAACAAAAAGGTCACAGGGGCTAATAACATCACAGATGTGATCCGTAAATGACATACGGGTGCGGTTTTATTTAGCAGTCAACCGCGCTGAACACCCTTCGCCTGCAAGCTCATGGAGCATTGAAAACTAATGAAAAGAGTACGTATAATGCCATTTCAAAGGTTATAGTCGCTATAACCATTGTTTTATAACGCAAATGAGGGTCTCCTGTACTTCTTCCATTTAGATTGTTTGTTTGAGTGTATTGAGTCGCGATTGTTTGTATGTGTGATGAGACATACATGAACACCATCATCACGAGGGTTCCACAGTATATATCTGGTGATAATCAACCAGTTATGAGAGGTGTACTGCTTTGCCTATTTTATTACAAAAGGTAAAACAATCGCCTTTGATGAACAAGGCGCTTTCTTACCATTGTGTTATATGACCACATAAATATCTTGTGTCACCAGTCAAATTGATGTGTAAATCACTCATTTATGTTGGTTTCTCCCTCTCTCTTTTTCTCCTTTTCCTTTACAGAGACCGCAATAGGTCAATATTTTTGGTACTCATTGCAAATTACCATGCTTCACTTAGGCCAGCTCATGCCCTGAAGCCCAAACAGTCAGCCTATTTTTACTGCATTGTTTGTAGGACAGTAGGCATACTTCTGTAGAACTGAGCTATTAGTAGTAGGGATCACTATATGTTCCTGATGAGTAAGCAGCAGGGGACTGCTTAGGAAACATGTCGACTAGGTAGCAAGCTATTGCTCTACCTCACAATCCCCTTTTTAATGTTCCCAGCTAGAGAAGTGAATAAAATATATTTTTTCTACTAAGCCAGGGAATTGTTAACCTTTTTTGTATATTTTCTTGTACTCACTTGTTAGGTCCCTAAACTTTCACTGACACCCCTACACCTACACATAGCCTCTGTCACAACATAAGTGCTTCCGCGTAGTTCGTTTGGTCGCAGCCCGCCCCGCCCCGTTATAGGGACGGGAAGACCCCTATGATGAAGCATGACACTAAAGGACTTTTTAGTGTGTGAGGGGTATTTTAACAAGCACATTGTGCTCTCATCTTTCTAGACCTAAGAGAGAGCCTAGTATCTGAGGTAATTTGAATTTTATGGTCAATTATGTCCCCTAACGTAGACCCCAACGGCTCCATGTACGTGCTTCAAGTACATGTAATTTCCCTCCATGACCAGCTATGAAGACGCAAATACATTTGCGTCCAACGTTAACATGTTTTCTTTCAGATGCACCATGAATGGATCGATAATTCAGTTCCTAAGTATGCCTTGCCACCGTCTTTACATGGTGCACTTTCACGTTTTCCTGGCTCTGTTGAGTTAGGCCCTGATTTCTGCCATCGAGCCCTTTCTGCCTTCCTGCCTTCTGCCTCTGAGAGCTGCAGCCTGGATCTGTATCCATGACCTCTGCCTTACCCCCTGCGCGGCGAGCGGTGCCCGGCTCGGCCTGCTTGCCTGCCAAGACTGTATTCAGCCTTCAAGTTATCTGCTCCGCTCCTCGAAAATACATTCCTGTCTAGTGATTTAGGTAAACATCCTCCCAGCTGCAGAGCAAAGGGCCCGGCCTTTCTGTCTCCATGCAAGTAATTCACTGCTCCTGTTACCATGGTAGGCCCATGGCCCCTCGCACTACACGTAGACACGTAGGCGCATATGCACGCATTAGCAGTCAGTATAGAATAGCCTCTGCCCGAGAGACCTTTCCTTCTAGATAATACAGTTCCTCAAACACAAGATATCAGATATGATTGGGTTTAGATTGTCCTGACACGCCAGACTTCTGTCTCCTCTTTCGGAGCTAAATGTCAAGCCCCCTTCACCCTCCAGTTCCACGTCAATCACACGTCATCTTGCCTGCGCGCACATCCAGCCATGTATTTCTGCTGACACTGCAGGATTCCTCTATGAATCCACCCACTTGTGACACTTTCATGTGATGTCTCTAGCACACACCTCCGTGTACGCCCTTGTGCACGCCTTCTGTTACGCCTTCTGTTACGTACATGTGTTCTTATCTCGTTTCTCTCAGCTGTTACGCCTTTTGTATCCATCACCATTATATGCATTGACTATATATATTGTACACTGTCAATAAAGTATTGTCTATCCCTTCCTGAACCTTCGTGGTGATGGAACATGATACCTGGTTCGAACCATTCCATTACATTGAATAAAACCCGTATAAACTCAGATTCCACGGACTCTGCCTCTCATTTTTGATTGAGCTATTTTATTGAACTTTACCGCATAGAAATTCAGCATAGGTAAATCTTTATTTACCACATAATTTGGCGCCCGAATAGGGACCCTCCCCCACCTTACACGCCGGCGGTGCGTTGCAGGCCTAGCCCCCTGCTACAGCCGTGACGGACAATTACGCGTAACCGCAGGATTTCCTGTATCTCCTTCAGGCCAACGGAGGTGACTGAGACTGCAATACACCCAGACGAGGCGGTGAGGAGTGCAGAGGATCCCGACCAGAGCCCAGCCGAGAGAGCAAGGTCCGAGGAGTCTAGAGGCCCACCAGTTCCGAAGTACCTACGTCACGAGTCTAGTCAAGTCCAGTCCGGTCCAGACCAGTGTCGAGTTTCCGAGGCCTTCCGCTCCGTGCTTCCCGGTGAGTACCGTTGCTGGGGATGCATCAAGACGGGTGCATTAACTTGTGTCCCGTCAAGACGGGTTTGGGTACACAGACCCGGTCTGCACTGTTTTAGCAGTGTATCTGTACTGTTTAGCAGTATATCCAGTATTCAGCTATCTAGTTATTCTAGTTATTGTTGTTCGTTTTCGAAATGTTTAAATGTGTTTTAATGTCGTGGTATGAGTGATTGTTTGATCTTCATTACTGTGTTTATTGTATTAACTGTGTTCAAATTCGAGTAAGTATCAAGTATCAAGGTTCAGAATGCCTTTATTCTCCAAACTGAGACAGATAGGAACTAGAAAAGGAATACTCGAGGAAGCTGTTCCCATCCCACCCAGGGACACTCCCGGATATTTTATGTACCACAAGCACGGCTTAGACGCCGTATTATACCTCGACTTGTGGGTGGACTACACCAAGGACTTAGAAGAGAATCAGAAATGGCCCGCTACTGGGACATGGGATGCCGAGTGCATCATGAGAGTAGAGGAAGCATTATGGAAAAAGAAAGCCAGACAGTCACAGAAAGATGCCATTGAATTATGGCGTAAAGAATCACATAGACGGACAGAGAAAGCGCTCAGAAAAGCAGAGAAAAGTAGAGAGGATTCTGAAAAGGCCATGGAAAAGAACTACTAGAAGAAGGGGAACGAGTCAGAATAGAACAACACGACAGAAAGAGTAATGCCATTATGACAGGACTGTATCCAGTCCTGGCCGAGGGCCTGCCCAAGGCGACCCCGGAAACACCAAAAAATCTGCCCCCTCCATTGGTTCCGACTAAATTACGTCACAAGACCGCAGCAGATATTTTCCTTTCTTCCTATTTAGACGACGTAGCTCCCGAATATACCAATGTTCCACCTGTACCTATACCACCCGCTGATCGTCTCCCCCAACGACAGACCACTCCTCCACCACTTCCTGCACCCCCTACTAATCCGCTTAATCCTTTTGGAATTCCGTTACAGCCGCCACAGACCCTACAGACAGATCATGCTCAAGCCTCCGCCTCAGGAGGTGCATTAGGGGGTTACCATACCCCGCCACCAGTACACATATTAACTATTAGAGAACTAGCAATGGAACGTACTCCGAAACCAGTCACAATTGAAAAGCTTAAAGAGTTTCTTACAGACTGTAGATATGATCCAGTACCAGGCAAAGACGGTTGCATGATATTACTAGCCTCAATACGTATAAGACGTGCTGCAAACTTTTTGGTTCTATTTCCAGGAATGCAAGATTATCTAGATAGGATATATCATTTTGTTCAGACTGGGGAGGGTCAAGGTGTACTATTAAGATTCCTCATAAACTGTTTCATTAGAGAACGAGACCGGCCTGGTGTAAATAAAGAAGAGATGGAGGTACTAACTACATGGGGTTAGAATATTGCAGACGGAAAACATGATAAACAAAAATGTATAGAGGCCATGTACAGAAAAATCTGTAAAGAAATAACAGTATTCCATGCAAAAGAGAAAGCTGAAAGGGAAGCAGAATCAGACGCGAATAAATCCTCAGAGGAGGATGAGCCAGAAGATAAAGGAACGATAGCATATGTAGGAAAGGGTAGACCCTTTAATAAAACGTTACGCCCAGAAAGCAAGAGACTTTTTCGCTCTGCCATGTCAAACCCGAGGACTCCTGAACATTTGTTTCAGGCTACCGATAAAATACTTCAAGAACGAATGGGGTACCATGTACTCGATTCTATGGATGAACAAGAATTAGCCAGGTCAGCAGTACAATGGGCTGACAACTCCGATAAATATAATGATGACGCAGTAGCGCAAACCTTTTTGAATCTTTCCCCAGACGAACAGCGACTAGCTGGTATGTACATGATACAGCACCTCCTTATATTGTATAAGAGCCAACATTCTGATCCAGGTCCCCTACCGGATATACTAGTAGAATTACTCATGAATAAATGGAGAGGCCTAGGTACCGATTTAATTAAAGTAATTTTAGAACATAGACACAGGTATAGTGCTTTCCTGAATCCACAGTTCGTTCCAGTTCCACCCCCAGAAAGAAAAATGTTTTACATAGACAGACAGAATCCCCTACGGGAAGTGCACCCAGTTAGGAATGATGATAATACCCTTAGACGTGTGTTTGTGTACACACCCATAACTAAAATGGAATTATTGGAAATGAAGAAAATAGTGCCTAGTCATGATAAGGACCCAGCAGGTTTCCACCGTGAAATTAAAGACATGTTACTTATGGGAGATTATACCTACCCTGACATTATGAAAATATTGAAAGTGTTATTGCCTGCCGGTATTTACGAGAAACTCAAAGAAAAAGAATGGGAGGTGGGAGACAAAAAGATAGATTGGGCTGCATTAGAAAATGAAGAAGCGACTCGAACCCCAGGTTTAGGTCTTGGGGATAAAACTAAAGCATTACCAGGATTATTAGTACAGGTTTTGCCACGATTGTTAGCAACTAAAAAGGAGGACTGGGATGCAATCTCAGCCTGCAAACAGAAACCCGATGAAGACACTAGTGATTTTTATTCCCGATTTGAGAAATGTTTTATCATTAATAGTGGCCTGAAACCAAGTAGCGAGTCATACCCGCACCTTTTTGTATCCAAATTAGTTGAGAATTCACTGCCCCAGGTTAAGAACCGAGTATTGAAAGTCGAGAGCACATGGCAAGCTAATTCGCCTTCACAAATGTTACATATGTTACAGTATCACCAGAACAGAATTAGGGAAGAACATGATCACGAACAGAGACGTATGAAAGACACGAAAATGAAAATGCTAGTTGCCCAGTCAGTTCCATCTGACGGTAATAAAAAGGGTATGACACAGTCCAGCAATTCGGCAGCTCCTGTTAAAGGGACATGCAACTATTGTAAACAGCCAGGTCACTATGTAAACGATTGTGCAGTTTTGAAACATAATATATCCACAGGTAAAACTAAAGAGAGACCACATCAATCTAGACAAGACCAGGTCCAACAACAAGTACCACAGAATATACAGCCTATGCATGCTCCACAACAGACAGTACAGACCGTAGCGGTACCACAGCCACAGCCCATTGCCGCAACACAACATGCAACACAGCAGATGTACCAATATGCACAAACTGATTATCCAGATTACCAGCGATACACATGAAACAGCCTAGAGAGGGAGGTTGGCTTGCCTCTTATAGAGGTTCCTGTAGATCAAGAGGGTCCTTATGTACATAGTCAGGTATTAGGGAAAGATAGAACGTTTTTGATTGATACAGGGGCAAGCAGGATGACAATCAGTCACGACGAGGTTCCAGGGGCACCCCTCTCAGGCTCACAGAATGTTTCCCTTGGATTTTCAGGAAAGCCCATTGTTAATGAAGTATCGAAACCAGTTCCCCTTGCAGTTGGTCCATTGACACGTACTACAGATTTATTACTCACGAAATCATGTCCAGAAAACTTGTTAGGTATCAAGACTCTGAAAGCTCTAGGGGCTGTAATTTGTTGTTCTCCGGAAGGAGTGAGATTGTTTCTGCGTGACTTTAAGGGTCACTATGTGTTGAGAGATATTGATTCCAGATTACAAAATGTTCCTGCACATTTATGGGCACAAGGCCCCACTGATGTAGATTGTATGCACATTACTCCATACCGTGTCACACTCAAGCCAGGAGTAGTACTACCACGCATTCGACAATACAAGTTACCACCAGATGCTGTAGTGGCTTTACTGAAAATCATTGACGAGCTCATTGCACAAGGAGTGGTTGTAGAAACCGACTCAAATCTCTGTAATTCCCCTATCATTCCAATTCTTAAACGTACTGACCCAAATGCACCCCCAGTTTATCGATTAGTGATCGATTTACGAGAACTGAATAAATGCATTGTACCACAATATCCCGTGGTCCCCGACATTTCGTCTCTATTGACTGCCATTGATTCCGAAGCAACGTTCTTTACTGTAATTGATCTGAAGAACGCCTTCTTTAGTGTCCCCATTGATCCGGAAAGCCAATATCTCTTCGGATTCTGTTTAAATGGCCGAAGCTTCAAATTTGCACGCGCACCTCAAGGATTCACAGAAAGCCCCAGCATCTATAGCCAAGCATTGAAAAGACAACTTGACAGTATTCACATGCCTGACAACACTGCCCTGCTTCAGTATGTCGATGATCTACTGATCACCGCCCGTAGCGAACCTGAATGTGAACAAGCATCACTGACGGTTTTGCATTTCCTGGCTGACAAGGGACACAAAGTGTCTCCTTCGAAGATGCAATTCTGTGTTCAGCAAGTGGTGTACCTTGGGCACTTGCTGTCCAAGGGAGGGGACAGCTAACACCTGACCGTATCCAGTTAATTGTAAACATGTCACAACCCACGACACAAAAGGAGGTACGGGCCTTTATAGGCCTCACTTCTTACTGCAGACAATGGATCCCTCAGTACGCATTTCTAGCCAAGCCACTCATACAGTTGACAACCCAGGAGGCAGCGACATCGACTGTCCTCCCTTGGACTCAGGAACATACACAAGCTTTTGAAGACTTAAAGAAAGCCTTATGTCAAGCACCTGTTTTAGCGACACCATGTTACAGCAAGCCTTTTATACTTTTTGTCACAGAACGCGAAGGTACTGCATTGTCAGTACTCACCCAGGATCAAGCAGGTTCACACAAACCGTGTGCTTATTTTTCTAGTACATTAGATCCAGTAGCCCAGGCTCTGCCTGCGTGCTTGAAATCTGTAGCAGCAACAGCTCTAGCGATTAGACAAAGTGATTCCATAGTATTAGGACATCAATTGACAGTACAAGTTCCACATTCCGTGGAAGTTCTTTTGAACCGAACACAGACCCAGCACTTGACTATAGCACGACTGACAGGTTATGAATTGACATTGTTTCAGCCACACATAGAAATCAGACGCTGTAATACACTGAATCCTGCTACACTTTTGCCATTAAGTGAGACAGACCCTTTGGCACATGATTGTGTTGAAGTCATTACCATTACGACGAAACCCAGACAAGACTTGACAGATATCGCATTACCAGATCCAGACCTGACACTTTATGTGGATGGTTCATGTATGAGAACAAGCACAGGAGAGTTAGTGGCCGCATATGCAGTCACGACAGAGACTGAAGTCATAGAAACACATCGCATTGACACCCTGTCAGCTCAAGCAGCAGAGCTCATCGCTCTGACCCAAGCCTGCATTCGAGCCAAGAATAAGAAAGTTAACATATACACAGATTCCCGTTATGCCTTCGGAGTTGTACACGACTTCGGAGTTCTCTGGCAAGAGAGAGGTTTCTTAACTTCTCACGGTGCCAAAATCCAGCACGGACCTCTCATTCAAGCTCTGTTAGAAGCAATACATTTGCCTACAGCCATAGCCATCATGAAGTGTAAGGCACATACGAAAGTCACAGATACCATTTCCCAGGGTAACGACCTGGCAGATCGAACAGCCAAGCATACAGCTCAGACTCATACCCACACAACTGACATGACAAAGACAATAGTCCCGACACCGACACATTGCATGACAGTTAGGGATCCCGCCCTAGATGTAATTGACATACAGACACATGCTACACCAGACGAAATCAAGAAATGGACTGAACTAGGAGGGATCCAGACAGAACAGGGATGGATGACGAAGGGAAAAGCCACATGGTTTCTCCCCGACTCTATGGTTCAAGTTATTATTAATACAGCACATAGTCCTGCACATTTAGGAGAAAAAGCCATGCTAGACAGTATTCAAAATCTTTGGTTCAATAAGCATTTACGAGCAGCAGCAAAACAGAAAGTGCGTACTTGCATGATCTGTTGTCAGTTCAACCCAGGTAAAGGCATTCCCGTAGAGCAAGGTGGATTCTATCCTCCCGATTACCCTTTTGAAGTCCTCCAGATGGATTATATCCAGATGGAACATTGTCGAGGATTCAAATACGTCCTCGTAGTTGTATGTGCACTTTCCCGATGGACAGAAGCATATCCAGTCCCAGATTACACTGCTCCGACCACTGCCAAGCAGCTGGTACGTGAATTTTTCCCACGGTATGGTTTGCCCCGTGTCGTGTACTCAGATAACGGTCAGCCATTCTCGTCCGAGCTTATGAAGCAGGTATCACTCCTGCTAGGATATCAGTGGAAGTTCCATTGTGTCCGACATCCCGAAGCAGCAGGTCTCATAGAGAGACATAACCAGACCCTAAAAACACGCCTTGCTAAGATTTGTGCCGAGAAAGGCGTAGACTGGATAGTTGCATTGCCAGTCGCACTCTTTTACATGAGAATGGTAGCTCACTCAAGAACAGGGCTATCCCCGTACGAGGTGGTCTTTGGCAGACCACCGAATATGTGGGGGACGCCTCTGCCTCGTAAGATCACAGATGTTGACTGTAATATGCTGACAGATTACCTTGCCTCCTTGATGTCTGCACTACAATCTTGTCGTTCACAGGTAGCTGCAGCCTTTCCCGACAACACCGAGGTGAAGCCACACGAGATCATTCCGGGGGACCTTGTCTTTATCAGGAACTTTGATCGGAAGAGTCCGTTGGAGCCCCGCTGGCAGGCGCCGAAGCTTGTTTTATTGACCACGAGGACCGCAGTGAAGGTTGAGGGCCGCAAAGGGTGGCTCCACTCCAGCCATATAAAAAAATTTCATGGACTGCCACCAAACATAGACTCCCAGCCCGGCCCCATTCCAGTGACTGATACTAAACTCCCGCTGGCAGAGAAAACTCCTCAGGAGGAGTATAAGCTAAAGTTGAGATCTAGCAAGTCAGACAGTTTAATTGTTTAAGTCCCCCTCGGGTGAAGCGGTTAGACAGGTTCCTGACATGTATAAGTTAGATCCCAATAGAGAGAGAGATAGACAGAAACAGATCAAGAAAAAGAAATATTGTAAATCCCTCCGCAGTTATTGCATTGTTGCATTATTGATTATGTTTTTTCTGAGTCTTTTGATTATTGCTGCAGGTTTATTGCTACACATGTATTTTCCTATTTTCACACGTGCACATTCTTCCTCAAATGACACTGTTGAGCATATTTTCAGTGAATTACCCCCTCACGAGTTATCATACCGACTTGCGCTGCGCAACAATACCTTCATTAGTATGCTACATCACTCTCATCAGACCAGCAACGCTACAAATTGTTGGATATGTGGCCGACTTCCCCCCTTTCAGAAATACAAGGGAGTTCTGCCCCTCTTTCCGTACCCGTTTACACACAATGGTTCCTGTGGTGCATGGTTTAGTTTAATAAATTCTTTAGATTCTGATTCCATACTTTATCAGGGAGATTGGGTCTGGGGAAATCTGAACGTGGTTATGCATAAAGCATGTTACCCTAACAAGGAGGGTCTTCCACAAAGGACAGGGACCGATCTAGAAAATGAAGTATATGGATTGGGTAATTATACACTCAACCTCATGATTCTGAATGTCGAAGCCGATACCAGACCAGACTTACCCTCTATGTCAGTGTTACCAGTTAAAGGTGAATTATGTGTCAGAAAGAATTGTTCAGTACACCTAGGTCATAGTGAATGTAATACTGTGATCGAATTCAGTGATAAAGGCAAGTCTACATTCAAAGCTACCCGCCATTCCTATTTCATTTGTGGTCTGACAGCCTATATACGTTTGCCACTAGATTGGGATGGGACATGTTATATTGCATTCCTTCTGCCACCTGTTTTTCTAGCTCCACCTGATTATCATAAGAACTCCCGTCTAGTACCTAATAGACCCAAGAGAGAACTCCCGATTGTCGACTATTCTGAAACGGCATGGGAACGATACACAGATTTCAATAAAGGTTTCTTTCCCTATTTAGGAGCCGTCTTCAATAGCAAATCAATACGTCACTTGACCAGAACCCTTGAAGCAGTAGTGAATGAAACTACTTCCGCCCTAGGCAACTTAACAGAGGAACAGTCTGCTATGAGACTTGTTGTCCTTCAAAATCGTCTTGTTCTTGACGTCATCCTGGCCGATAGGGGCGGAGCTTGTAGAGTCATCGGATCGAGTTGCTGTGTTTTCATTCCAGAAAACGCACCGTCAGTATATAGAGCTATAACCCGTCTCCATAAGATTGCAAGTCAGATACACCAGAATCCAGGCACCTGGACATGGTCCGGTTGGTTCTGGAGCGTGTTATCAGCCTGGGGATGGAAAGTCCTATCCTTCCTCGGAATAGCCCTTCTCATAGTATTCAGTTGTTGCCTATGTATACAATGTGGGCCAGCGATTTGCGGCTTGTGCGCCACATCATGTATTCCTCATCCAAGTCCACGTTCTAAATCCCGCCTGAAAAAGGAAGAGCAAATGGTGTTACATGAACAAATAGATAGATTAATGAAGATCGATATATCATGAAGGGTCCGTAGGGGACAAGGAGGGAATGAGGTAATTTGAATTTTATGGTCAATTATGTCCCCTAACGTAGACCCCAACGGCTCCATGTACGTGCTTCAAGTACATGTAATTTCCCTCCATGACCAGCTATGAAGACGCAAATACATTTGCGTCCAACGTTAACATGTTTTCTTTCAGATGCACCATGAATGGATCGATAATTCAGTTCCTAAGTATGCCTTGCCACCGTCTTTATATGGTGCACTTTCACGTTTTCCTGGCTCTGTTGAGTTAGGCCCTGATTTCTGCCATCGAGCCCTTTCTGCCTTCCTGCCTTCTGCCTCTGAGAGCTGCAGCCTGGATCTGTATCCATGACCTCTGCCTTACCCCCTGCGCGGCGAGCGGTGCCCGGCTCGGCCTGCTTGCCTGCCCAGACTGTATTCAGCCTTCAAGTTATCTGCTCCGCTCCTCGAAAATACATTCCTGTCTAGTGATTTAGGTAAACATCCTCCCAGCTGCAGAGCAAAGGGCCCGGCCTTTCTGTCTCCATGCAAGTAATTCACTGCTCCTGTTACCATGGTAGGCCCATGGCCCCTCGCACTACACGTAGACAGGTAGGCGCATATGCACGCATTAGCAGTCAGTATAGAATAGCCTCTGCCCGAGAGACCTTTCCTTCTAGATAATACAGTTCCTCAAACACAAGATATCAGATATGATTGGGTTTAGATTGTCCTGACACGCCAGACTTCTGTCTCCTCTTTCGGAGCTAAATGTCAAGCCCCCTTCACCCTCCAGTTCCACGTCAATCACACGTCATGTTGCCTGCGCGCACATCCAGCCATGTATTTCTGCTGACACTGCAGGATTCCTCTATGAATCCACCCACTTGTGACACTTTCATGTGATGTCTCTAGCACACACCTCCGTGTACGCCCTTGTGCACGCCTTCTGTTACGCCTTCTGTTACGTACATGTGTTCTTATCTCGTTTCTCTCAGCTGTTACGCCTTTTGTATCCATCACCATTATATGCATTGACTATATATATTGTACACTGTCAATAAAGTATTGTCTATCCCTTCCTGAACCTTCGTGGTGATGGAACATGATACCTGGTTCGAACCATTCCATTACATGGAATAAAACCCTTATAAACTCAGATTCCACGGACTCTGCCTCTCATTTTTGATTGAGCTATTTTATTGAACTTTACCGCATAGAAATTCAGCATAGGTAAATCTTTATTTACCACATATCTCACAAGACCCCATAAGAATAAAACATCATAAAAATTATCACCTCTTCACATTGATAGAATCTCATTGTTTATACATTTCTGCTAGGATGGTGATTCTATCAGCCCCTCTACGTTTCCTCTCTTGTTTTGGAATTACTGGCAGCGCACAGCTGCGGAGGCCCACTTGAAACTTGTAACTTTGCTCTCAACTACTACAAAAGTGATTCTGCACCCAACGGCAACACTTGGTAGATCGAGGGACCCCTCAAAAAACACATCTTTCGCAATTGAAAATGGCTGATCTAGGCCTAGCATTCACTGAAGACGAGATTTCCAATCTAATGTCAACGCTGGGAACTTTTGAGGGTTTGAACAACGCAGGCCCCTCAACAAAAAATAACGATTGGGATGAATTGGAAGCACTAAGGAGAACCCAGATAAAAACTGCAATCCATGGCCTACTCATGTCTGAATACCTTAAAGTAAACACTGCACCATCAGGTCTCGTAGTCCGCAATGAACCATTTATTTTCTTACATGATAAGACTTTCAAAATCGACTGGTCCAAAATCTCGAGGCGATGTACCCGAGACTGGATTGTGCTCATTATAAAGACTGCAAGCAGGTTGGCTAGTGAACTCAAGGTAGAGATACAAACGATAGAAATACGTCTAAAGAGTTATGAATCTCCCGCCGACATCAAAAAATATTTGGATGAAATTAACAAATCATTGAATGAGTTCGAAACCACTCTCAGAGAGAGTAAGTATGAGAAAATGAAAAAAGACACCAGTCGGTGGACAAAGGAGAAAATCTACCCCTATATCAAAGATGATTACAAATCAACCAATGAAAATACCACTGATGATGAATCATCTGACTCAGGATCTAATAGCTCGAATTCCAGTTGTTATAGAAGCCCAAGATACCAGGGTAATAGGAGGAACTTCCGCAGATGGGATGGAACAATTTTCATCCCCATATGATGTATCCCCCACAACAACAATATGGCCCAGCCCCCTTTCAACACCCGCAGGGGTCTTTTCCAACCTGGGGATACCAACAGCAAGACTATGGCTACTTTGATCCATCAACGCCTTTTTTAGGGGCGTGCCAAGGACGGACAAAGGGGAGAAACCGGAGGGGCACCACGGTACATTGGAATACCAGAGAGGAAGAAACCCCACGGGTATCAACAAGGAGCATGACAGGCGCACAAGGAACCAGAAGTGAGTCTGGTGGTGAACCTCTCTGATACTGAACTAACAGACCCACAAAAAAGAGTTCTGGAGAAGGGGCTAGGATACGTGCCTACAGCCAACATGGATATGTTCCATCTCTGCAAAGAGGTACAAGAATTTATGCGACGCCTGAAGTTGCAAGTCTTTTTTAAAGACAAGGAGGGCGAAACAGAACATGGAGATACCAACCTAAGACCAAAATCTAGGTTCACTCCGATGGACAACACTGTTCCAATTAAACTATTAACTTTTGAGAAAGCGGTAATGAGGGACCTTGAGGATATTAACCCTCTAGACATACACGTCTTCCAGAACTTCTCCAATGAAGAACGAAAAGCATTGCGAGATCTGAGCAACAATAAGGGAGTCATAATAAAGCCAGCCGACAAGGGCGGTGCTACTGTCATACAGAATATAGAAAAATATGACAATGAATGCATGAGACTGCTACAGGAAAAAAAAAACTATGAAGTCCTTCACATGGACCCCACCTTAAGAATAAAAACCAAGATCGGCACAATGGTGGAGGAGGCATTGGCTCACGACTGGATCACCAAAAAGGAAGGGGAATTTCTCTGTCAAAAGAATCCTAAAATCCCATATCTATACACCCTACCCAAGATTCACAAAGACCAGCAGAATCCCCCAGGACGACCCATCGTCTCTGGTATTGGGTCTATTTTAGAACCATTCTCAAGATTTGCAAACGCTTTCCTCAGACCCATGGTTCAAAAAACATCTACGTATCTTAGAGATACCAAGGATGTATTGAATCTGCTAAAAGAGGTTACCTTCGACCCAAACACTCAGCTGCTAATCAGCTGTGATGTGGAGAGTCTCTATACTAGCCTGCCACACCATGCAACCTTGGAGATCATCGAAGATGTACTCTTTGAAGACTTATGGGAATATCAGACACCGCGCAACGTGGTGATGGATTGCTACTCTCTGGCATTAAAAGAGAACTTTTTGAACATAAAGGCACCCTATACTTACAAAAACACGGTACCAGCATGGGGAGCACATTTGCTCCCAGCAAAGCTGGACTCTATGTGCACCATCTAGAGGTGACCAAAATACTGAGTCTCAACAACTCTTTCAGATCTAACATCAAGTTGTGGAAACGATATATCAATGATATCCTTATCATCTGGGATGGAGATGAAAGGAATTCCGAACAATTTCTAACATGGCTGAATCTCCAAGATGATTTCCTGAAATTCACGAGCATCACCTCCAACAGCAACCTGGTTTTCCTAGACTTGAACATCTTTCCCAAAGATGGAAGATTAATGACGACGACCCACTTCAAAAGCACTTCAAAAAATTGTCTCTTAATGTATAACAGCTTCCACCCTAAACATCTACGGGATAACCTCCCATATGGTCAGTTTCTGCGCCTCCGCAGGAACTGCACAGAGATTGGTAACTTTAAACGACAGTCAAAAGACCTAAAAAAGAAACTAGAAGCACGGATGTACCCAAACCGAATCATTGATCAGGCATACAAACGAGCCAAGAACAACTGGCGTGAGAGCCTCTTGGAAGAAAAAGTACCAAAGGATGAGGAGAAAAGACCTATCTGTGTGACCACGTATAATACCAGTTCAAACCCAGTGACTAAAATCATCAATAAAAATTGGAAAATTCTGGATAGTGGCGGTCTGAAGATACCTAAACCTATGTTTTCACACAAAAAAAGCACAAAGCATAAGAGATGTTTTAGTCCACACAAGACCCAAATCAAACAACACCAACGGACAAAAAAATCCAAATTTTGTACAGGGCCACCATCCATGTGGAGGATGCAAAGTCTGCTGTCTAACTGAGAAGAGTAAAGAACTAACCTTCAACAATGGTACTGTTTGGGAACAGAGAAGTTTCAGCAACTGTAATAGTGCCAATGTCGTGTACCTGATCACCTGTCCCTGCAAACTTGAATATGTAGGAATGACAAGCAGGGCAGTAAAGATCAGGATAGGCGAACATAAGAGCACTATAAAATGCAGAAAATCAAGCACAAAACTCACTAATCATTTTTTGGAAAACCATAAACCTGAGAAAATTTCATGGACTGTGATAGAACTAGTCAGCAATGAAAATTTTCTCCTAGAAAAAGAACAAAGATGGGTGTTTCGCATCCAATCCAACAAAACTGGTCTGAACGATGATATACCCTGGGGACAGCTATAACGAACTCATCTTCGTCAAAAAGAGACAAACCAGTAATCTGGCCAAAACCACCTGACCTGCGGATCAATACTCTCCCCTCCCGCCCCGTAAAAACGACTCACAAGAATGGCATCCGTTATTTTTGCCCTTTGTATATATTTTTATGACCCTACCAATGATTTCCTTAGATTCCTGATTGGTTTTTGAGAAATTGTCAGCCCCCCAAATGTGGCTGATAAACATAAAAAAATCCCATGCTTTACTTTGAAATGAAAGTGTAGAAAGACTTTCGGTCTTTCTACCCAACTGTGCCGAAAAGCGGCGACCATCTTGGGTTTAGCGCACTAGCCTTTCCAAAGCTGCCGTGCACACACGCGAATGACAATGCGGAAATGAAGTGCTTTTAACGATGCCAAACACACGAGACCGGCAGTCCTCGGAGCAGCACGGGGGTAGGATTAAGGAAACGTTCTCCTGCTGGTGATGTAAGTAATAGACTCTGACCTCGAGTCTTTAACAAAAAGGTCACAGGGGCTAATAACATCACGGATGTGATCCGTAAATGACATACGGGTGCAGTTTTATTTGGCAGTCAACCACGCTGAACACCCTTCGCCTGCAAGCTCATGGGGCATTGAAAACTAATGAAAAGAGTACGTATAATGCCATTTCAAAGGTTATATAACCATTATTTTAAAACGCGAATGAGGGTCTCTTGTACTTCTTCCATTTAGATTGTTTGTTTGAGTGCATTGAGTCACGATTGTTTGTATGTGTGATGAGACATACGTGAACCCCATCATCACGAGGGTTCCACAGTATTTATCTGGTGATAATCAACCAGTTATGAGAGGTGTACTGCTTTTGCCTATTTTATTACTAAAGGCAAAACAATCGCCTTTGATGAACAAGGAGCTTTCTTACCATAGTGTTATATGACCACATGAATATCTTGTGTCTCCAGTCAAATTGATGTGTTAATCACGCATTTATGTTGGTTTCTCCCTCTCTCTTTTTCTCCTTTTCCTTTTCAGAGACCGCAATAGGTCAATATTTTTGGTACTCATTGCAAATTACCATGCTTCACTTGGGCCAGCTCATGCCCTGAAGCCCAAACAGTCAGCCTATTTTTGCTGCATTGTTTGTAGTACAGTAGGCATACTTCTGTAGAACTGAGCTATTAGTAGTAGGGATCACTATATGGTCCTGATGAGTAAGCAGCAGGGGACTGCTTACGAAACATGTCGACTAGGTAGCAAGCTATTGCTCTACCTCACAATCCCCTTTTTAATGTTCCCAGCTAGAGAAGTGAATAAAATATATTTTTTCTACTAAGCCAGGGAATTTGTAACCTTTTTTGTATTTTTTCTTGTACTCACTTGTTAGGTCCCTACACTTTCACTGACACCCCTACACCTACACATAGCCTCTGTCACAACTTAAGTGCTCCCGCGTAGTTTGTTTGGTCGCAGCACGCCCCGCCCCGTTATAGGGACGGGAAGACCCCTATGATGAAGCATGACACTAAAGGACTTTTTAGTGTGAGAGGGGTATTTTAACAAGCACACTGTGCTCTCATCTTTCTAGACCTTAGAGAGAGCCTAGTATCTCACCAGACCCCATAAGAATAAAACATCATAAAAATTATCACCTCTTCACATTGATAGAATCTCATTGTTTATACATTTCTGCTAGGAGGGTGATTCTATCAGCACCTCTACGCTTCCTCTCTTGTTTTGGAGTGTCAATAATTTCAGTCAGACTTTCTTGAAAAATGTAAGAGTGGCAAAGGTATATAGGAATTGTTCCTGACCAACGTCTTAGAGTATTGTCTGAAACAGTTTACCTGTACATTAAATATTTGGGAAGGAGTGAATCATTTTTCAATTCTTACACTGGATGGTATAGCAATACTAGGAGTGCTTAACTCCCCTTGTCCAGCTTCTTCCTGTTTTTTTCCACTTTAAAGTAATTTCCCTTTAATGTCCATGAAAAACCACTAATTTTGCCTTGAATAAGAGAAATGTGTTTCTTGGCAAAACTATGTGGTATAGTATTTATTTATTTTGAACGTTTTATATAGTGCGAACAAGACTCTTAGGAGTATCAGAGCACTTTACAAGACAGTTGTAAGAAAGAAACCAAGATGTAACAAAAACAAGAGATAGGTGCAAACAAGGTACAAAACGTAAGCATGTAAAGTCAGTTATCTTGAAGGAAACAAATGTCAGCTAATTGAGGACAAATACATAGATAGGTACAATGAAACAAAAGCTAGCAGAGCAGACAGGATCACGTGAATTGAGCCATGAGGATCGCTTATACTTCTTTTTTGAAGGAGGAGGGGACGGGTTTGTTCTTGTTTCTGTGGGCAAAGTGTTCCAGATCCTAGGAGCCATACCAGTGAATGAGCAAGAGTATGTTTTTTTCTTGGCAAATTGTTGTGGTTTTAGAAGAAGTGTCTTGACACTCCTGGAGGTTCTGCTGCCAGCAGAGAGTTCCAGTTTCTGAACTAGATAGAGCGGGGAATTGTGGTGAAGGGCTTTGTGAGTCATACAAGTGATTTTAAGATGAATTCTAGCTTCAAATGGTAGCCAGTTGAGGGCTCTAAGGACAGGTGATCTATGTGAATTTCTCTTTGAGCCATTGATGAGTGTCGCAGTAGAGTTGATGGTGGCTCTTAATGGGGCTGTTGATGACCTTGGGAGGCCGCATAGGGTTACAGCACCGTATTCCACTCTAGGTATTACTAAGGCTTGAGCAGCTTGTTTAAAATCAGAGGCTGGCAGAAAGGGTTTCAATTTTCGCAGGGTCTTCAAGTGGAAGTCTCCTTTAGTGGAGGCGCTGATGTGCTTCTGCATCTTTAGGATACGGTCAAGAATTATCCCAAGTGATTTAGCTGAATCAACGACGAGTGGTTGACCTTTGAGAGCTGTTAGGTGCTTCAGCCAATCAAGGATAGTGGGAGTTTTGTTAGGGGGGGAGATTAGGAGGAATTCCGTTTTGAGGGAGTTTAGTTTCAGATGATTTTCGGCCAGCCAAGTTTCGGTTTTTTTGTAGAGTGGAATTGAGTGATTTGATGTCATCGAGTGAGTGTATTTTGATATAGATTTGGGTGTCATCAGCATACATATGGAAATGAAAAGGGTCGGTGAGAGAGAGGAGCCTTGTGGAGCTCCAAGAGTTACAGGCAAAGGATTGGACAGGGATTGGTTGACTTTGAATCTTTGGGATCTGTTTTGAAGGAAGGAGGCGAACCAATTATATACAGTGTCAGACAAACTCAGTCTTTGTTTAAGGAGTTCAAGCAGGTTGTCGGGTTTGACGGTGTCAAAAGCAGATGATAGGTGTAGAAGGATAAGTAGACAAACTTCATTTTGGTCCAGGATTTTTAGAGCGTCGTCGATTATATGAGTCATGGCCGATTCGATACTATGACCCGCTCGGAAACCAGATTGAAATTGGTTAAGCAAGTTGAATTTATCAATGTGACTGTTCAACTGCATGTTAACACATTTTTCCAAGAGTTTGGCTAACATAGGTATGTTAGAAATTGGCCAATAGTTATTTAGGTCCAAGGGGTCAGCTGTTACCTTCTTTAGGATCGGCGAAACCGGACCAGTTTTCATGATGTCAGGAATGATTCATTGAAGGAGGGACGTATTTACGATCTTGGTCCAGAGAGGTAGTAGCACGGAAATTAAGTTTTTTAAGTAGTTAGCCGGGAGCGGGTCTGTGAAATGGTTGGAAGTTTTCAGAGAAGTTAGTGTCTTTAGTATAGACTCATCACTGTACGTGTTGAAGTGGGACCAATTTGCGTTGTTTTTGAGTTTGAATTTAGGGAGGATGTTAGTTTGCGCATCAACTGGGTCGGCATATGGGTTCTTATCCATGTCTGCGATGGATAAGAGGGCCTTGCGTAAATCTGATTTTATGGATTCTGTTTTAGAAGCAAAAAAGGATGCAAATTCTTCACAATTGGGTAGATTAAGAGAGATGGCGTTCGGGAGAGTGGGTATGCTCTTAGTTTGGGATTTAATAAGGTCGAAAAGCTTTTTGGGTCTATTCTTGGCTTGGTCAAGTTGCGACCTGAAGAAGTCGGTTTTAGACTTTCTGATTTTCCTAAAATAGGAGTTTCTGGAGAATCTTAGGAGCTTAAGGAGATCAGCTCTCCATCGCTGTTCAATTAATCTGAGGGAGCGTCTGTCTTCATTTAGTCTCCCATCATACCTGGGTTTTGAGTCTTTTGTGAAGGCTCTTTTCAGTTGGAGCGTAGCAATGTTGTCAAGAAGATTGGTCATGGAGTGGAAGAAGTGATTGGTTAGTCCTTGGACATCGTTTAGGTCATCCGGGGGTCATAAAGGGTTAGAGTTAGTTAATGGTATAAGGATAGAATCAAAGTTTTTCAAGTTTCTCTTCCAGATCTTAGATCTCAGGGGTTGTGTTGGGAGGCGTTTAACATCTTCTAAGACTTGAAAAGTGATAATGTGATGGTCAGACCAATTGCAAGGGAGGATCGAGTCAAGTTGTGTGAAATCCGCATTCGAAATTACAAGGTAGAGAACTGCACCTATGTCGTGAGTAGGAATGTTACATAATTGGTTGAGGTTGAGGTCAGCAAGAAAGGCTTTGAGGCTGTTTACCCCAGGTTCGTTCTGATCATCCCAATGGAGGTTGAAGTCCCCCAGGAATATTTGCCTATGTTGATGGCTATTATTGATGCCAGAATATCCATGAGTTGCTCAATGAATATGAGGTTATCTCCTGGAGGGTGGTAGAAAGTGTGAAAAGAGCAGATTTGTTTGTATTACTGGCGATGTTTAGGCAGAGGTATTCACCTGAGGACAAGGTTGGGGCATTGAAGTTGGACACTGTTAGGCTGCTCTGATGTGTGCAGACTATCCCACCACCAGGTCTGTCGGTTCTGTCGAGTCTAGTGATGTCATAGTTAGGAGGTAACAAGATGTCCATGATGGGAGTGGAAGTATCATTTAACGAAGTTTCAGTTAGGATCGGAATGTCAGGTTCGTTAGTGAGTAATAAGTCTGCTATCTCGGCTGCATGTCTGGAAGCAGATCTGCAGCTAAGGATAATACAGTTTAGTCGTGTCTTGATGGGAACTGTTTGGGATCGTATGTGAGGGGGATTCTAGTGAGATTATTCTCAACTATGCCTTCGGATATGTGTCTGGGGGCTCTGTGTGTGTTGATAGGGATAGGTTGAATTTGTGATTCTGTGAGAACAATGGCAGAATGCCCGGTGTTCAGTGGGAGGGAGGAAGCTCGTATGAGCGAAGGAGGGCACCTATTTCTATGGTAGAGAGAGGGTTTAACATCCTGTTGGGCGGGATGAGGCATTAGGGTGCAGCACTGTACTTCAATGAGGAGAACCCTGAGCCTGGGAACTTGCAGATGGATGTTGGGTGTGACTAGAATTCTTGGATCGGGGGAAAGATCTGTATTCCTATTTATTGCGAGAGAATTTGGGTTGTTGTAAGATCAGATCATGAAGGGATCGGATGTCAGATTTGATTTGCTCTTGGGCTGATAATATCCGGTCGAGATTGGGGTCAGGCGTGAGAGTTACCAAATTGAGAAGATGGGCTGAGGAAATAGGAGGAGTACTAGTATCTTTGGGGTCGATCGAGGGGTAATCTTGGTCGGGGATAGAGCAAGGTGTTCTATCGGACAGTATGTCAATGGAGGGAGGGGCCGAGAAGGTGTCATGATCAGAGGGGGTAAAGGTGGTGTTGCTAGGCAGATGGGGGGAGGTAAGGATAGTAGTGAAGGGGGAAGGGTGGGGTGCAATAGGTGTAGGGTGAGGTGGCATAGAGACGGTTAAGTTGGGGTCAGTAGGGGTAAAGGTGGGGTTGACCGGGTGGAGAGGGGGTAAAGAGACGGCTAAGATGGGAACAGTGGGGGATGGTGGTGGGGGTAGCAGTGGAGTAAGTGGGCTGGAGGGAGGTGCTGGGAGAGACTGTGAGGTGGGAAAGTGGGGGAGGATGAGTAGGGTGGGGGGTATGAAGAGGGCAGTGCTAGGATCTATGGTGGTGAAGGTGAGGTTTAGGGGCTGAAAGGCGGTATTGGGAGTAATGGTGGGGGGAGGGTGAGGAGGCGGGAGTGTAGGGTGAGGTGCCTGAGAGATGTTACTGGGCTGCAGGGAGTTACAGGGAGAGATTGTGAGATTGTGAGGTGGGAGAGTGAGGGAGGGCCAGTAGGGTGGGGGCCTGGAAGATGTCAATGCTAGGATCTATGGTGGTGAGGTTGAGGGGCTGAAAGGAGGTGTTAGGAGTAATGATGGGGGCGGGGTAGGAGGTGTGGGTATAGGGTGAGGTGCCTGAGAGACGGTTAATCCATACTTAGAGGGGGTATAGGTGGAATAGATGTGCTGAAAGGGGGGTGCATGGAGGGATGTGAGTGAGGGATGGGGGAGGTGATGCAGGGAGAGGAGGGAGAGAGAGTGTGTTGGTAGGGTTTATGAGGAAGGCGGGTGTAAGGTGGGATGGGTTCTTCGGTTGGGAATCGTTGAGGACTAGGGGTTGTAGCAGAGCAGACAGGATAACTGGGAATCCTGAATTATAACTGGAAGAGGATGGGGATTGAGAATTTTGGAACGATTTGAAGGAGAGGAGGGGTGAGATAACGACACTCTCTCCAAGATGAGTGGAAATATGTGGTCTAGCATATTAAGGTTACGGTCAGAAGATTGTATGAGGAGGATTCTATTGTGATAAATATTAACGGTGGCTGCAGCATTGAAAAACGTGGAAGGTAGGATAGAAAGTGTGAATCCATGTGCTGTTTTCTTCATGGAAGGGACTTTAAATAGAGCGAGAAAGGCTTTTCTCCATTGACCTCTTCTTCTAGTGAAAAATATGTTGTTGTTGATGAGCCCTTTGTTCATAGAGAAGTATGGGTCAGAGACGTGGTTTCAGGATGGGATTTTAATAAGTTATGTTTGTAGCATTTTTCTGCTTTTTTTGTGAGGTTTGGAGGGTAGGTGATGGAGAAAGTGACATTCCTGGTGCGCTACATAATGTGGGTAAGTACTAGAAAACATTGAGTGATCAGGGAAGAACAGAGTGCACCTCTACCCTCCACCAAATGCCAGTTCTGCGGGAGGATTAATCAGAAGCCCATAGCTCAGCCAAGGGCTTAATTGAATTTCTAAAGGAGCCTTGACTCATCTTCCCTCACCTCTCTGTCTAGGTCTCATCTTCACCTCCTGCTTCAGGATTAGTCTGGTTTACTGACACACACCATGTATCATGCAAGCTACACACACAATATACACTTCAGATGTAAGCGTTAGGAGTTAGGTAAGTTCATAGGAGCAGAACTTTACACAAGTGGGCCAATAGGCCTCCCTTTCAGATAAAAAAGTTGCCCACAACTATGTATTCACAGCAAACGGTTGCTGCTACCACTGTTCGATGTGCTAAAGTCATGACAGGGAAAGTAGACCATTTTCTGTTAATGAGGGTGTACTTGGTGCACCCCTCTAGCTCACAGGACAGGTCGAGGACCTTACTCATGTTACTCATGCCAAAGAACAGGCCTAGCCCTCTGCATAGATACTAGCATAGCATACTTACTTGGCCAAAAATCGAAATGGGGATTCCAGATACTCCCATTTGGGCTCTCAGGGCAGCGTGACACCACGGTACACCATGCAGGAGACATTTCCACCATAACCAGATTTTAATCAGTACCCTAGAAAGCCAGTGATTTAGAGATATTCTTGGGGAATTTAATATTTTATCATATCATACCACACCAAGGAGTTTATAAAGCGCTCGGCTACCACCAACGGCAGTGTCCCGATGCTACGAGGTCAGAAAGGGAGGAGAAGGAGCACGCTAAGGCAATTCAAACAACCATGTTTTCAACGCCTTCCTAAAGAAAAAAAATAATATGTTTTCAGCAGATGGTAAGGCATAGCATTCGAGAGAGTGGCCGATCTCACTGCACAGGCTCGCCCGCCCATCCTGGCTTTAGAGAAGTGAGGGATATGGAGAAGCATCTGAGAGTTGGAACGCAGAGTCCTGGACTGATGGTATTTCTGAAGTCTTAGTTTCAGCTATCCTGGACCTCTTTCTCTTGCGGCTCTAAAAGGAAGAGACAATGCCTTAAATTCAATTCTCCTTTTCACAGGGAGCCAGTGAAGGCTCCGCAGATGAGGGGAGATGTGGTGGCGAAGGGGCACATTTCTGATGAACCTGGCTGTGGTGTTCTGGACTGTCTGCAGCCTATGGATAAGATAGGCAGGAAAACCTAAATATAAGCTGTTAGCATAGTCCAGCTGAGATGTAATAAGGGCATGGACTTTAGTTGTTTGACAGTCCATCAGCAACAGATGAAGAAATTTGCTTAAGGTTTTGAGTTTCCAGAAACATGCTCTGGAAACTTGACCTATCTGAGCCTTGGCTGACAATTTCGAGTCAAATTTAAAGCCTAGATTCCTGACTGAGGAGACAGGGGTAGGAGGGGGATTCAACTGCGTCGGCCACCAGAGATAAGCCAGTGGGGTTGAAGGATGGTTAAAAAACATCACCTCTGTTTTATCAATATATGATTTAAAGCAGTTGTCCGTCATTTTACTAATAGGTTTTGATAGAAACACAATAAAAAAAAGTGAAATTTATATTTTAGATGATCCCTTTTGGCCCATACCGATGAAAGCTCCAAAGACAGAAAAGAGTCAGATTGGTGATGTTAATACTAGGGAAAGACATAACTGTAATGAGTATGGTGTCCCTAGTACTGGGTCGACATGTTTTGAGCTTTCCCCTAAAGCTCTTCTTCAGGACCACAAGAGGGCCAGCCCTGTGCATACCAGTCCTAAAGAATCCTGTGAATAGGAAACAATGGGGTGCACACCTAATGTGTGTTCACCTGATATTTAACGCATACGGTTGTACACTCAAACGCTAAGGACACCATACTCATTACAGTTAGGTCTTTCCCTAGTATTAGCCCTTGATTTTAAAACATACCGACTAGGAGCAGGAATAAAATATTAGCTCACTAGCTAGGTATTTTTAACCTAATTTTCCCACTCCACATCACTGCACCATACATATTTTCCAAAAACGAAGTGCTCCTACGTAGTTCGCAAGTCGCAGCACGCCTCAATCCGCAGCGGATTAAGAGGACCCCAATGATAAAGCATGCCACCTAAGGGTAACCCTGGTGGGTGAGGGGACTCTAGAAAATATTTTTTCTTTCGGGAAAGAGGATTTTTCACACATGTTCAGTGGAATCCCTGTTCTTCCTATGGTTAGGTGTCTAATTACTTTTTTTCCAGATGTTGTGGAACTGCATTGAGTAAGGAGGGTGAACCTAACCTTAACCTCTAACTCCCTCCGTTTTTTGATTGTTTAGAATATCTACAACCTTGTAGGTGAAGCACTCCTGAGAGCAAAGAAAGTGAATATCCGTACAATAAGATTAGGAAAGGATCAACTAATTATAGTCCAGTTAATATTGATGTTGATGTATTCAATGATTCTTATATGTACAACAATAAAATCGAATCACTGTTGTCAAAATTCCCCCAATATTACCTCTCCATCCACCCTGAGACACAAAATACGTGGTCTCAGGCCTGAGGCTATTGATTGATAGATCATGGGTGGGGGCACGTAACCAGAAGGACAAACGTGCGAACAGGAAAAACCCAGATTAGATCCACAGATCTTCAGCGACACCACAGTGGTCCTAGGAGTTTGGCACCAATAAAACGCACATGGCCAGAGTGGCACACATTCCCAAAACATCATAAAGTTAGATGCCACACAAAGCTCAGAAAAACTCAGCCAATCAGGACACAGCACACACTATACATACAGAGATTAAGGGCTCCCTATGCCGGACATCTGGACACTTTACCCACTGGCCCTCATTGTGTCCAGGCAAGGTCGAGACCCATCTGCATTTGCCATCAGGTGGGAGTAATTTATGAGTTCATGACAAGACCCATATTCCACTCCTGAAACAGGATCTATGAATTGTTTTATGATGCTTCAAGAAATGTATAGATAGACATTTAAAATGATTGTACTTTGAGTCAGTCCTCAGACCCGCTTCTGTATGCTGCACTCCCGGCCATAGTGTTTGATTAGACCACCTGTTTCTGCTTTGCCAAATGCCTCTTGACTTTGTTTTTTGAAAATACATGCATATTCAAGCAACAGCCCTTGGATTTGCATGTGTGCCAAAACACAGAAGGTGGCTACACTGGTAAATGAAGGTTGGCTTGCTTACCAATCACAGGGGAACTGAAACGGGCTCACACGAAAATAAGGAAGGGCTGTTTTTTCTTTGTACTCCTATTTCAAGGATCTAGCTTTTGAGGGGCAGATAAGTGCCACCATAGGCAGAGCATAAAACAATAGCTGGGAGGACTGAAGAAAAATGTATCCCAGCAGACAGACAGTTACAGATTGGTATTCTGAAACCACAGTGCAAACTCTGACCACGACTACTTTTCAGCTAAAAATAACTTCAGTTGAAATGAATCATGGTGCTTTTGCATAAACCGCCCAGAGGTTGGAGCCTAGAAATCCCCTTGTGGTGGTGGGAGAGGAGACAGACTTTAGTCAAGTTTTCCAATTCTAACTAGAGGCTGCTTCAGGGCAGGGGCTCTTGCGTGTAGGTACACAAAGTTAAATTGTGGTACACTCTGACATCCTCTTTTGTGCTATGTACCATAAAAGATTCCAGGGGATTGTTTGAAAAGGCTAAGACAAGAGCCATGTTTTCAAAATACTTTTAAGGTTAAATGATGTGACAGGATCACAGGTGACAAGGTGTGTCAGACTGAAACTGCACACAGAGAAAATTCTTCACTCAGAAAATTAATCTGTTAAAATCGTGGGGCTGTTTTGTGAATCAAGCTGAAAGGCATGAACAAAGTCCTTAGGGCGGCCACTTCAAATCACCTTCCAGTAAGAATAGAGGACATGACGGCTTAAATGTTCCTGAGAATTGGCAAAATTAATCAAGTACATGTGCTCCTTCATTGACATTGTTTTAAATGTGCAAATGTTACTGATTTGTAATCATTTGACTTTAAATAAATGAAATTTTAATTTATAACGCGCACTAATACCAAGAGGTGTCTAAGTGCAGGTACTCCAATTGGGAGAGAAACAGGAGACAGTAATAAGGATGAAGGAAGCACAAACTTAAAAAAGCCTACTTATTAAGCAGCCAGTTTTTAGCCATTTTCAAAGGAAAGATCAGACTCTTTCTTGAGAGGCAAAGGCAGAGAATTCTGCAGCCTGGCTGTACCGGCTATAAAACTTCTGCCCTCCCACAAGGCTGTTTTTGCCCTGGGAATCACCAGGTTAAAAGCCATTAAAGACCAAAGCTGCCTGCTCAGGACATACCTGAGAAATCCATGCAATGCTTTAAAGGCAATACAGAGAGATTTAATTCAATCCGTTTCCTCACTGGTAGCCATTGCAATGCTGGGAAGGCATGAGATACCGATTGGCATTTTGGGACGGAAAGCAAAAGGTGTGCCGCCTCATTTTGAAAAACCTGAACTTAGATTAAAAAATGCATGTTGAAGAAGAGTGCATTGCAATAATCTATGTTGGCTAAAATGAGTGCCAAAATTACCGCTTTCTGCAAGTCAGGAGGAATAAAGGGTAAAACTTTTCTAAGAGTTTTGATCATGAAAAAACGACAAGATGTTATGGCGTTTACTTGGCCTTCAAAGGAGAGTTAGTCATCAAAGTAACCTCCTAAATTCTTTACCTTAGTAACTGGAACATGAAGTACACCCAATTCCTGCAGCCACCATTTGGGGGTCCAAAAAGAGGTGTCCGTCCAAATAGTAGGACCTCAGTCTTACCCGAGTTCATCTTAAGACAGTTACTGGACATCCACTTTCCAATTTAATGCATTCAACCATGGAATCTTGAAGCAGTATAATCATGACTAGCTGCCAGTGATGCCACAATGTGCGTGTCATTGGCATATGACACTAATGTAAAGCCAAAGGACTTTAATAAGGAGTCAAGAGGGGTGACACAAAGGTTGAAAAGTGTTGGGCTTAAAAATGCGCACTGGGGCACCCGCCTGGGATAGACCTAAACCTCTCAAAGGACCTGACCCTGTTTGACAGAGAAGGGTCTGTACAGTAGGTTCAGAGAGAGAGAGAGAGAGAGAGAGTCAAAACCTTCAAAAATGGGGATTCTAGCTCCTGGACTGTAACGAATACTACTAACGCAGGTTGTATATGAGAATATCGTATGAAGAAATACTGTTTAACATACATATCGTGGCCTAAATTTCATTTGGAAATATCGTCCCAATGGATAAAGATTTGGCATTATTAACTTCAAGGGGACTATATTTTTGTCAATGATATACAATAAATAGTATGTATCTTAGACGATATCCACAGATCGGAATTCTGGTACCAAACAGCTAAGGTTTGCTTATATGTGCCCAGTGCTAACTGAAAAAAATATGATGACGATGATGCTAAAAGAAGCTTTAGAAAGTACAAATTACAAAATGAGTTCTATTTCTAAAGTGCTCTGAGTAAATGACTAACCATTTGTATCATTTGAATGCCTATTCCTACCGAGAATATTATATTTTATATAGATTAGAGTTGACTTATAATTTGCAGTACAGAGAGGACTCAATTATTAGAAATAGTATTGCCGGGGTGTACAAGGGGGGTTGCATGACGCTGAATTCAGAGGTCGCACGCGCCGGATGTCATCAGTGAAAGCTGAGCCTGCACTCTACAGTGGAATGTCAAATGCTGCTGTTATCACCAGCCTGAGGCCAGCGCATTCCATCCTCCCTATGTCTTATCAGGGAGCCTGGAAGGAATTTACCCTGGAATGTGGAATGCAGCTCTTAATTTTGGATCTGTCTATGGTCTGTCATCAGTGGGGCAACACTTTGTGCCAACATGTTAGTTAAAGCATATTCTGGCCAAAGGGTGCGCGTAGGGCTCCTGATTAATTGAAACCGGTTGAAGGGAAAGCAGCGAGAATTAGTATCTCTTGGGCAGTGATTCACAAAGGGCAGACATTCAAGTTTGGTTAACCTTTGTTTTTGTGTAGATTTTTGCCTTTTTTGGATTATCCAAGAATCCTGGGAGGGTCACAGATGTCCGAGAGAACTTCTGCTTTGCACACTGCACTCACGCAGACTTTTCACTGCATTTACCGTAGATTCGGATGTGAAAATATTATAGTAATGTTAATTTACACATGTACCTTTATAATTTGTGTTCTTTTACTCAACAGGGAGAATACGGGGGAAAATACGGGGATAAAACCATTTCCCTAAATCCTCATGAAATATGGAGGTGTTCCCTTCCTTTTTTCTTCCCTCAAATGGCATGCACATGTAAAAATACATGTATGTTTGTGGACATTGACTGCGCTTTGTAAAAAAACTCCTCACTATATAGAGTCCATATACCCACATAAATGTAATTTTATGAAAGCGAAAATCCCTCAAATTGCCATATATAGTTTCTGCTGCCATAGGTACAATTTATGTCCTTAAAGCTTCACAGTTCTTAAAACTATGAATCAGGATATGGAAATTGCTGTCACTGGTTCACTTTTCACCATGTTCACCCTAGGCATGCAGATAAATTGTGAATAGGGCCTTACTGTTTTACACAGAACTAAGTAGGATGGTACCAGCTTGTGAAGTGCCAAACTTGTTGACATCAGACCCAGAAAAGATTAAGGAATTATGCAGCCAAACTAAACTATTGCCTTTGGCATTGCCAGCCTGCTTTGTTCTTTCCCTTACTAAGGGGTCTATTAGGATGTCGGGCGGATCACCGCCGCCCGCATGGCGGTGGCGATCTGCCCGACATTTTGTTCCACCCACACCCCATTCCCCCGCCATATGACGATGGCAGGGGGTCCACGGCGGACGGAAAGACTGTCTGACGCTTTTCAGCCGGTTGACTCGTTGACCGAGTGGAAAACATCACCAATATGGTGGCCATCCATATTAGGATGCAGGCGGAGATCAGCCTTTCCATGGTGGTGTTGCTGCCATGGAAAGGCATGCAGTCTTTGGCATTGGGGGACGTTGTGGGCCCCCAGGGTGTTGGGGGGTTTATATGGTACTGCGCGGTGCCTGCCACGTTCTGCATGCAAATGCATAAGGTGCATCCACAGCATTGTAGTGGGCGGTGCTGTGAGCACCGCCTGCCACAATGCTGGGAATAGGGTATGCCACTGCCACCGTGGCGGTGGCATCCTAATTGCTGGTGCGGGGCCGCCGCACCTATGGCGGCGGGTCCCAGCACCGCTAGGATGGCGGGCGAACATAAGTCCGCCCGCCATTCTAATAGGCCCCTTAGTGTTGCCACTGAGTAGTATTAACATTTTGTCCAATTTAATTTTTTTAGTATGTGCCATCTGTGCTGCAGTCTAACAGCTGTAGTGTTGTGGGCCCTGGGCCCACATGCCTCTAAAATCATGACACAGACACTGGGTATCTACTTAGCTAACTGGCCACAAGCATGTGCACTCATGCCCTATTATTTACAGGGCCAGGTCACTTGTGACACTTTTGATGGATGGGCTTGGGGTGCAAATGTGTCCAGCTCTTGAGGGAGTGGCTGGTAAAACAAGTTCCTGCAGAGACACTAGAACGGGTCCAGCAGGACACTACATTCCTCTCATGCATCATTGGAAAACAAAATAAACACCAGTCCATCCTGTGAGGGTAAATAACAATCAAATAAACACCACAGCATCTATCAGTCACTACAATCATGCAGCGTGAAAACAGTGGACATAGGGCAGATGACTTAGACTGCAGCAGGACATCTTCGCTTGCACTCATAATTTAACCTGAGTGGTTCAGGACATGAATGCTGGCTTGGAGACATCAGCTGAATTCTGGCAGTCTACCAGTGGAAACATGTCAGATGTCCACTCCACTGACATTGAAGCTGATCTGTGGTGGGTTCTAACAGTTCATATTCCGGGTGCATAATGAGCGTGGTTGGAGTTGATGGTGATCAACTGAAGTCTCCGTTAGATGGCCTTGCTGCATCCTGGAGTCCGCCGGTGGGGCAGTACTAGTTCATCTCTACTGCCAGGGTGAGGCCCCTTGTCTGGGTTGTCACGGGTCTGCTTGTGGGCTACGTGTGTGCCTCCGATGGGCAGCTGCAAGACCACAGAGGAGCTAATGCCTTGTTGCTGGTACAATCCTAAGGGGTGGATGGGTCTTGGTCAAGGCGTGCTCTCGCTGCCGGAATTGGGATGCAAGCCAGGTTAGCAGGTAGTCTCTGGCTCTTCTTGTCAGCTGGTATAGCAATGGTGTAGGACTCCGGTCATTCCTCCGGGATGGTGGTGTTTGACACACTTGACAAGGCATCATGGCATTTCTGGAACTCTTGTCTGATTTATGCTCCAGATATAAGCACCTCCTAGTAGTGGGGGATTTTAACTATGACTGGGACAGGCCATCTGTGTTTGAGTCAAACATGAACTCTATGGAAATGGTGCAGTTGGTAAAGGAACCCACCCATATTAAAGGGCACACGTTAGACCTAGTCTGGTCCTCTAAACCCTTGGCACAGATAACTAGCATTCGTCCATGTGCCTGGTCGGACCATTCGCTGTTGAGATGTTGGGTCCCCATGGATAGTCCACCTCTGGGACCACCACCTCTGTGGAGGAAAGTTAGACTATGGAAGAATGTCGAGGCAGATTCCTTTGTCGCCTTACTCCACTCTATCCCCGTCCCTGTGCTAAGTGAGGATAATCTGGACCATAAATGTGCAGCCTTATTCTCCCGATTAGTACAGGCCTTTGATTCCTTAGCACCTGAACGGAAAGAAAGGGCTAGAGATAAAGGGAAAGGAGCCCCGTGGTACAACGAGTCCTTAAGGGAAAAAAAAAAACCTTTGTCAAGCCGAGAGGAGGTGGAGACTTAGGTATGATCCTTTAGATCTAATAAATTATAAAACCATCCTTGGCGCATATAAATCATCTATCCTAGAAAAGAAGGCAGCATACTACGAAACTAGAATTAGCTTGGCGGGAAACAAACAAAAAGAGATCTTTGCAATACTGAAAGAACTGAGCCAATTAGGGGACAGCAACGTCACGGGTGACTTGTCAACCAGTGATAGCTTTCAGGAGTTTTTCCTTCAGAAGGTTCGGGATATTGTCTCAGAAATCACTGCAAACCCCGTAGATCAGAGTCTCCTGGACCAGTATGCCCCAACACGCCCTCCCTGCCTGAGTAGTCAGTTGGCCAGCTTTCCAAAACTCGACCAGATCACCTTAACCACCGTGGCCAAACAGACTAAATCAGGTTCGAGAATGGATCCCTGCCCGCCGGGCCTTTTTCAAATGGCCCTGCCGGGAGTGGAAAAGCAGGCTCTGAAACTACTTAATGAGTCCTTAGATCTGGGCTATTTACCAGAAATGTTGAAAGAAGCAAGGGGCACTCCTCTGTTGAAGAAACCAGGGGCGGATGCGTCAGCCTTAAAAAATTACAGACCCATCTCACAGCTCCCTTTCCTTGCCAAAATATTTGAACAACATGTCCTGAAATCCCTTTCAAAATATCTAGATGACCACCATCTCCTCCACTCTAGACAAGCGGGTTTCAGGACACATCATAGCACTGAGCTGGTGATGGTGTTGGTTCTGGATGAGCTTAGATGTAGGGCTGACAACAAACATCCGAGTGCCCTGATTTTATTAGATCTGTCAGCGGCATTCAACACGGTCAGCTATGACATCTTGCTGTGCCGGTTGTCGAATCTGGGCATAAAAGGACAAGCACTCCAGTGGCTAAGATCCTTCCTGACCAACCGTACCCAGAGAGTCCGAATGGGGGACCAGGTGTCGACCGCGGGCTCCCTGACCTGAGGAGTCCCCCAGGGTTTTGCGTTGTCTTTACTCCTCTTTAACATCTATCTGCAGCCCTTGGTGGAGGCGCTCACAGGCAGGTATTGCCAGGTCTTTAACTACGCTGACGACACCCAACTCCTAGTTCGTCTTGACCATACCAGCCAGGCTCAAGAATCCGTGAGAAATCTTCTCAGGTACACTGTTAACTGGGTGGCAGCTAACTCGCAAAAAATCAACCCGGATAAAACCGAGGTGCTTATCGTCCCAGTTCAAAATAGCCCTTGGTGCGAAATGTTCTGGCCTTCAGAGTTAGGTGGGGCACCAACCCCAGTACCAGTAGTAAAGAGCCTGGGTCTGAAGATCGACTCTGAGCTGTCGATATCTAGCCAGGTATTGACAGTGGTGGGTATATGTATTGGCCTACTCAGGCAACTATGGAAACTTGTCCCTCTCCCTTCCACCTCTGTCCTACAATCAATTGTATCAGCTACGGTCATCTCCCGGCTAGACTATGGAAATGCCCTTTATTTAGGCATTACACAGAAGCTACTAAGGAGGCTGCAGGTTGATGACGCAGCTAGGTTAATCTTTAGCCTCCCTAGGCACACGAGAGCCACCCCCCTGTTGCATAAATTGCACTGGCTGCCTATAGAACAGCGGGTGCACTTTAAGAGCCTGTGTATAGCCCACAAGGCCATACACGGAGATGCGCCAAAAAATATATAAAAGACAGAGTACAAAAGTACGTGCCGGGATGGACTCTGCGTTCTTCAGAGACCTGCAGATTAGCCTCTTCCAGATACAACCTTAAGACCAAAGGGGGGAGAGCGTTTTCGTTTCTCCTGCCACAGAGCTGGAATGACTTACCAGAGTCCTTAGGAGGGAACTAGCCTTGCTCCCCTTTATAAAGCTGCTAAAAACACATCTGTTCAGAGCAACACTGACATCTGTTTAACCCGCCGCCCTGCAGTCTTGCAGTGCCCTGCTCCTTCTCTTAAGCGCTTAGAGACCAGTGGTGATTTGCGCTATATAAAAATAAAATAACATAACATAACAGCATTTCCTGCCGTGGGGTGAATCTGGATGACATTTGGTGACGACTTGTCGTGATGGCTGCAGGCCTTCGTTCTTGAGTCAATCACCAGGAGTGGTCAGGCACTTCTATTTCCTTTGGAGAGGCATCTGCACCCTTACGCTTTGATGTTTTGGGTTACTGAGCCATCGGTGACAGTGGCGTGATGGACACGCTGAAAAGCGTGAGGCAAAAACTCTGTGCATGCTTGCGGCTTAGTCTCGGTCTCCCGCTGGGCAGTCGCCAGGCCGTTCTCGTGTTGTATCACCTAGATAGCTTGCTGTTTGTGTGTCTGAATGCGCTCCCTCTGCAGCTCGAGTTTCTTCAGTTTTAGGCCTGGCCTCCCACAACTTTCTCTTCTGAACTTGTTTGGACATCAGGTTCCTTGTGTTAACCAGCTAGTCACACTTCCATATCTTCTGTTGTGTGCAGTGGCATGCACATTGCGATGATGATGTATTTGCCATTAGACCTGGACAATAAGTAGATATGATGCACTTGGAGTAAGGATGATTAGATGGACTTCCCAGCCATGTGTCTTGGGTGGTGCCATTTTTCTCCCATGATATCTGTGATGCCATTTGACTCAAACTGCCGACTCTCAGGAACTGACGGTCGCACTGGGAAACATAGGTGGAGAGACACGGGTTGTGTTTGCTTTTGGCTTACATGCAGTTCTCTCATTGAGCTGTCTCCTGGTCAGTGGCTCCCCCTTGGTGGCTGTCTTGTGTCTGCGGGTGTGCTCTTGGCTTGTAGTGGTGCAAGTCCTCATACATCTCTCCTTGTTATTCTCTGCAGCACACTTATGTTTGTACGGTTCTTCATGGTGACAGGATTGTCACTCTTCTCTTCAGTTATTCCTCCGGGACCAGTGGCATCCACCATCTTCCAAACAGGCCAATATGGCCTATCAATGTTCAATGGTCTTTGGTCCAAACAGGCGAGACTTCAGTCGCTCTCCTCTCTTTTCCCTCCTGGGTGCTGGGTGGTGTCTATCCACTTGTCTCATGTGTGCTCTCTTCATGGAGTTTCTTGAAATTCCTACTTCGGGTGTTCACTCTTCTGGGAATGGCTTTAGCGGGCAGTAGGGAGCTGTGGTAGTGGCTTTCCACTTGGAGTGTGCAACTATCCTCTTGCCTGTATTGGGCCACTGGTGACTCTATCCTGAGGCAGTGTGGGGAAGGACACTCTTCTCTTTCATGATGTGGTGTTGTGCCACATTCTCTTTTCCGTGTTGCGGTGGTGGCTGCTTGCCACTTAGGGACGTGCAGCTCTCCTCCTGCCTGTAATGGGCCGTTGTATGACTAAGTCTTAGGGCAGTATTGGGGACACCCTTGATTGTCTCTGGCCCACTGTGGGGTTGGTGCTTGTGCAGTGGAATGTGTAGATCGATCGTGTCTCAACATTGGGGGTCAACCATCTAGCCAGAGATCTCTAGCCTCGTTCCTGGCTAACCGCACTCAATCGGTGAAATCGGGCACATTCTATTCGCCCACTTCCACCTTGCCATGCGGAGTGCCCCAGGGATCATCGCTAAGTCTGACACTATTTAAAATCTATGTGTTGGACGTAGCGAGGGTCATAAAATCGCATGGGCTGAGCTTAACCACCCCCGTAGACGGCACCCAACTGGTGTTGGCTGTCCACAAGGATGGTGTGGCAGTTGCATCAAGATTCCAGGAGGGTATGCTAGCCATAGGCTTCTGGATGTCGATGAACTGCTTAAAATTAATCTCAGACAAGACTGAGGTGATGACTTTTGGCAACTTGTCTCCGATATGGTGGCCAACTGACCTGTGCCCCCCACCATTACCGGTTGCCAAACTAACATTTCACCATCATGTCAATACAGTGATCTCGTCCTCTTTTTTTATTCTCAGAAAAATCAAAAAAATACTTTCTTATTTACCTCTTGCGGCAGGAAAAGCTCTGATAACCACTTTAATATTTTCCAAATTGGATTACTGTAACTACCCTCTTGCTGAATGCTCAGGAGCAGGTTCTGGACAAACTGCAGTTTGTCCAAAATGCGGCGGCAAGAATATTACTCTCTATCCCCAAGCACCACTCTGTCTCTGCGGCCATACGTCAATTGCACTGGCTGCGAGTCAGGAGCCGTATAAAATTTAAAGCCCTCTGTATTGCTTACAAGGCCATTCATAATTCTGGACCACGATTTCTAAAAGATGCTTTTAAGATTTACACCCCGATCAGGCCTCTTCGTTCAGCATCAACTTATCTTCTCCCTGTTCCTCGCACCAGAACAGTTGCTTGGGGAGACAGACGTTTCCTAGTAGCCACTGCGAGGCTTTGGAACACTCTCCCTTTTACCATCAAGACCAGTCCAACCCTCTTAATTTTTCGAAAACAACTGTCGAAAACAACTGAAAACCTGGCTCTTTGACCAATGATCTTCTTCAGCATGATCTGTCATGTGACAATCCTCTGCGCTGAGACACCTTCGAGTATTTGTGCGCAATACAAATCCTATAAACATAAACATAAACATAGAGGCTCTCCCTCCTGCATTTGGGCCATGCTAGACCTTTACTCCCCTCGCATCTCTGGGGGAATGCTGGGTGTCTGGCAAGCAACCGAGCTCTCTCTGTAAATTATATAGTCTCTGGGAGGGCACTCTTGGCTGGCTCCCTGTATGCCTGTTCTTTCCTTGCGGAGGCGGCAGGCAACAACTAGGAGTTGGGTGGCCCCATCTTACGAGCGCTGTGGCGGCAGACTTCTGCTGGGAGTTGTGCATGCTGCGCACCATAGTCCTGATGGCGTGCTAGATGTCTAGCAGGGAATTCTTTGCTGTGGTACTCGGTCCTTCTCCTCATTGGGAAATAGGCAGTCCACGTAGCCAGTCTCTCTTACGGGTGCAGGCTACGGGCTACTGTCTGCAGTGGCAGCAGGCAACAAGTCTGTTCTGGATTTCTGTAGCTGCCAATGGCCTCCAGGGGGACTCCATGCACTGACACGTGTCCTAGGTTCTCATTCTGTCTTGCGGGTGACGGGCAATACTGAATGGATGTCTCAGGAGGCACAGCAGTTGTCATAGGCTCAGTGTGCAAGGCGCACTCTGGCTTGTTCTACGTATTTTACTGTGTACTGCGCTTTGTTTCCTTGTTTGGCAGCTCAGGGCATGGTGTGTCACTGTGGGTATTTTTAGAGAGGCCATGGCAGTTTCCCTCGTGCTGCGGGCATGTATGGGTCTCACGGGTGCTGCTAGGCTGAAGGTGCCGGTGTGGGACGTTGTCCGGGTGCAATGTGATCATGCGCTAATAGTTGGCACTGCAGTGGTCACTGCAGCCTTCCTTAATAGCTGCGTGGATGCTGCGGCTGCTGCCGGTACCAGAGGGAGCACGCACATGGTGGTGCGACTGAACAGCCACTAGGCGGCGCTGCACCTATTCCTCTTTGAGGTCGAGGGCAGCAGCACTGAAGCTGCGGACCCATGCGGGGGGCTGTGCAGGAGATTGCTGGGGGAATTCGGTGCAGTTGCAGCCTTAAGACACCTGTGGTCAATGCAGGCCCAGTCCCACAGTTGGCGGAGTGTCGCACCACCAGTCGGTAGCCCTCACAGATGGCGGAGCTGTGCCTACTCTTTCCGGCAACGCACAGTTCACCACCTCACATCAGGTACATGCAGCCTCAGGACATCTGTGGCAAAGGCTGGTAGTGTCCCTCTGCGCTGCATTGTATGCAGGCACACTTTGCGCTCCTCTGATCTCCTGCTTAGGCACCATTAGGTCACAACCCTACTGGTCAAGCGCGCCACTTCCCTCACGGCACTTCCACATCAGGCAGAGAGGCGGCATCAGCAGTCACCTCAGCAGGCAGCAGTCACACCTCACTAGTGCACTGGCTTGCAGGAGACGGTGTGCAGTCGCTTCACCCTCCTTTTCCTCCTGGGCAATTGGCAGCTGGCGGAGTCACTGACAGGTGCTTCTGCAGGTATGGGGAGGGGGAAATGAGGGTACCTGATATGTCTCTGGCAGTATGGGCTCTAGATAGACTGATTGCAGGTGAGGTAGCGAGGTAATTGCAGGAGCTCAACAGGGAGATGAGGTGTTCGCTGGGGTTTTCATGTGCCTTACTGGGAGGTTGCTCCTCTTAGTTCTGGAACGAATGGCAGCAGGCTCAGGCAACTTGCGGGAACCACACCAGGTTAGGTTGGGGCATGTTTTACATGGGTCCCACCCTACTTAGGGGTCGCAAAATGTGCTCTTCAGATAGCAAGATATTGAAGATATTGAAGACGGGCCATATCTGTTTACTCTTCCTTCCGGTAAGGCTGCAGTTTAGCCCCTTTGTTGGGGCGAAGTGACCAATAGTCATGGTTGTGGAGCTATACCACCTCCTTCACAGCTGAGAAAGGCAGGCGGCACAGCATGGGGTCAGAACCCCTCATGTCATTGTAGTGTTTTGGGCCCTGGGCCCACATGCTTCTAAAAACAGACACAGACACTAGGGGTGTCATTAGGATAGCGGGCGGATTGCCACTGCCATCTTTTCTCGAGTCATCTGCAGGTGCGCCTATTCTCTTGGGGGCCCATTAGGATGGCGGGCGGATTGCCCCGTCATGCTGACGGTAGCCACCGCCAGCCTGGCGGGGGCAATCCACCCACCATCCGCACCTAAATTGCCCCCGCCATATTAGGATGGCGGGGGGACCGCGGCGGACGGAAAGACCGTTTGCCTTGCGACCAGGGCGGAAAACGTTTAATATGGTGGCGGTGTCTATCAGACACCTCCAGCCATATTACGATGGGCTTGTTGACATGCCTTTCCGTGGTGGCGATGCCGCCACGGAAAGGCATGCGGTCTGAGGGTGAGGAGAGGTGGGGGTGCACCCGGGGGGTACCTGAGGTACCCCCCTGCATTTGCATTAGCAAAGCGTCAGGCACCGCGCGGTGCCTGCCGCTTTGTGTATGCAAATGCATTATTGCATTTTTAGCATTCTGGAGGGCAGTGCAGAGCACCGCCCGCCACAATGCTAAAAATGCAGAATATGCCCACCACTGTGGCGGGCACATCCTAATACCCCCATGTGACCCCCGCCCTTATGGTGGGCGGTCCCAAACCCCGGTAGGATGATGGGAGGACTTCCTAATAGGCCCCTTGGTGTGTGGGGAGAACCAGCTTCCCAATGCCATCTCAAGGATTTTTAGGGCCCCGGAGTAGGAGCCACCATGGTGAAAGTCAGATGCGGTTCACTGACAAAACATCGACACCCAAAACAACCCCATACCACAATATCGAGTCATAAATATTGACATCCTATATTTATAAAGGTAAGTACAAAAATATTGAAACAAAAATATCGATGGCATAAATATAGATGTAAAAAATATTGTTTTTATATATATTAAATAAAATAATAAATATTCAATATATTAAATGATAAACTTAATTTTTTTGTAAAAGATTTAATATACATTGTAATAAAAATACCAAATGAACTGAACCTAAAAAGGATAAACACACATATATAATAATGATTATATATATTTACTGTAAAACAATTAGTAAACTATTAATTTAATGTAGTTTATAATTTTAAAAATATATAAAAATGTAACAAATAAATACATATATATATATATATGCGGTATGTATCGTCCTCAATCAGCAGTACAGCATACAGCCAAATCGTGGTAGAGACGAGACGAGACCCGATTCGTGGTGTTTAAAGTTTTATTGCGCCCAACACCAGTCTGCCATGACGCGTTTCAGCTACTAAAAGCCTTGTTCACATGATACACATACATATACCAATAACATAAAATGTATGTTAAAAACATTCTATTATTCATTAAAACACTAAACTATTTAAAAATATTCAAACTTACATTTCCCACTCTAATCCAAAAATTATTATTCCCACTCCAGTGTGTGCAACAGTAGGGAAAGTGTTGGATAGCAGAGGGAAAACTTTTACAATTCCCATTCCAGTCGGTGTAACAGTAGGGACATTTTGGATAGCGAAGGGGTGAAAATTACTATTCCCACTCCAATGAGTTCAACAGTAGGAAAAGTGTTGGTTAGCGGAGTGAGTGCAACAGTAGAGAAAATGTTGGATAGCAGAGGGGTAAAAATTACTATTCCCACTCCAATGAGTGCAACATTAGGGAAAGTGTTGGATAGCGGAGGGATAAAAACTACTATTCCCACTCCAATGAGTACAAAAGTAGGGAAAGTGTTGGATAGCGGAGGGATAAAAATTACTATTCCTACTCCAATGAGTGCAACAGTAGGGAAGGTTTTGGATAGCGGAGGGGTAAAAATTACTATTCCCACTCCAATGAGTGCAACAGTAGGGAAGGGTTGGATAGCAAAGGGGTAAAAATTACTATTCCCACTACAATCTGTGCAATAGTAGGGAAAGTGTTGGATAGCTGGGTTAAAAATTACTATTCCCACTCCAGTCAGTTCAACAGTAGGGAAATAGTTTTATAGAATAGAGGTAAAAATTACTATTCCCATTCCAATGAGTGTAACAATAGTGAAAGTGTTGGGGAGCATAGGGGCAACAATTACTATTCGCACTCCAATGAGTGCAACAGTAGGGAAACTGTTAATGAGTAGAGTGGTAAAAATTACTATTCCCACTCTAGTGAGTGTAACTGTGGGGAAAGTGTTGGATTGCGGAGATAAATTACTATTCCCACAACAGTCAATTCAACATTAAAAACAAAGAAAATATTATCAACAAAAAGTATTTGAAAAACAAAAAAATAAAAAATATATAAATATGTAAAAATGTAAAAACAAATATATTTAATATTATGAATTAAACAAATTAAAACATATTATAATGTTAAATACATATCAATATTACCTTCAAATATTATATTAAATAAAATATAAAAATATGTTTCAAACAAAGAAATATTTTTAGGTACAAATTATTTATAAACAAAAACATTATTACATACATTTGTTCTATTTACATCCTTCCCAATATTATCACTCAATTCACAACCCACATCTAAATTAAATAAAATGTACTACCATATTTAACATAATTAATTATCATTTAAGTAAATATTATTAATTAAAACACATACAAATTAACTTCCCATCCTTTACCCCTTATTAACCCCACAACCCACACCTAAAATTAATTACATGATTCCCATATTTAATTTTCAATTAATTAACAATTATTAACAACTAATTATTAATTAACTAAAAATAAATTACTTCCCACCCTTTACCTCTATAAATATCACAACCCGCAACTAAAATTAATTAAACAATTTTCATATTTAATCTTCAATTAATTAATAATAATTAACACCTAATTATTAATTATTTAAAAATATATTACTTCCCACCCTTTACCCCGATAAACCTCACAACCCACACCTAAAATGAATTACACAATTTCAATATTTAATTTTCAATTAGTTAATTAATATAGAATAACAACTAATTACTAATTCATTAAAAATACATTACTTCACACCCTTTACCCCTATAAATTCCACAATTATTTACATAATTTCCATATTTAATTTTCAATTAATTAATATTAATTAACAACAAATTAATAATTATTTAAAAATCCATTACTTGCCATAATTAACAACAATAAAATATCAATTAAATTAATATTAATAAATACAAAAATATAATTCATTTATTATAATTAAATTACTTCCCACCATATTCTCCAATAAACCCACAACCTGCTACGAAACTAAAACATGCAAAATGTAATTAAAATAAAATTGATAACTACTAAAAATGTAACACATATATTAAAGAACATAAATAATACTTATACAAAAAATACATCACATACATTTAAAATATATACTAAAATACATAACACTACTTAAAAAAACAATATTTTAAACAACTATATTTTTACAAACAATATTATTGACTTCTATATTTTTTTTCATTATATTTCTTACCTTAAATTCGATATTCTTGACCACGATATTCTTGCTGTCGATATTTCTCACCGACTATATTTAGGATTCAATATTCCTGTTGTTCAACATTTCCAAATCAATATTTTGTCTGCACACCATCAGATGCCTAATATGCATAATCCAACTCAAGCTTGCATTAGCGCATTTCATGATAAGGACCTGAGGAGTAGAAGCAGAGAGCCAGTGCAGGAATTGCTGTGCCAAACAGCTCGAAAAGGAAGGTGGAGACTGAGAATTCAGGAACTCTCACAACGAAGTCAGCCGTATCGAGGTCCAGTACTACGACTGCCATTCAAGAGATCTGCGAGAAAGAGACTGGAACTTGTACATCACCTTTTCAATGAGTTGATTACCTCAGTACAAAGGAAGAGCTTTTGTATTTCAATGCATTCAGCAGGGAATGCTTGGCAAGAATATTGGGCCCAAAGAAGCCAAACCCCTGCTTACCAAGACAGCTGCAATACACAAAAACACAATCACTTGTGATTCCATTGGAGGTAGTACATTAAAGCATGTCCTCATCAGACAGGTGGCAAGGAGCTCCATATTCAGACATAATGAAAGACACTGGTACTTCTTTTTCTGTGAAGTTTTATACAGAGCGAACCCGACCCAAAGGTATCAGAGCACTTTACATGAGCACCAGTTGCGTTACAGACAGACACATTTATTTTGTTTGGCACAGGGAGATTAAGTGATTTGACCAGAATCACAGGATGTTGCAGACTCACACCTTGTTCCCTAGCATCAAGGTCAACCGCCCTAGCCATTAGACCACATCCTCTCCCCCTGTTAGGCTACTGTAGTAATCACACTAGACATGAAGATCCTTTACCTTAGTTTATTGTGCAAACTATGTCAGCATACAAGGATGCTTGCAACAACACAAGCACAGCTACAGTAATGATGCTACAACATTCCACTCCCCCCAATACATACCCATTCCGTCATCACTACATTCTATATCCTAACAACCATAGATAACAAGATCACCATATTACTACAGCTATATCCTATCTAGAAATGTTGGAGTGATATACCACTAGCCCAACTTCAGGGGGAAAGTATTTACCTGATGATAGGTTCAGCCAAGCAGTTCCTCCGGCTCCCCTTCTAAAAAAGGAACCCCTGCGAAAGAGTACCAACCTGAAGTTTAATCAGGAACAATCGCAATTTTTCCGCTTAACAAATTACCTGCAGTTAAGAGCTGTGTACAGCCTGGTGTAAATCAAACTATAGAAGGCCATTATGTTATGTTATGTTATGTTAATGGGGGTTGCTTATATAGCGCACGGCTACTCCAAGGAGTGTCCTGGCGCTTTCTAACCCGCAACTGAAAAAGGAGAAACAGAACATAACAGCTTACTGATTATAAAGCCAAGTTTTCAGAGCCTTTCTAAAGGCAAGAAGATTGGAGGTACGACGGAGATCAACAGGAAGGGAGTTCCAAAGTTTAGGGGCGAGATGTTTAAAGGAACGTCCTCCTATCCTGGCCCTCCTAATGGGAGGAACCATTGCAAGGCCAAGACATTCCGATCGGAGAGATCTGGTGGGTTTGTAAAAAACGAGCCGTTTTTGAATGTACGAGGCCCCAACCGAATGGAGTGCCTTGTGTGTTAATGTGAGAGCCTTGAAAGTAATCCGCTTCTTGACAGGAAGCCAATGAAGGGAAGAAAGCAGCTCTGATGCCCTAGCTTGCCGAGGTAGGCCGAAAATAGCCCTTGCCGCGGAGTTTTGAACTACCTGAAGTTTATGCAGGAGATAGTCCGGTAAACCCAGGTAGAGAACGTTTGAATAGTCAATCCTCGAACAAATCAAAGCCTGTACTGTCAGCTTCCTGTGAACTAGAGGAAGCAGAGGAAGAAAGTTTCGCAGCATTTTTAGCAGACCGAAACAGGTGCTGGTGAGACCTGTGATCTGTACTTTCAGCGAAAGGGTGTTGTCGATTTTGATCCCCAAGTTTTTAGCGACCACAGAGGAAGAAGAAGGTGGAGACATGCTCACCGGCCACCATTCCTGCCAAGGCGGATCTGCCTGACAGCCGAAGAAGAGCACCTCAGATTTATCAGGGTTGCACTTGAGGCTGCTTCGCTGAAACCAGTCGAAGACAGCCCCAAGGCAACAACGGATGCTCTCCCCGTCAAACTCCATGCCCTTTTTGCAGGTGAAGAGGAGCTGGGTGTCGTCAGCATATGATATGATCTGGGCACCCATGGACTCCGCAAGTACCGCCAGTGGAGTCATGAAGATGTTAAAAAGGGTCGGGCTCAGCACCGACCCTTGTGGGACTCCGACATCCATAGGCGGCACCTCTGCGGAGTAAGGAGGGGCCCAGACCACTTGTCGACGACCCGCTAGGTAAGATCTCAGCCAGCTTAACACCGTCCCACGTAGACCAATCTCATGAAGTCTTCTCAAGAGGGCCTCATGTGGGACGGTGTAGAAAGCCGCCGACAGATCCAACATCACCAGCATAACTCTTCCACCTGCGTCGAGAACTTCCTTAATGGCTTCATTAACCTCCAATAGAGCGGTCTCAGTGCTCAGATTGGAGCGGAAACCAGATTGGGTAGAGTGGAGTAACCCGTGGTCTTCCAGGAAGGAAGAAAGCACAGAATGGACGTGCTTCTCGACGATCGTAGCTAAACTGGGCAGGAGAGATATGGGCCTATAGTTAGCATGAATCTCTGGATCGAGGCCTGTTTTTTTTTTTTTGTCAACCTCCCTCATTGAGAAGTCTCCCAATGGACTGAGCAGAGAAACTCTGACAGTGAAAAGGAAGCAAACAAGTTCTTGTTTGTTAAATATATCACAAGACCCTGCATGGGAGAAAAATACCGGGTACCTTTTGGTTCAGATAAAAATTAGCTGTGTAGCCAGCATTGTCAGGATTCCGCCATTCTGCCCTCAGGTAATGTTCACAAGGGCACGGTGGGGTTCAGATGTTACCCTAATATAGGACAGAACTGTGGGGTTCAGATGGTATATCAACAATAGGGCAAAACTCTTTCCATCACCCTATATTTCCAGTTTCACAGTGCACTCAACTCCAGGCTTCCGCATCACCTTCCTGATGCGTCACGGTCCCTGTAGTCCTTTCTGTCACCAAGGCTGCCCTGGTAACACCCTGTTGGTGGGTTTTCTCTTCTAACTCTTGGTTTCTAGATTCCACTGCTTCTTCGACATCCTTATATCTGTCTTCTGGAACTTTCCCTCTATTGGCTCTGGCCAGCACCCCATTCCTGGTTTTCCTTTGTCCTGTCTTGTGGCTGCTTTTTCATCTCCTTTCCAATTTCAAGTTCTTCCTTCCCTTCATTGCTAGGTTCCCTGATTCCTTGAACCTGGTTAATTCCTTACACCTGGCCCTTTCTGTACCCCTTTGCTCCTCCCCGGAGCCTCCAGATATTTCTCCCTGGTGACACCAAGGTGAAGCAGCTCACTACTGACCTGGCTGCTGAATCTCCTTGCACTCTGTTTGATCCTGTTACTTAATTCCAGGCTTGCATTTTGATTTGTCTTTTTATAGTTGTTTAATTCCATGTTCCTGTTCAGACTAGTTATTTGTGTCTCTTGCCTATCTCTTGTTTATCCTGCATCTTGGTTTTAGTGTTTGTCTTGTTCCAAGTTCTGACTGCACAGACCTGTTTTGTATATGCAGATTCCTAGTCCTGTATTCCATGTACCTGTGAATAGTCTTGTTCTGCCCTAGTTAATGTGCAATTTTCCAGCATTCATAGTTCTGTGTATTCGAGTCCTGACCTTGACCTGTCTTCCAGTCGTCCTGCCTTTCCCTGAGCCAAGTGCCTGTTGCTGTGTACCTTCCACTGTTCTCATTGTGTTTTTTTATATTTATCCTGATTTTCATTGCTACCTATGGTGCCTGTTAGACTCCAAGACTTGTGCCTTTGGCAAAGAGAACCACCCAGCTCGTCTTCTCTATTGGAGTTGCTGGGTGTCTCCCTGAACTCTGTGATATTACTCTGCTCTTTGCCTTCTTGTAACATATTTTTCACCACACATTGGGCTAGATGTAGGTAGAATAGATGTACCGATTTTTAATTATCGAATTTTACCGATTCGGTAATTAAAAATCGGTAAATCTAAGGGGTGGGTATGTAGGTATTCCAGATGTGCTGGAATACCGAATCGGAAGAATTCGGTATTTACCGATTCGGTTAATACCGAATCGGTAATGCCCATTCATTTCTATGGGCTTTAAAGCCATAGAAATGAATGGGCATTTACCGATTCGGTAATTACCATTCGGTAATTACCGAATCGGTAAATACCGAATTTCACAAGGGTGCAGGGGGTGTCACTTTGACACCCTATGGCACCCCAAAAATAGGCATGTGCGCCATGTGGCACACAGACATGCCCTAAGGGCATGTCTGTCTGTCACATGGCTAGGTGTGCATGCACACATGTGCATGCACACCTGAATTTGGTATTTTAACACCCAATTGGATTGGGTGGTAAAATACCGAATATGTAGGGCCTTTGGGACTCAGAAGAGTCCCACCTACATCTGGGAATTACCGAATCGGTATAAATACTGATTCGGTATTTTACAGATTCTGTAAATTTACTGATTCGGTAAATTTACAGAATCTGTCAAATCTGGCCCCCTACATCTCAAGATGCCAAATACCGGTCGGAAACGGCCGAATTCGGCCTTTTCCGACAGGTATTTGCCACCTACATCGGGCCCAGAGTGATGAGGTCCAAGGAGTTTTCACCTTCCTGTTATCTTCATAGATTCCATTGCAGACTTTCCAGTTATCTGTTCACTGTCTATTGTAATCTGCTTCAGTCCTCATCTTCTTCCCTGCCTTTTTCCCAGCATGTAGGTACTCTCTTGTTTCTATGTTTTACCCCTTCAGTAGACATTCCTTCTTCTTGAACTCAGCTAGTGGCCCTCTCACCTTGTCCAGTCCGAACTTTGCTAGACTCCTGACAGGAATTTATGATGTGAAAGAAAAAGAAAAAGCCCATTTCTTAGGTATAAATCCTGAAAGGATATTACTATTTAAAAATTACTATTTGTTCCCCATTATTATTATTATTATTATTAAAAAATTTTATAGAGCGCGTAGTCACCCTGAGGTATCCCAGCGCTGAAGATCCCTACATCTGTGGGCCCGGGGGCAAAGGGGGGGGGGGCGACAGGTTCAGAAGGGGAGATAGTTAAGTTAAGGGAACAGGTGAGTTTTTAGCCATTTCCTGAAACGTAAGTAGTTGGGTTCTTTTCTCAGGTCTCGGGGGAGAGCATTCCAGAGGCGTGCGGTGTGGACCGAGAAGCGTCTTCCACCCGTGCGAGCTTTCTTAAATCTGGGAAGGATGATAAGGGACTCCTTGTCCGATCGGAGGGATCTTGGGGCTTTGTATGGTTTTATGAATTTCCTAAGGATAGGGGGCCTTGATTCTGCAGTAGTTTATGTGCCAGGCATAAGGCTTTGAATATCACTCGTTCCCTCACTGGGAGCCAGTGAAGGAGCTTCAGTGCAGGTTTGGCTGAAGGTCTGGCAGGAGTGTTAGTTAGGATCCGGGCAGCCGCATTTTGGATTCTCTGTAGTTTGTTCAGAGTAGCTTCGGGTGCGCCCAGATAGATTGAGTTACTATAGCCTGGAAAGTATAAGGCCTTGGATGAGAAGTCTTTGCGAGGTGAGTGGAAGTAGGGGCAGGATCTTTCTCATTGGTTTCAGTAGCCCGAAACAAGTACCGGCTACTTTTTTTGCTTGGGTGGTGAATGAAAGGTCGGTTTCGATCCATACGCCCAGGCTTTTTACTTCCTGTTTTGGGTCTGGGGGGGGGCCCAGACAGGGTGGCCAGATGTTCTGGGGGAAGGTGAGTCCTTTCTGACCCAGAAGGAGAATGTCCGTCTTTGAACCATTCAGTTTTAAGGCTGAACTGTTCATCCACCCTTGTATTTCCGTCAAGCAGTTGAATAGGTCCGCAGGTTGTTGACTAGGGTGGGATAGGGAGACAACTAGTTGTGTGTCATCCGCGTAACTGACGATGCTCACTCCGAACGGGGTGACGACCTCCTCCAATGGGGACATGTAGATGTTAAACAATGTGGGGCTCAGGGAGGAGCCCTGAGGCACCCCACATTGGAGGGGTGTTTCGGAGGAGCGGGTGTTATTCTCCCAGATCTGGAAGGAACGTTGGGCCAGAAAGGAGGAAAGCCAAGATAGAGCAGTGCCTTCTACTTCTACCCTCTTGAGCCGTTTAATCAGGAGTTGGTGGTTGACGGTGTCGAAGGCCGCGCTCAGGTCGAGGAGGATCACTGCCACTGATCCTCCTTCGTCTAAGAGTGCTCTGGCCTCCTCCACCGCCGCCAGGAGGGCGATGTCAGTGCCCTGCCCTGGACGAAAACCTGTCTGTGAGTTTTTTAACAGGTTATTGGATTCAAGAAACTGGGATAGTTTCTTGTTCACCAGTTTCTCAGCAATCTTGCTGGTCCCGGGGAGGAGGGATATTGGTCTGTAGTTGGCCAATTCCGCAGGATCCAAGGAGGGTTTCTTTAGAAGCGCCTTAACAGCTGCCGCTTTCCAACTAGGGGGGACGACTCCTTGTTGTAAAGACGCGTTGATCAGATGGGAGCTACTTCCTTGAGGGTCCGTAGCGGGGCGGGGTCCCTGGGAGATCCGCTTTTGATGGTTTTTAGCGCATTCTCGACTTCTTCAGTGGTTATTTGCCCCCAGGAGGATAGGCGGGGGGAGATCGGAGTGTCGGGGGGATCGTCAAACTCGCTCAGATTAGTAGAAGGGATGGAGTCGAGGATTTTTTTAATCTTTTCTTGGAAAAAGCTGGCTAGCTGATGGCATTTTTCCTGGTCTGCTTTGGGGTCTGGGGGTTTTTCGGGCCGGGGTCGGGGACCTTGAGGAGTTCTTTAAGGATGGTATAAGTTTCTTTGCTAGAGCAGGCGGCTTTTTCAATTCTTTACTGGAAGAATAGACTTTTTGTCTTGCCAATAGAAGATTTGTATATTGATAGGGAGGTGAAATAGGAATCCTTGTTAGCATTGGATTTCTCCTTCCTCCAGGAACGTTCGGCTCTTTTAAAGTCCTGCCATAGCGACTTGAGCTCTGGAGTATACCACGGGGCCGAAGGTATTCGTTTGGTATTACTGAGAGTGGCGGTTTTGGGGAGGAGTGTGTCCAAAGAGGATGTGATCCAGGAGCTAAACTGTTTATCGGCCGTAATTGGGTCGGAGGAAAGCGTCGGAATAGAATTAGAGCGAATGGAGGACCATTCGGATGGTAGGAGTTTATGCCAACGTCTGTCGTTGACTTTGATTTTCGCGGACTGGGGGGTGACAGTAGAAGACTCCCAGGAGATGGGGATTAAAAAGTGATCGGTCCATGGCAGTGGCAAAGGAGGACTGGTGGTGATATTGGCGATATTGGTGAGGACGGGATCTAAGAGGTGTCCCTTGTCGTGGGTGGGTTCGTTATTCACCAATCGAATGTTAAGTGACAGAAGGTCCACAAGCAGGTCGGAAGCGGTCCGGTCAGTGGGATCTGTGAAATGGAGGTTAAGATCGCCTACGATGAGAAAGTTGGAAACGGAGGAGGCTAGTTGAGAAACCGTTTCGGTGACCGCGTTGAGGAATTTCCCAAGAGTACCCGGAGGGCGGTAGATTAGTAGTCCCGAAAGGGAGTGCGCCGGGGAGGTTTGGAGGGAGAAATGGCAGCTTTCAGAGTCTTCAATGTTGGCGTCATTGATTCTACAGATGAGGTGTTCTCGGTAGATTATAGCCAACCCGCCTCCTCTTCCTCTGGGTCTATGAAGGGTTTGGATGAGGTAACCTGGGGGAAGGGCGGTGACAATGTCCGCATCAGTACTGTCGGAAAGCCAGGTTTCTGTAAGAAACAATGCGTCTATGCCTAGATCTTGGATCATCCCATTGATTTCAAGTGCATGCTTGGGGAGGGAGCGACAGTTGAGGAGACCCAGCTGTAATCTAGAATTGGCTGGGGTCTGAGTGACTGGGTTGCAGCACGTGCAGTTTGTGAAGGGTTTACCTGCGTCGTGAATGTAACGACATCCTTGGTTTTTTCAGGTCGGAGATCCAGGAGCGTGTCTGCTGGGTACATCAGACGAATGGGGGTGGATCTGGCAGAGTCCCTGGGCCTGGGTCCGTCCGGGCCCGGACGGGCCCAGACGGGCTTGCCTTTGGCGCGCTGACTGCACGCCCGCTGCGCCCGTCCGCTGCGCGTACGTGAGATACACATGTTTAAGAAGGCGAAGGGGGCGTGGCCTCGAGCGAGTGGGCATGGCCACAGGGCCGGCTGACTCGCTGCTGGCGGCGAATCTGGGCGTTCCCGCTGCAGCGATTACCTCTGCTGCGTGGGGAAAAGAGAAGCGATCAGCCCAACAAAGGATCGGTCAAGTGAGGAAGGGGAGTGGCAGTGACATAGTATACAACACACAAAGTTTTTAAAATCAACAAAGTTTCAAGTTTTTAAAAAGCGCTCCCGGCTGTGCCTCAGGAGTAGTGATCTGACCAGAGCTTGTGATCAGCTCTGCTTAAGAAGGCAAAGGGGGCGTGGCCTCGAGCGAGTGGCCGTGGCCACAGGACCGGCTCACTCGCTGCTGGCGGCGAATCTGGACGTTCCCGCTGCAGCGATTAGCTCTGCTGCGTGGGGAAAAGAGAAGCGATCAGCCCAACAAAGGATCGGTCAAGTGAGGAAGGAGAGTGGCAGTGACATAGTATACAACACACAAAGTTTTTAAAATCAACAAAGTTTCAAGTTTTTAAAAAGCGCTCCCGGCTGTGCCTCAGGAGTTGTGATCCACTCCACCCAAATATGTCAAAGCACAAACCCCTTATTGTTTATTTAAAAAAAAAGCAAGGGGGTGATGACCAGAATGAAGGATTATAACAAACCATATGTAATGAAGTCTTGATGCCAAGTGTTCTTGTGGAATAACAAGGTTAGCAAAATAGACCCCAGTGAATGATTCAGAGTAAAATAAATAATTATTACAGATCTACAGTCCATTCTCAAGGTAAAGAGTCCAGTCTGAAAATTAACATTTACCTGCCAGACAGGAGGGCAAATCGAAGGGTCGACAGAAGGAGTGCTCCACAATATATTACAGGAGATTCTCAAGCAAAAATAAGTCATGAAAACACACTCATGACTAATAAAGTCAGCCATGACAAGGTTAATGAGAACATTGACATCATAGCAGATCTACTAGATCGTATGGAAAGATGATTTCAAACTTAGAAGATCAGCAGAACAATTGAAATAAAAGATGACTGAAATAAAATGGAAGCATGAAGATTCCGCCAATCCAATCTGCACTTTGGGCCCAATTACGATGTTGGGCGGAAAGCCTCCGATCAGCTGTTGGAGGCTTTCCGCCCGACATCATTGGTTCACTCCGACCACCGTATTAGGATGACATGGGTTGGAGTGAAACATGCGGGGGGATTTCGCTTGTGCCAGTCGGAGCATCGGAAGATCATAGTCATATAATGACAGCGGAGCCAGCCTCGGCTTCGCGGTCGTGAGTATGATGGCACTTCTGACATTGAAATACTGTCGGAAAGTGAGATGGGGGCCCCTAGCAGGGACCCATCATCCCTGGCCCTCTGCAATGGGGCCTGGGAAGCACCAATGATGCCCCTTTAAACATCCATGCACCGTGTGGTAGGCACCGCGTGGAGCCTGCTATACAGTGCAGGGATGAGTAAAAAAGTTATTTTTCAATGGCAGTTTGTGCTGCAGGCCTTTTCTGCCCGCTGCACAAGCTGTCATTGAAAAATGGATGTTTCTGACTGCCCATATGGCTGTCGCATTCAAATTGTGTGGTCGGAACCGCCGACCTATGGTCAGACTGTTTCAAATCTCCAATGGTGCGTTCTCTGTAGCGATTGTGGTGCCCGGGGGTCGAGGGATGGTTTTACTATCCAAATCCCGAAGATGGTATGCGTGTGGAGAAGTGTGTAGAAGAGTGAACTACATTGACCAGCATTCCCAGGGGCAAACAGGAAGAGTCATGAGACCTAAGGCATATTAGCACCTCCCATCCTCACGGACGGTGCTTGTCAATTTTGATCCTAGAGAAGTCGGAGTGGCGGATGGTGTTTCCCCGCCGGATTCCAGCGAGAAGCGAGAAGATTTCCGGAGCGAGAAGCAGTGGTCCACCCAGCGTTTGGCATCCAAGGCGCTCTTCGGATAAGTACTTAAGACACGAAAGCGGGCTCGCTTTCGTTTTCTGCTTTATGGATTTGATCGTCCCTAGCTAGATAGATTAGGGCAGTACTGGGACATATCGTTGTTCGATGACCTCATATTAGGAAGCGCTCTGCCTTAAGACGCGCTGCGCTAATATTCCGTGTATGTTCTCCCCAGTGAGGAATTCTGGGAGACGTAGTTCAGAATTGTTTTGTTTTGTTTCAACGGACAATCCCTGCCAAAAGAGACAGTGTCTTGATTCCAGTGATGTTCCTTGTTGGTTCCTTGTATTCCGTTTATGACTGAACTCTGAAAGCGGTGTGTGCCTTTTGAACAACCGCTACCTTCAGTATCCTTTAGGCTACTGCCGGCCACAGTCCTGAACTCTTGACAGAACGAGTTATTGATTTTGCAGGCTTGCTATGGAGCTTTTCTTTACTGCTTGGGTCTTGTATGATTCCGGTGAGTGAGGTGTCACAGAGTTGATTACTATACTGCCCGAGATACATGAAGTGTAGTACTGATGATATTCATTACTCTTCCCTAATTAGGTGGGTCCTCTCCTGCTGTCCTACGCATCTTGGTAACCAGACTCCCGGGGGATCCCCAAGGAATCATCGCTACCCATTTATTATTTTATCCACTTCCCCTTTCCCGGCTAGGTACGTGTGCGCACAGTGTGTTTAGCTTCCACTGTGGGTTCCGTGGCTGGCGGGGGGAGGAGAGCTTAGCATCGGAAGTCGTTTCTGCCGGACACCCTGAGCAAAGGTTAGTGGCGTGTGTGAGCCTGCGCTGCTGCCAATCCCTGACAGATTGACAAGCCCAAGTTGACACACCGGCCCGAACGATGAATGTTGAAGCAGTCTTGGCCTCCCTGGTGGAAGGCATGGCCTCCTTACAACAGGAAGTAGCCACTTCCAGAGTTGAAAATCAGACCTTGTATAAGGAAGTGGGTACCTTATGGAGGGAAGTCGCAGGACTCATCCAGAAAGGAACAGGAGGGAGTCCTTATATTAAACCGGCTACGTTACCTCCCCCTGGCGCTAAAAAACCTATGGAAACGGAAGGGGGTGGGTTCTCTGTTCCCCCTCAAATGGCCACCTCTAGTGCCCCCTCGGCTGAAGCCGCTCATACCGTTCATGTGGTGCAGACCATAGGCGTTCCTTTAGCTTCCCCTGAACGCTTTTACGGAGACCCCCGTAAATTTGAAACCTTCCTGAATCAATGTAGGTTACATTTTTTATGTAAGCCCGGGGTTTTTCAGGACGACTCTGCAAAGACAGCCTTTATGATGTCTTACATGGGGGGTAACGCTGCTAGTTGGAATATCCCATTGCTGGAGAAAAACGACCCAGTGCTGCACGATTTTTCTGCCTTTTGTGTTGAGTTGCGAAAGCTTTTTGATCGCAAATCCCATATGTTGACCCTGGATAGGGAACTACTCACTATACGTCAAGGTTCCCAGGACTTGTTGTCTTATATCACCTCATTCAACAGGTTGGTGGTAGAGACCGATTGGCCCCCTGCAAAGCGCATTTCATTATTTTATCAAGGCCTTCGCGGGGAATTAAAGGACGTTCTTGCACAAGTGGTGCAGTTACCCGATACCTGTGAAGAATTTATTGATTTGACAGTCCAGCTGGACCACAGGCTCCTAGAGAGACGAGGGGATCGATCAAGAGGAGACAATCGCCCATTCTACCCTCGCTTTAGGGGACCTATCGAAGACCGTGCCAAATCCTCTGAAGGCCCTGAACCGATGCAAATCGGGGGTATCCGTGGACCTCTGACACAGGAAGAAAAGGAGAAAAGACATCGTCTGAAGCAATGCCTCTATTGCGGGAAAGGAGGTCACTTCATTAAGGATTGCAGAGCCCGGAATACCGTCCCAACCAGAAATCCCGTTCCAAGGGTGCAAGCCCTAGTACAGTCCGACCAACCGACGGAAAACTGAAGAACCCAAACCAGGAAGAGGTCTCTGTCTTGGGTTGTTTACCGCAAATGATCTCCCCCTGTCTTGCAAATACGTTACATCCTGCAGTGGCGCATATGAACCTTCAAATCATCCTATGGGTCACCCCTCAGAAATCATTGAATATAGACGCCTTGGTAGATTCCGGAGCCACCGGAAACTACATTGATCAGGAATTCGCCATGAAGATCGGGATTGCCTGTGAGAAAAAAGAAAAACCGGAGTTGGTCAAAGCAGTGGATGGAACGGTGTTATCATCGGGTCCAGTGGCCTACCATACCTGTCCTATGCTCATGCAAACTGGCCACAATCATCAGGAATATATCCAGTTTGATCTCATTGATGCACCCCAATTCCGGCTCATCTTGGGAATGCCCTGGTTAACCCTCCATGATCCGATGGTCTGTTGGGCAGCACGCACTATCACCTTGTCATCTGATTATTGTCAGGAACATTGTACTCAGGTTTCCTCTGTTACTAGCATTTCTGAAGTCTCGTCGTCTCATTGTCTGGCGGCTGCATGTTCTCCTGAGCGATACTGTTGTGCCACCATCCTCCCTTTGGAGTATCAGTCGTTCTCCCCTGTGTTCGACAAACAACAGGCTACCCATTTGCCGCCACACAGGGTATACGATTGTAGAATCGATCTCATACCAGGAGCAGATATTCCATGTAGCAGGGTCTATGCCATGGCCGAGAAGGAGACAGATTATCTGAAAACGTACATTGAAGAGAACCTAGCATCGGGATTCATCAGGCACTCAACATCTCCTGCCTCATCCCCTATGTTTTTCATTCCTAAGAAGGACTGCGCAGAACTAAGGCCCTGTATCGACTATCGAGCCATTAACCGTGTGACCATCAAAAACCGGTACCCTCTCCCCTTGATACCAGTGCTCATGGACCAACTCAAAGGAGCCAAATACTTCACTAAACTCGATCTTCGTGGAGCATATCATCTGGTGCGTGTCAAAAAAGGGGATGAGTGGAAGACGGCGTTTCGAACAAAGCTGGGCTTGTTCGAATACAGGGTAATGCCCTTTGGGCTGTGCAATGCCCCCGCAGCATTTCAGTTTTTTATGGATGAGGTTCTGCGGGGATGCCTGGAAACCTACTGCATTGTGTACATCGATGACATCCTGGTGTATTCCTCCACTCTTTCGGAACATGTTAGTCATGTGAGGTCCGAGCTAGAGCGATTACAACTAAACTCTCTATACGCCAAGTTGGAGAAATGCTTGTTCCACGTGCAGGAAGTGTCCTTCCTTGGGTACATCATCAACGAGAAGGGCTTCCAAATGGACTCGAGTAAAGTGGAGGCAATACTCAATTGGACTACACCAAAAACCGTGAAAGCTGTGCAAAGCTTTCTCGGTTTTGCAAACTACTATCGTAGGTTCATCAAAGACTTCTCCAAAATCATACATCCGATTTCTTGTTTGTTAAGAAAAAATATGCCTTTTGTGTGGAGTAAGGATGCTGATACGTCTTTTCAATACCTGAAGAAGCAGTTCACTCAAGCTCCTATTCTTCGTCACCCTGACTCGCAACTACCGTTTATACTGGAGACCGACGCTTCACAATATGCTGTGGGTGGAGTGCTTTCCCAAAGACACCCTAGTACAGGCCAAGTCCATCCTGTTGCCTTCTTCTCAAAGAAGCTCACGCCCTGTGAAGTGAACTATGCCATAACAGACAAAGAACTTTTAGCTATAAAAAGGGCATGTGAAGAATGGCGTCATTACCTACTAGGCGCGGTACATACAGTTGAGATCTATACTGATCACCGGAATTTGTTATTCCTAAAGACAGCTAAGGCCCTCACTCCCAGACAGTTACGGTGGTCTCTGTTTTTCTCTGACTATGACTTCATTATCAAATACAAACCCGGACCCCAAAATGGGAAGGCAGATGCTCTGTCACGTTTGGAGGATGGAGAACTGAGAAAGACCGAAGAAATAGAAACACCTTTGATCCTTCAAGAAGCAACTGCAAGCGTGGGATCTGTCGCTCTCCTGTCTTCAAACAACTTTCTTGAGGACGTGAAAATAGCCCTTGCAGATATGAACCTACCTGAATGGATACAAGAGGATCCGGAGCATCGCACGGTAAAGGATGATCTAGCCTACCAGGATACTGCGCTGTTTATTCCCACCGAAGCCCTACGGCAACGAGTATTGGTCTGGTCTCATGATTCGGTTCTGGGGGGACATATGGGAATGTACAAAACCATTGCTATCGTGGAACGTTCCTTCTGGTGGCCCCAACTAAGAGAGGAAGTCCGGTCTTATGTACGGAATTGCGCCATATGTACGCAAGGGAAAGCTGTGCATGCTCGCCCAGTGGGACTGCTGAGACCCTTGCCCATACCTCCCCAACCATGGCACACTCTCTCCATGGATTTTATCGTCGAGATGCCCCCGTGTAATGGAATGACAGTGATATTGGTTGTCGTCGATCACTTGACGAAGATGGGCCATTTCATACCTCTGGAGGAGGTACCCACGTCCGTGGAATTAGCAAAAGTGTTTCTTCAACATATAGTCAGGGCCCACGGTCTTCCTTGTGTATTGATCACCGACAGGGGTTCTCAGTTCACTTCTCGGTTTTGGAAAGCGTTATGTACCACCTTGAACATCGATGCCCGTCTATCCTCCAGCTATCACCCCCAGACGGATGGAAAGACGGAGCGCCTAAACCAGACCCTGGAGCAATATCTTCGTTGTTTTTCTCTGAGGAATGATATGGACTGGACTATGTTACTTTGGATGGCCGAATTCGCATACAACAATGCTGTGCACTCAACACTGGGTTGTTCGCCTTTTTTTTGTCTCCATGGGTATCATCCAAACATCCTTCCCTTTGAGTGGCCTGTCCATTCCCCTGTTCCTAGCATCCACGAACACCACGCCCATCTAAGAGCGGTGTTGTTGGACGCACGAAACAGCCTGGCCGATGCTCAGTCCGCGCAGAAACGCTTTGCTGACAGGAAAAGGAGGGTTGAGCCGACATATGGGGTGGGAGACAAAGTGTGGCTCTCCACCAAGAACCTCCACATTAAAGGGAATACCAAATTGACTCCCAAATACGTGGGCCCCTACAGTGTAGTTGAAGTGATCAACCCTGTTGCTGTGAAACTCCTGCTCCCGGAGGGTTGGAAAATACATCCAGTGTTCCATGTCTCCCTCCTGGTTCCTTGCCCTCCCGGTATGAGACTCCCGGTAGCTCCTCTTCCTATTGATGTGGATGGACAGGAGGAATTTGAGGTGCAGTCCATTCTAGATTCCCGTATGGTGAGGGGCAGAATCCAGTATTTGGTGGAGTGGAAAGGTTATGGCCCGGAAGATCGATCCTGGGAACCTCTGGGGAATCTGCACTGTCCTGAGCTTCTTGACCGGTTCCATGCCCTGCATCCGGGCAAGCCGGGTCGACCGCCGAGTCGGCAGTCCTCGAGAGGGGGTTCTGTAGCGATTGTGGTGCCCGGGGGTCGAGGGATGGTTTTACTATCCAAATCCCGAAGATGGTATGCGTGTGGAGAAGTGTGTAGAAGAGTGAACTACATTGACCAGCATTCCCAGGGGCAAACAGGAAGAGTCATGAGACCTAAGGCATATTAGCACCTCCCATCCTCACGGACGGTGCTTGTCAATTTTGATCCTAGAGAAGTCGGAGTGGCGGATGGTGTTTCCCCGCCGGATTCCAGCGAGAAGCGAGAAGATTTCCGGAGCGAGAAGCAGTGGTCCACCCAGCGTTTGGCATCCAAGGCGCTCTTCGGATAAGTACTTAAGACACGAAAGCGGGCTCGCTTTCGTTTTCTGCTTTATGGATTTGATCGTCCCTAGCTAGATAGATTAGGGCAGTACTGGGACATATCGTTGTTCGATGACCTCATATTAGGAAGCGCTCTGCCTTAAGACGCGCTGCGCTAATATTCCGTGTATGTTCTCCCCAGTGAGGAATTCTGGGAGACGTAGTTCAGAATTGTTTTGTTTTGTTTCAACGGACAATCCCTGCCAAAAGAGACAGTGTCTTGATTCCAGTGATGTTCCTTGTTGGTTCCTTGTATTCCGTTTATGACTGAACTCTGAAAGCGGTGTGTGCCTTTTGAACAACCGCTACCTTCAGTATCCTTTAGGCTACTGCCGGCCACAGTCCTGAACTCTTGACAGAACGAGTTATTGATTTTGCAGGCTTGCTGTGGAGCTTTTCTTTACTGCTTGGGTCTTGTATGATTCCGGTGAGTGAGGTGTCACAGAGTTGATTACTATACTGCCCGAGATACATGAAGTGTAGTACTGATGATATTCATTACTCTTCCCTAATTAGGTGGGTCCTCTCCTGCTGTCCTACGCATCTTGGTAACCAGACTCCCGGGGGATCCCCAAGGAATCATCGCTACCCATTTATTATTTTATCCACTTCCCCTTTCCCGGCTAGGTACGTGTGCGCACAGTGTGTTTAGCTTCCACTGTGGGTTCCGTGGCTGGCGGGGGGAGGAGAGCTTAGCATCGGAAGTCGTTTCTGCCGGACACCCTGAGCAAAGGTTAGTGGCGTGTGTGAGCCTGCGCTGCTGCCAATCCCTGACATTCGCATCGATTCGTAATGAGACCCTATGTTGAGATTCCAGATAAGTCAACCAAAGCTGCTGTGGAAGTTGAATTACTTAATTGGCCTACTAAAAAGTAATTTTACCTGATTTCAAAGGTGATCTGACTATAATGTGAGCCTTACAGAATCCTAAAGGGTCCTGCTAGCAATTCTAGAATTCTTCGCACTGCTTTTAGGAGCAACAAATGGACTGTACAGCAGGCCATTAAGAAAGAAACATTGTTTTTCAGGTGTTTGCTGACTTGGAATTTGAGACTGTCAAGCGAAGGAGGGAGTTCAAAGTCCTCATAACAGAGTTTCTTGCTGTGGGAGCCTGTACCACAAATTTCCTACAAAGCTAAAAATTCTTATTAAGCAAACATATTTGTTTTTTCAAGTTTGGCAAATGTGAAGGTTAAGTTAAGATAATGTCTGTTCTCTGAGCAAATTTTACAACTCCGAATTATACGTTTCATTTTGTCGGAATATATAGAAGTAGATCTGTAAATAAAACTAAGAGCTACATGGTCTTGCCAATGTGCACACAATATATTCTAAATGAAAAGTTACCCATTAAGTAACACTGAGGAAGGAGGGGTTCTCTGAATTGGGGAAGGGTTCATAGCAATGAACTATTACACAAGAATTACTCAATACCAAGGGTTTATATACAGGGAAGCTACAGTGTTTTGCACAAAACACTTTACAGGATGTCACAAACACCTTAATAAAAAAAAGTTGGCAAAAGTTCCTCAACACTATTTATTTTTAGAAAACAATCTTTAGGTAGGTTTTTCAGTTAGCCTCCTGTATACCTCTTCTTTGTAGAGCAACGGACAGTAAGAGAATTTCTAGATAGTCCTTGGAACCAGCAAATCTGAAGATCTTTTCATTGAGTTCAGATGGGCTTAACAATAAATGCAAGTAAAGGGCCATTGAATCTATGGTCATTACACATAACTTGGCTGTTCTCCTATACACGAGAAACAAATCCCCACAATTAGTTTAAAAGATTTTAAGATATGTATAGAATGGTCTCAGTACATATTTACTGCTTCTGCTGCAGCACACAAAGGAGATGCCTTATTCTTTTCTAAAACATTGGGCATAAAAATCCATAATCATGCTTCAGATTCCATAGGCCTTTCGTTGTGGGTTATTTGCTTAATCAGCTCCAGAAAATTGACTAAAGTCAATGACGACTCCCCATTGAGGATAATCACACTCTATATATGGATCTACTTTTAGCCCTATCTCCAAAGAGAGGCGAAATAATTATGGTTGGATGTTTTTTATTTCATTCAAAATCCAGCTCTTGGCTCTAAATGAAAATTGTAAGCAGAATAAAAATCAGACAGCAAAAATAGTCTCCAGATATTTACTAGATTTAGATTTTCACAACCCCTGGAGGAGACAATATTCAGACAAAGTTTGCATGCTTATCCTCGAGGCACAAACCAGCTGTCTAAATGGATATATTCCTGGTTTTAAATTCATTAGAATGTAAACACTTTTTTCCAAAAGGCTTCTCAAATCTTTCAGCAATTGCATTGAATATTGCATTAGCACTGAAAGCTAAGCAAATCAAGAGATGGATATTTAACAAGCTATTCCTGGAAGATGAAATTTGGTTAAAAAACACCTCAATTACTCTAGATGATTTTTCACAACAAAGATTGGGTCGGCATATTTGACTATAGTATTGGTTGCTTTTAATGCGACACTGCATGGACTGATTATTTCCCATGAGGGAGCAAGTAGAAAAAGAGACAGGAATCTAATATCACATAGCTCATTGAGAAACATAGAAGAGTGGCACATGGCTAAAGAGAACTTAAAGGATCTCTATCAAAATGAAATACAATTAAATTACCATATTTAACTGTAGCAGTGTTACGGCAAGAGTAAGCAGTCAGGGAAATACTTAGCTTGGGTAGCAAAGCAGACAACTACTATAAAGGAATGCAATAACCACATCACAAAAAGTAAGATGAATAATTTTGCTGAGTTGCAAGATGCAGTAATTGACCACTATACAAGTATTTATTCTGCACAACAGGATATACATCTAAACCAGCTAGAGTCTCGTTATCAACCCTCTGATTTGACTTTGGCGGCCTAGTCTTAAATATGAAACCCTTTTCGAAAGACGTGGTATTAGCGGTTATCAAAATCTTCCAAATGGTAAGGTTGTTGGGAGCATTAGTTTCCTAGCTGAATTTTGTAAAAAAAAATCGTAAGGGAGCACATTTACAAATGCATAGCAAATAATATTCTAGAAGATGGGAAGGTCCCTGACTCATTTGATGTAGATATGATAGTTGCATTCCTAATAACCAGTAAAAAACCCTGAAGATCCCAATTCCTACCGTCCCAGAATATTCCAAAACATTTATTATAAAATATTATCAAAATTACTAGCTACAAGAATAAATAAAATTAGAAATTCCCTGATCACGCATGATCACACTGAGTTTATAGCAGGCAGACAATCATTTGACCTTGTATGCTGGTAAAGCTTATTTGCCAAATTTGGCACATTTGGATTTATATTCAAGTTTAACAAGTCAATGTACAATTTATACAAAGGAGCACAGACAACGATAATCATTAATGGTTAACTAAGCAGACCCACAAAGGTTGACATAGGAACCAGACAGGGATGTGTGCTAGTGCCCATACCTATTTGTTTTTTTTTATAGAGCCCCTTTGCTATTGCAATTTTGAAAAAAACAAATATTGTCTCCCTGCTGCCAGATCAACCCCTTTTTAATAGTAGATCCTAAAAGTTTGCCATCTAATAAAAAACTAGGTTGGTAGAAAAATAATAATTCCAAGAGTGAAACATTGCTCCTCAGTCCCTTCAAAGATGCCCTACTGAAGGCAATCCAAAATGTTTATAATGATAAGGTCAAAAGGTATTTGGTATTTGGGGATTCATTCCTCATCAGCCGACGTATATGATTTAACTTATTTTTATCATTAAAAAAAGGCCAAATCTCCGAAGACTCACTGGTCTACCCTACCCTTATCAATAATGGGGCATGATGCCCTAATTAAGATGTCAGTAATGTCCTTTTCAATTTTCTGTTTATGGCAGCCACATGTATTATACATCACTATTTTTTTTTGCGAAGAGAAAAGCATGTTGATTCATTTGGGTTAAGTTTGCTCACCGGCTGTTGTTACGCATATTATACTTGCTGAAATTGGATGGTGGACTTTCCTTACCAAACATAAAGCTGCAATACATATCTGCTTTTCCATCCGATAGTTCCTGGTTTAAAAATCCACATGTCTCTCAAAGGTTCTTTGATAATATTCTTCTACTGCAGCTGCTGCAGATACGAAATGGAATAATATTTTTTGATTGTCTAAATCACCCAAAAAGTAAGATATATTAGCTTTTCCAAGGTTTTTCTAGAAGTTATTTCTCTAATTCCTTTGTCAACTCAAGCAAGACTATAAGATCTAGTGGTGGCCAGAGAGGAAAAATTTCTCACTGAAAAATAATTAATTAAATTATAGAAACATGGAATTATGGAGAAAAAAACTGACTTTGTCACTGGCACAGTATGGAAACATTGGTCCACATTTGAGGAAATACAACTCAGTGAGAAGGGATTTGGAGGCCATTCAAAAATAACTTCCTACCTTCAAAAGATCGACCACTCTTCCATTAATGTGGCGGAAAAGTTAGTGCATTGTTGATTGGAAAGGATCCATGAGCAAGGTTTGGAGAAATGGTATGAAATCCTACTGGAAATCCAACATTTAGACTACTGTTGTAAAATAAACCAAATGTGCAAAACCAAAGCCCAAATTATTTTAACGCTAACACTCTCACCCCAAGTTGGCAGGGTATACCTGTAGTATCCCATGTTATCCTATCTTAGTGCACCATTCCTTCTCAGAATTGTTATTGTACATTCTTGGCTTAACATTCTAATCTGTACTAGCTGGTCAGTTACTACTGGTGTTATGCTGGAGGTGGTTGTTAAGCTGTCTTCTCAGAATAAACTACTTCCAACTTTCTTCTGCTTCCTTGGACTAATTACTACATAAATTTGGCGACGAACGGGATTCACTACCCTGCTTCTACCCTACTTCAAGAGAAGAATCTCCACCTTTAAAGACATTTGGAAAATTCTGAAAAATTGACAGCGTTCGCCTCTACAGCTAAAAGTTTCCAGGTATTTTTTTTTTATATATGTTCAAGTGTGTAAGATTGCACCAGCGGCTGTTTTCCATGTTAAGTGCCTTGATTGCACCAGCGGGAGTTTTATTATAATTTTTCTCTGCACCGCTATCTTCAAATGCGTCTTATTTAAAGACCTTCATTGTTTATTTTAACCATTGAGCGCGTTTGGTGGAGTGCGCTTCATTTACTATTCCTTCGCGCCACTTCGATCTGGGTATTTTTAAAACATTTGACTTTCTTGTTGAAGCGGACTCGCTAACCTTTCCCCAGCGCGCGCCACTCATGCTGTTGTTACTACACAGCATCTTTCAAAAAATACAAAGATAAACTCACCAACGCGCGCCTGCACTGTCCCGTGTCCTCTCCGAACGAAGGAAGGAATACTTCACACGTCATTCCGACGTCACCACGCATCACGCTACAACGTGTGCGTTCCAGCGGCCATTTTATTTGTAATCAACTCCTCGTTTCCATGACTACAGAACCACGATCTTGTTTTCAAAGCATTTCTCCATGATTACTTCACCATTTTTGCTCGTTCTCACTGCGTTCAACCTCCGCTCTTCGCAAGGACCACACTATTAACAGTTATTTATCTTTTCTCATTTTTTTTAAAAAAAAAAAGAAGAACAAAGCTTGAAGACTTCGCTGTGGATATTTTTTTTTTCTTCTCTCTCATTCTTCACTACAAGACAACGGTGACTACTTTTTTTGTTTTGGCATATTTCTACTAACCTTATCTTGTCTTTTACCTTAATTTAAGTACCTTATAACTTAGTATGTCTAATAACATTATCTCCCCTGCTCACTTTTTACCTACTGCTGGAGATCCAAAGGTAGAATGGGATCTTTGGTATCCCACTTTCCTTGCTTATGTCGATGTTATTGAAGAAGATGGTTGTTCCCCAAAAAGGAAGCTAGCACTATTAAAAAACTGTTTAGGCGGTGCAGGACTTAAAGAATTGGAAAACTTACCTCCTGCCATGGTTGACACCTTTGCACCGGAAAGTCCGGTTCCCAGTGTTCCTGCATATGTTTCGCTTCCTCAATCCTCCCCGTCCTCTGATGATTGTGTTGTCAATAATTCCAATGCTCTGGAAAGTGTTCCTGATTCCTTAAGTGCTTCTCTCAAACACAGTGTTGTTCCTTCCACAGCGCAAAGGAAAAGTTCTCGCGTCAAGCAATTACCTGTAAAGCTACATGATTACTTATGTTGAATTTCTTTGCTTTGTTGAATTCTTTTTTTTTGTGTTTTTTTTATTTTTTTTAGGGGGGAAGGTGTGTAGTATCCCATGTTATCCTATCTTAGTGCACCATTCCTTCTCAGAATTGTTATTGTACATTCTTGGCTTAACATTCTAATCTGTACTAGCTGGTCAGTTACTACTGGTGTTATGCTGGAGGTGGTTGTTAAGCTGTCTTCTCAGAATAAACTACTTCCAACTTTCTTCTGCTTCCTTGGACTAATTACTACAATACCCAGACGTGAGCCCCTTGCTCACTTTGCCACTGGATTCAAGCTAGCTTGGCTGGTGAGGGGTGTTACCCCTAAACCAGTCCCAGTATGCTTGTTTCCAGTTTAGAGAAGACCTGGCTTGGCAGTTCGGGCTGGACTGTTCCCATGAGGCCCAGGATCAAGACTGATTTGCATATAGCTGTGTCTGAACTGAGGTGGCGAAGTGAGCTAAAGAACGATGATGGATTCAACCCAGATCTGTGACTGGGGGTGAGTGTCTGAACAGTTTCAGTGCTCCGTCCATCATCTCCTAGTGTTTGCTTTGTTAACCCTAAGTTGGCAGGGCATACCCAGACGTGGTTCCCTTGCTCACTTTGCCACTGGATTCAAGCTAGCCTGGCTGATGAGGGGTGTTACCTGGAAACCGGTCCTGGGATGCTTGTTTCCGGTTCAGGAAAGACCTGGCTTGGCAGTTCGGGCTGGACTGTTCCCATGAAGCACAGGGTCAAGACTTACTTGCATATAGCTGGGTCTGAACTGAGGTGGCGAAGTTAGCTAAAGAACGATGATGGATTCAACCGAGACCTATGGGGATGAGTGTCTGAAAAGTTTCAGAGCTCCGTCCATCATCTTCCTGTGTTTGCTTCAAATTATTTTAACACTAGAATCCTGAAACCAATTAATGAATTAAATGCTAGTGTCATTCAAGAGACTAACTAAAGGGATGTGAATTTTTTTGCAAAATGGCTTGTTTATAGAACCCCCATATTTCTCCATAAGACTGACAAGATATTTAAGACTAATTGCTCTAGATGCTCCACAGGGGCAAAGGGAAATTGGTTGTATTTAGTATAGCTCTGCCAGAACATTATGGAATTTTGAGGGGAAATATTTGCGTTTATAGAATTTAAATTGGATGTTCCCATTTCACACAACCCAATGATAGCATTAGCCACATAGTCAATCCACCTAGATCATTTTCCTCAATGTGCTAAGTGATTAATCATATTTCATCCATGAAGAATCTATTTGTGTATGGCTTGTCCTGCCAGAACTTTGTTGTAACTTCTAATTCCCGGACATATAAAAAAAGAACATTTATATAAAAACCATGATGATGTTTACTGATCAGCACTTCTGTTTCAAGGTTTTTTTTAACAATAAAAATACAAATACAAAAATGTACGATAAGAAGATAATCAGAGTTTCCCATTGATATGTCAATATAGCGCAACAGTAAACAACTGACATGCAGAATTCAAACATTTGCAAACTTGACGTATAGGCTTCAGATCCCTGTAATGTTAAAGCAGGAGGCAACAGGTCATAAGAATGAGCAGATGGCCTTGATACTGCACACAAACGTTCAAAGCATAGAGCAATACAAAAATGTTCTGGGATTTTTATGTCATGAATCCATGCAAATCGAATTGTCTGACTTGCTTATTTCTTAAAGACGTGTTATCTTCCCTAGAAATAATAATAATAATGATATTAATGAATTGCATGCAGTACTCTAGACAACAATTATGTCATGTCTAAGCACTGCAAATAACAGGGATGACTATTACCCAATGTAATATTGTGTTATAGCCTGTTGCTGAGACTTATACCAGTTGTTAAAGGTCCTAAACATGAGATGTAGCCTACAAAGAGGAAGAGGTACTTATTTACTGACTTCTGAAGGAGATAGCATCTCCCCCGGGAACACTCCAAAAACAAAATATGTACTTTGATTAAATGTCCCTCATAAGAGAGGACAAGGAGGACAAACTGGAAAAATCACCAATGGCCTTTCAAACTTTTGACGAAATGTGAAGTTAAACAATAAAACCAGCATGTCTGGGCATAGTTCGACTTTCTGGATAGGCGTCTATTGCCATTAATGGACAACAGGCTTTGAAATTCTTTATTAAAAATAATACAAGGGATAAAGTACCCCCAGCTGTACATTATAAGGATACTGCAAGACACTGAGAAGTTCCATACCCATATAGAGGAACGAGGCCGAAGGATAATGCAAGTCACCCTGAGGTGACTTGCAATATCATTATAATGTACAACAGGGGGTACTTTATCTAATATAATACATGGAATCACCATTACATTTCCCACAAACCACTTAAAACCTTAGTGCATAGCTCTTTTATTTGAATGAGAGAGCATATTTTCAAACACAGAGAATAAAAACAGAACCTCTATAGAAAACTTAAACACATAAAACCTGTTAGATATTTGTTGCAAAAAGATATCAGAAACATTTTAATACAAGTCTTTTTTTTTTTAAAGGCTGTACTGCTTGGAATGTGTAGAGCTGAAAGATTTTATCTTTTCTATTGTTATCTAAGGAGTGACAAAAATAAGATGTTTCTTTTTATTTGTGAAAAGCAACGTTTCATTTTCATTGCACAGCTGCTCCGTGACCTGACCCGCCTTTCACCTCGGCTGTCGGCTCCGGCAGCAGGCATTGAGACATCAGAACTCAACTGTAATAAATGATTACAGTTGACTTCCGACGTCTTTCCTTTATAAACGGAGGCTAGGTGCATCGCAAGTCATGGATTATAATGGAATTTAGAGACAGGCGTTTACCCAGGGATGGAAGAATCCCATATATTGTCAGTCAAAATATATTATAGAGCTATTCAGCGGCACAGACAAAAGGATGCATGACTGTTCACTGCAACCATTTGTGGACCTTGCCGAAACTATGAAAAAAGGCAAGGAAAGGTTCATGTATTTAATTGATTTATCATCACTTTAACAACATTGATGCAACAGAGTGGTAACACCATATCATAAAAATTAGATAACCAAAGCCGCAATATCAAAATAACAGTGAACAGAAGGGAGGTGAGCAGCCTTAATAAGTGAGGAAGGATAAAAAAAAGAAAGAAAAAAAGAGGTGCCAGCATATGGATGATCCATGGACTCCCAGCTCTATTAGCCACAGCATCTAAATGTGGCTTAATTGTATCTTTGCCTGATTCCTCTTGACAAGGGACAGCTCTAAACCGTAAATATCCAAGAACTGCTGAAACCAGATAATAGTCAGGGTCAAGCAAAAATTGCATAACAAAACCCTACCATCAAAATCATGAAGAAAACAATACCCTTCAATTTAAAGGGTACTTCATAGGATGCACCAAAAATAATCACCTGAGTAGATGGGTAAATGGGACTTAGCGTAACGCTGGAGATTTCCTCAAAGACCCCCTGCCAATATTGCTGTAATACCCCACATAAGTAGAAAATATGCAAAGTGTTTACTCCCACCATAGCACATTAAAAGCATTCTGGACTAGACCAGCAACCCTGGTTGAACAGACGGTTCGGAGTATAATATGTATCTTGAAGAACGTTGAAATTATGTATTTTCAGACTAGACACATTCACTCAACTGGATTGATTAACTAAGAGCAGCAGCAGGCAATTGTAGTTATAATTTACGAGTCCATTTGGAGGCTAAGGTGGATATATCAGTGCAAAGATCTAGATTTAGGGCTTAATTCTGAGTTTGGCAGTGTGGAAGTGGTCCGGCACGTCACCACCCCGCTCCCACAGCGCCAGAGCTCACCGCCGGCTGCCCGCCAGATTACAAGTTTTCTCATTGTCTGGCAGGCTGTCCTTTGGCACTCCCATGGTGGTGCCTTTGAAAAGGGCACCGCAATGGGAACACCAAAGTCCATTCCTTCACTGCATGGACTCTGTAGTCAACGCAGTGCAGGAAAGGGGGTGCATGCACACAGGGGGGCACAACACGTGCCCCCCTGCATGCATCTCCATGGCCTAAGGCACCCTGTATCACCCCCTTAGTTCCTTCACCACCAGCTTTTTCATAGTGGGCTCACTGCCGTGAAAAGGCTGGCAGTGAGCAAACTCCTAATATGCTCGGTAGTGCCGCAACGGCACTGCCAGCCTCACACCGATGCAACACCGCCAGGGAGTGGTTTCTAGGCAGTTGCAGGGGGCCTGCGGTTATCCAAATGCCAAACTCAGATTAGGGCGGTTGGACCACTGGGCGCAGCAGTAGCCCCCAGACCACTGCAGATTTGGCAGTCCTACAGCCCAGGAAACTCATAATCCCCACTTTAGTAATTACTAGTACTGACTAACCCTCCCTCTTCCATAAATTATGTGCAACAATTCAATACACCGTACAGGGTTCAACTGTCCTGAATTTTTAACTTGTTTGTTAAGAAAGTTCCTAATCTACTCTGTGCTCGGAACTGCAAACTGTGCAACTAAATCCAAAAAGGATAATACCTAATGCTCTGCAAACAGCTGCCCAATGGATTGAAAGCGCAACCTGGATCAGTCCACCACTTGCAAATCATGGGGACAAGAAGGAAAATCCAGATTAAACCATAGAGACATATAACGAGTGAGAGAGGAAATTGAAAATGTAGCCCTTAAACTTTGACACACCTGGTAAAACACCTGGAGGGTCTTAAACCGAGTACGCTTGAAGTATGAGCGATCATGGAAGCGTACCCTGGGGCGAACTTCGAAATAAAGAGATAGCAAGTACCAGGATTCATGGTACATCATTACTTGAGACATGCGCTCTGAGATAGCAGACCAGTAATACTATTTTAAGCTATGATGTGACCAACCATCTTTATCTTTGTAGGCTCCTTATTGAGCAGCTTCAGCATTTATATTGCCAGATAAAATGGGCCCAAGGCCTTTCAAGCCGAGAGAAGAAAGCAGCTGTTAAATATAAATGAATAGCTCTGAATAAATGTATAAATCTAGGGAGGATCAGAATTTTGATCAAGTTACAATGTCCCATAAGACCTTCTGGTAGCCAGTTCCATTGCTCAAACAAGTGCCTAGATTTAGCCAAAATAGGTTCATAGATCAAAGACACAATTTCCTTGACCCTTCATGAACAGGTTTAATAAAAATAATTTGCGTGATTTCATTTTAATCAGGGTAATGTACACCTTTTCAGTGCTTTTGTAAAATGATGAGTGCCGGTGCCCAGAGCTCTGCTTAGCAGCTCACAGTCGAACACCAAGGATGTGTATACTTGAATTATTCTCATGTCTCTTTAATCCACTGCCAGACACTCCCTGCCCATTTAACTCACTCTTGTAGGCTCCTAAATTTCTACCTTTAAGGTGGTTTTCTCCATCTTTCACTTCTTCCATCTTTCCACGTTATTTATTTTCCCTCTTTCGGTGTCAATAAATGTCCGGTCCCCAAAAAAGAGTGCTGGTGGCCCCCACCAGCTCAAATTAAGCACAGGGTTTGGCAGTTGCAAGCTGTCTCGAGTGTCAAAAGGATGGTAGGAAATGTGGAAGTGAAAAATCTTGGAAAAGTACTCACATTCATGTAATCGTAGAGGCGTTCATAAGTCAGACTAGATGGTAAATATATATCTGAAGGAAAGCACTGTGAATACTTCCGGGCAAAAATGTCCCTCTGGTGGTTGTTCCAAAACTCCTCCAGTCCCTCTCTTTCACGAAGCTGAGTCTTGATTGACTTGAAGTGGAACAGTGGGATTCTGAAACAGAAACAGACACACATCTGACAGTCTTCAATAATTCCTGAACAGGCTTTTTCATTCTCATACAATTAATCCATTATGTGGGCAGGTACTGTCAGTAACTGAGTACCTGCACTTTACAGCAGGGATGCAGCACTTGTAGTGGGAGAGTACTGGCACTTTGTTACTGCTACCTCCTAAGACTGCTCACTACAACATGTGAAACTGATAAAAGGTTGGCACTGGCCTCTTACCTCTCCAGGCATGTGCTCAAATGAACACACACCAATGGTAGCAGCAGGAACCTCATTTCTGCCACTGCACTGGAACGAAATGACCGTTTAAAGTGGAGCTTGTAATTTTTATACCTGGCCAGGTCATGCAGTGCTTCTATTCAGGTCAATCAATGAAAGCAGGTCACTGATTTGGCACAAATGTCAGCAACCTACCCTGGAACTAAAATGACGCTGAAAGCAAATACTGACAGTCAAGGCACGAACGTGTGAAGAAATGTGGGCCTTCAACAGGAGCTGGAGCGGTAGGCTAGAAGCCACATTATGTATCACTCTGTAGCTTATTTACTAGGTACTGCAGAAGACCCAAGTAAAGTACATTTGCATAATCCAGCCTAGCAATAATATGGGCTAAAATCACAGTTTTCCAGGCCAAAAGGGAAAGAAAATGCAAAAACCTTTTAGAAGTATGCAGAAGTCCAAAACATGTTCCTACCACAGTGTTTTTTTTCATTTTGAAATGACTGCTGATTGTCAAACTTAACTCCTAGATGTTTGACCGCCTTGGATTATGAGTCTGGCGGGGGAGCTCCATCTAGCCAGATAGTTTACTAGTCTAAAGAAAAGTTTCGGCTGAATCTGAGAACATTGGTCTTTTCTGCATTACAGTTTAGTTGGTACAAGTACATCCATTGGAAGACTGCGGTCAGACATGGTTAAATAGAATCTGGACATATAACTTAACCTTTAGTAAAGGCGAAGAGGAGCTGCGCATCGTCAGCGTAGGAAATTATTTTGGCACCAAAGGACTCTATCAGAGAAGCCAGCAGGACCATATAGATATTGAACAGCATGTGGCTAAGGACAAAGCCCTGAGGGACCCCCCCACAGTAAATTGTTTAATGCCTGAGGAGAATGGAGGCATCCACAATTCCATACTCCTGCCTTCAAGAAAGACTTCAGCCACTTCAGTGTCCCACCACCAATTCCTATGTCCTGAAGGCAAGAGCGGAGCTTCAAAGGGGACACTGTATCAAAGGCTGCTGACAGATCTAGGGCGATCAGAACAATCTTTCCCCCTACATCCAGAGAGATGACAAGCATAGTGACTCAGTGGAGTAGAGTGGCATAGAGAGCATGGAGTGGAGTGGCATAGAGAGCATGGAGTGGAGTGGCATAGAGAGCATGGAGTGGAGTGGCATAGAGTGAAGGTGTGTTTGGCTGGATTTAGACATTTCATTGAAGTCTAATTCTTTGCAGGGAGATATTTACATCCGGTTAAGAGTTCGAAAAGCTGTATATTGCAGTTGATATTTTGTAGTATATGTTTCCAATGTATGATTTCATATGTACCTGCTTGAACTAGACTTTAAAATGCAATTTTTGGTCCCCAAGAAACATGGCTAACACGGCTACCACAACTAAAGGGGACACTTTGATTCAAATAGAAATATATACAAGAGGGCGATCACAAAGAGACGTGCACAGAACTCCTTAAAGCCAAAGGCCCAATGTTCAGGTGGTGTTCTGGACCTTTGGCCCGACGCTTGGTGTAGAGAGGTGGCCATGCAAAACCAAACTAACCTAGTTAATAGAGATATTGTCTAGTGATAGATTTTATAACAATGTTATTCCTACTTTTTTCAACCTTCCAGTGGTGCAGCAAATGCAGGTGTATCTAATGATTTGTCCATTGGCGTGGCTTAAAGCCAGGTTGTGGATCTTGTAAAATGTCTCCCCTTTTGATACACTTCAGAGGTTTACATTTCTAGCCTTTTAAGTGTAGCCTGATGTCTCAGTCGGCTGAGCATGGACATTTATTTATTTACTCTAAGTAGAATTGTAAATGGATAGCCGTAAATAACAATGAGCTATTTTTCACAGAGGGGTTTTGAATGGCCTAAAATAGACAATAAGGGAAACGCTCTTGTTGTCTTTGATGTCGCCCAGAACCCCAAGGTGAAAAGCATAATTTTTATTTCCATTTATTCATCTTTCATTTTATTTTAAATATATCTCCTATACAATGACACTAGCTTTAACTGACTTTTAGAAGTTTCACGTTGCATTCATGTTTTTGTTGTACATTATTTTTAAACAACAAATAAAATAATTCACTGCTTGTGGACAAAGAATTTAATTTTGATTTGGAACTACGCACAGTGTTTCATAGAGGTGTGTTACTTTTTTCTAGTCGTTTGTCACGTCAAATTAAGATGCTTCCTTTTTGTTGCATGTATGCTGAACAGAAATTGGCAGGTGAACATTATTACTTCATTTCAGTGGAAAAAAGCTTTATTTTCGACTGCTGTTAAATAATCGCAGTGAATAACTGAAATTTTTAGAAAGTTTGTTCATGATAGTAGAGAGCTATGGTGCCAACAAAAAAGTACATATTTATTGGCCATTGCTCACTTGAAGCAAGAGAGAATGAAAGTGGGATACAGTCTTTCCCACAGTCTTTGAAATAGGTCAGTAGAAATGGAATAGAAGGGAAAAGTAAGGATCCTACATTTTTGGAGTACTCTTCTGCCATTATATTATTGAAATCGGTTCTCAAAATCTATTACAACGTGTCTACCATGACGCTTTTAGTTTAGAGGTCAATTCGATTCATAAGGATGAGAATTCCTGCAAAGCACTGTCAGCAGTTCCATCTGTACCATATTGAGTCTTTCTTGATTGCTCTATGTTTTCTACTCAATCGCTTTTTTTCCTCAAGACCATTGTCAGTAGATCCATGTGGTTAATGCAGCCCCAATCCAGTGCTAGACAAAGCTAAAAGTTCCACCATTTTACTTTTACCCTTGCGAGAAGGGCCTCTGATCCTCTTGTTTAAAATCTATTTGATGACCCATAACTAGGCCACCATTACTCTCCCCAAGAATACGCATTGTGTTTATGTATTAGTGTACACCATGTTGTATACACAAACGTGATTCCTCACAACACAAGAGGGTCAGTGCCTACAGGCATAACAATCTTCAGTGTGCAGCCTGTGGTAATTTCACTGCATGTTCCTGTTGTTTTAGTAGATGTCTGCTTAAAAGTTCCATATTGGAGGGGAACAGAAGCTGCCACTGCTCAATGAAGAAATCAAGCACCCCACCTTAGTGCAGCTAAACCGGTCCAAAACTCAACTGTAGTGCTTAATTTAAAGAGAGGCAACAAGAAAGGTGAGAAGAAGAACAGCCCAGCTATCAAGGACAGAAAAAGAGCATAAGACAAAGAGCATAAAAGCAAAGGTCCAAGGATATAGATGTGAGCTTAGGAACAGCGACTTTGTTTGGCTGTTTTTCAGCTTCTAATTGATCTATGGTGATGAGAGTTGGAACATAATCTGTGCTGCACATTTTGTCCTCAAATAGATTTCACACTTGTGCTCTCCCCAAGCCTCTGCCTTTGAGAGTAACTCCAGGAGCACACCTGTGGTACTGTGTGTGACTCTTAATGAATCTATGTGAACTCGGTGTCTTGGCTCTTCCAAGGATCTTCAGTGTCATTGCAGCAGGGTAGCCATGCTGTCCTGATTCAGGCACCCTTAGAATCAAGTCGCAGAGCGCTTTCAGAACTAGCATTTCAAAGTGTTGAAGCCACCATGAGCCTAAACCTATGTCCCTTCAGTTTAGTGGGTGCACCCTTGTCTAGTGCTCCCCCCCCGGAAATAGAGCTTTTGGCAATGATTAGCGATAACACAGATTCTGGCCTATTTGGTTCCTTGACACCACTTTGTATGCACTCCACTTAATACCAATTGCATTAAGTGTGTACCTAAGGCATCATAAACCCTCAGTAACAATCAGCTGGTAACTATCACTAGGCGCCATATGTATCAACATTACGTTTTGCAATTCCTAAATAGCGATTTTTAAGGAATCGCTATTTAGAAATCGCAAAATGGTATGTATGTAGAAAATCGCTTCTTTTTAGCGATTCCTTAAAATTCCATAATTGCGATTAGCAAATTGCTAATCGCAATTAAGGAATAATTTCCCATTCATTTCTATGGGCCAGGAGGCCCATAGGAATGATGGGGAAATTGCGAATCGCAATTTGCTAATCGCAAATTGTGAATATTTTCAAAGGTGAAGGGGTGTCTCAAGAACACCCTGCTGCACCCCTGAAAATGACATGTGTGCACATATGGCACACATACATGCCCTAAGGGCATGTATGAGCGTCACATGGCACCTTTTGATTTTTAAAATAATGCTTTTTTGAAAGAATTCGCAATTTACCACCAACTAGAAGTTGGTGGTAATTTGCGATTCCTTAATGGCATTTTGAAATGTTTTTTCCCTTGATACATTGCATTTAAGGAATCGCAAAATGTGCAATTCCTTAAATGCAATCACAGAATAAGGAATGGCAAATTTAGCGATTCCTTATTTTGCAACAAAAATGTTTCATACATACCATTTAACGAAAATGGGTTCGCAAACACCGGAAATCTGCGAATTTCGGCGTTTGCGAACCCATTTTGCCTTGATACATATGGCCCTTGGTGCCGTTTACCCTTCAGGCTTGTACACTGTTTCCATAACTTTTTCAAAAGTCACAAGGCTCTGGGATCCCAGGCTCTTATGGAACTAAATTTACCAAGTTGTGTTCCTTTCTATTACCTGGCACCCATTATCTCTAAACCTTGCTGACAGTAACATTTCTATATGCAGAATGGAAAGAAAATGGATGAAAAACATAACTCCTGATGACCTCATGAAACTGAAGTCCCTCCGCACAACAGGCAAACACCTCATCACATCAGTCAAAGCAAAGTAACAAGCCAGCACAATCAATGGATGCACAAAAAGAAGAAGAATGCTTTTCAAGACCATCAATTGCTACATCAAACCCCCTTCCAGATCCACCTATTCCTCTCTCCAAAGAAAAAACATAAACAACACCATGCCTGCTTAATCTCATCTTCCCAGCTCTTCCTATAGAATTCCGTAGTGGTCATTCTTCAATCCCATATCTCTTGTATGGACATGATGGCCTACCCTTGTCTTTCATCAAAGCTTTCTCACCCCTACGTATGACTGTCAATGCCTCCCTCAATCACAGCTTCTTCTCAGAAGCTTGCAAGACAGGCCAGATCCTCCCCTAATAAGACCGGCATGAGACCCTAATGAGTGTGCCAAATACCGGCCAATCACTCTTCTCCTTTCATTGGCAGGATCATTGAAAATGCAGTCTATGTTTAAATCCAAGATCACAGTAATGTTAACTATCTCATGCAAGACTACCAGTCTGACTTAACCCCTTCCATGCTCATGACGAGCTCAGCTCATCATGCAGCACAGTGCTCGTGTGCTCATGACGAGCTGAGCTCGTCATGACCACACCCGTTTCTATTGTGGTCCAGCACAGGAGGGAAATATTTCAAGCATCAAAGAGGTTAAGATCATGGTGCAGCACGGAGACCACAATCTGTACACATCAGAGATGATATCCTCCTAACCACAGATGAAGGTGGGCCCCGCGGGCAGATACTGCTGGACCCCTCAGTTGCCTGAGACACAGTCAGCCACCCATCACGCTCTCATACAGTGACCCTGAATTCTTGAAAGGGTTTCACTGGCAATATCCTTCATTGGTTTCCCTTCTCCCTTTCCCAACTTATACCAGTCTGTTCACATGGGCATCTCCAGACCCCAAATTATCCCTGTTATCTGTGGAGTCACCCAGGGTTCCATAACGTCAGCTGTCATATTTAATCTCTACTTGGAGCTGCTTGGTGTGCTACTCACAGACAGTAACATCAATACTCATCAATATACCAACAGTAGCGTAGCAAGGATGCCATGAGCTCCATTGTAAACAAGGAAAACAACCCCTTTGACTCCTGTTGGGATAGTGAAATACAGCAATTTACCACGTTCAATGGCACCCTCAGTGCTTTGGGCCCTGGTGCACTACACCTGCTGCACGAATGGTAGCTACATCCCTGTATACCAAGGATGAACAACTCTAATTGAAAGTCTCCTCAGTTTAAGACAACTAATGCCTCAAACACCTCAGACCTGGATATCTAATGACTACCTGAAGCTCAATACAACTGATGGAGCGCGATGGTGCTCTAAAATTGTAGGGGTTCAAGTTCAAGTTCAAGTTCAAGAATTTATATAGCGCACTACTCACCCAGAGGATCTCAAGGCGCTTGGGGAGGGGGTTCGTTATATATCGAATAGCCAGGTTTTGAGTTCTTTTCTGAAGGAGATGTGGTTCTGTGTAAGGCGGAGGTGAGTGGGGAGTGAGTTCCAGGTCTTGGCCGCCAAGTAGGAGAAGGATCTACCTCCCATGGTGGATCTTTGGATACGCGGAACTGCGGCGAGGGCTTGATTGGAGGATCTCAGTTGGCGGGTGGGTGTGTAGAAGGATAGTCGAGTGTTGAGGCATTCGGGACCTAGTTTGTAGAGGGCTTTTTGTGCGTGGGTGAGGAGACGGAACGTTATTCTCTTGTTGACAGGAAGCCAGTGGAGGTCTTTCAGGTGGCCGGTAATGTGATCTTGGCGAGGGATGTCTAAGATGAGTCTCGCTGATGAGTTTTGGATGCGTTGGAGGTTTTTTTGTAATTTGGCTGTGATTCCGGCGTAGAGGGTGTTTCCGTAATCTAGTCGACTCGTGACCAGTGCGTGGGTGACAATCTTTCTTGTCTCGGAGGGGATCCAGCGCAGCGGAAGATTTTTTTGAGCATACGAAGTACGTTGAAGCAGGAGGATGAGACGGCGTTGACTTGTCTGGTCATCGAGAGTGCAGAGTCTAGGATGAAGCCAAGGTTTTGTGCGTGGTCTGTGGGTATGGGTGCTGAGCCTAGAGCCGAAGGCCACCATGAATTGTCCCAGGCAGAGGGGGATGATCCCAGGATGAGCACTTCCGTTATGTCTGAGTTAAGTTTTAGGCGGCTGTTTTTCATCCAAATGGCTACTTCTTTCATGCCTTCGTGAAGATTGGTTTTGGCGGTGTTAGGGTCTTTGGTGAGGGAGAGGATCAGCTGGGTGTCGTCAGCGTAGGAGATGATGTTAAGGTTGTGTTGATGCGCGATGGATGCGAGTGCGCTCATGTAGACGTTGAAGAGGGTGGGACTGAGTGATGATCCTTGTGGTACGCCGCAGATGACTTCGGTGGCCTCTGATTTGAATGGGGGAAGTCGGACTCTCTGAGTTCTCCCAGCTAGGAACGAGATGATCCAGTCCAAAGCTTTTCCTTGTATGCCGATGTTGTTGAGGCGTTGTATGAGGGTGCTATGACAGACAGTGTCGAAGGCGGCGGAGAGGTCGAGTAGAATGAGGGCCACTGTTTCTCCGCTGTCTAGCAGTGTTCGGATGTCGTCTGTAGCTGCGATGAGGGCAGTCTCGGTGCTGTGTTTGGCTCGAAAGCCTGACTGTGAGGGATCGAGGGAATTGTTGGATTCAAGGAAGGCGGCGAGCTGACTATTGACGGCTTTCTCAATGACTTTGGCAGGGAATGGGAGGAGTGAGATGGGGCGGTAGTTTTTAAGTTCAGAGGGGTCTGCTGTGGGTTTCTTCAGGAGGGCGCTGACTTTGGCGTGTTTTCAGCTTTCTGGGAAGGTAACGGAGTTGAAGGAGCAATTGATGACATCACGGAGATGGGGTGCGATGATGGAGTCTGCTTTGTTGAAGATGTGGTGGGGACAGGGGTCGGTTGGCGAGCCAGAATGGATGGAGTTCATTAGGGGGATGGTGTCTTTATTTATTTATTTATTTATTTATGAATTTGTATCGCGCCTGAATCAGCCCCGAAGGGGTATCTCCGCGCGTAGCTTCTGGTAAGGCATTAGGAAACAGCCTGAGATATGAGACTGCGCAGATAACAGGAGAAATTATTGATCTCGTGTGAAGAGGTATGTTTTAAATTTCTTTCTAAAGGAGAGGAGATTAGGGGTGTATCTCAGCTGTGGAGGCAGAGAGTTCCATAACATGGGGCCTTTAAGTGAGAGGGCCCGTCCTCCCTGTCTTGCTCTCGTCACTCTGGGCACCTGCAGCAACATAGTGCTGCTGGAACGCAGGACACGTCCCGGTGAGTAAGGGACGAATATGTCTCTTAGGTATTTAGGGCCAGACCCATAAATACACTTATGCATTATACAGCATACTTTAAAGTTGACACGTTGTCTCACCGGGAGCCAGTGGAGGTGAGAGAGGAGTGGGCGTGAAGGAGTTCGGGGAAAAGCATTCAAGATGAGTCTAGCTGCGGTGTTTTGTACTACCTGCAGTCTGCCCAGTTGTTCTTGATTGGCAGAAATGAGGAGTCCATTGCAGTAGTCTATCCGACCGATGACCAATGCTTGTACCAACGTCTTCCTGTGGATGTCAGGCAGGAAGGGGAAAATGCGTCGTAATAGCCCAATTACTCGGAAACAAGTTCCAGTAACTTGATTGACATGATCTTTTAATATCAATGCTTGGTCTAGGCGCACTCCCAGGTTTTTGACAATCTGTTTTGGTACGGGGACAGGTCCCAGCTCAAGTGGCCACCAGTCGGGGGACCATAGCAGGGTGGCCCCTCCAAAAAACATGACTTCAGTTTTGGTCATGTTGCATTGGAGGAAGTTCTGGGCCATCCAATCTGCCACGGCTCTCATACCATTTTGAAAAGATTGTATAACTGTCGGTGTGAGGGTTTGGAAGGGATACAGCAACTGGGTGTCATCAGCGTAGGAGATTGGGGAGAACCCGTGAGATCTTATAATGTCCGCCAAGGGGGCCACGTACACGTTAAATAACGTGGGGCTTAAACATGAGCCCTGTGGCACTCCCTTGGTGAGCTCCCTACAGATGGATTTGTGGGAGCCTAATTTGACACCTTGTTGACGGTCCGCAAGAAAGCTTTCTAGCCAAGCCATGGCGGTCCCTCTTATTCCCACCTCCCTCAAGCGGCCGAGAAGAATTTTATGCGACACCGTGTCGAAGGCAGCGGACAAATCCAATAGCACCAGAATCACTGAGCTCCCCCCCGTTAAGTGACATCCTGATGTTATCAGTCACTGACAGGAGAGCTGATTCTGTGCTATGGTTTGGCCTAAAACCAGATTGAGAGTGGTCTAGGCCGCCCGCTGCCTCGATGTAATTGGACAGGTGCGCGTTGACGTGTTTCTCGGCAAGCTTACTAAGATAGGGTAGGAGGGAGATGGGCCGGAGGTTGGAAAGCTCCGTCCAGGGGAGAGCAGCATTCTTACGGATGGGGTTCACCACCGCTCTCTTCCACTCAGTAGGCACGTGTCCCTTCTTTAAGGACTGGTTGATTACGTCTTGAATGTGAGGGCCCAACAAAGTACTCAGGGGGACTAAGGTTTTGGCAGGAATAAGGTCCTCCGGAGACCCAGATTTTACGTGGGTCATTAATATTTGAAGCTCTCTGCTATTAATAGGGGGAAAGGTGGTCAGTGAGAAATTTGTATTCTCAGTGGGGAGAGGAACATTCAGTGTGCCTTTTTCGGTTTGGGACGCTAGGATCTTACCGTAGATGGAGTCAATTTTGTTTTCAAAATATAAGGAGACTTCCTCACACAGACTTTGTGAGAAGTCATCCGGGCTTACACAGGCCATAGGCTTGACAAATGTCTCAAGAATCCTATATAGCTCTTTAGGCGAATTGCCAGCTTCCGTAAGTTGTTGGGCTATGCTATTTTTACGAGCGGCTTTAACATGTTTATAATAGTTTGTTTGTGCTACACAGTGGGCCTTCCTGTTTTCCTGCGAGTGGATTTTTCTCCACCTCTTCTCTATCCTCCTACATTCTTGCTTCTCCATTCTAAGAGCCTCTGTGTACCATTTTTCCTGTTTAGCCACGGGAAATTGCCTAAATGCTTTCAGGGGGGCAATTTTGTCAATGGCTACAGTGAGTGAATCCTGAAATGTTTTTAGACTGTGTTCCACTTCATCTGTGTCCTTGATGTCGGGTTTTTCCCAGACCTTTTGTAGTGCCTCCATTGTAAGTTTATGCCACTGTCTGCGCGTTATAGGGGGTAGGGATTTCTTGCTGGAACCTTTGTTGATTTTGAGTATGTTAAACTCTAATAGAAAGTGGTCAGTCCAATCTAGTTGTGTCGGTTTATTGCAAGATATGTTGTCGAAATTTGTATATATCAGGTCAATGCAGTGTCCGCCTTCATGTGTGGGACCCTCGTTTTTTTGTGTAAGGCCTATGGTCGCCAGATCAGCAGACAGGCTCTTAATGTCAGATAGTTCAGGCTGATCAGTATGTATGTTAAAATCCCCTAGAAGTAGGAAATCCTCTTTGGCCCGTATATGTGGGCCAAGTATTTCTAGGAGGGATAGGGAGAAACTTGGACATGTTACTGGTGGGCGATAAATGAGTGCTCCCTTACTGGTCTTTCTGTTAGGGAAAGTGATTCTGTAAATCATAATTTCCAATTGTTTGCAGCATTTCTTATCTAGAATATCCAGTTTAAGGTGCTCTTTATAGATTATAGCAATGCCGCCGCCTATTTTTTCAGGGCGGTCTGAATTATGAAGTTTGTATCCCTCTGGCACTCCCAGAGCAATAGCAGATGTCGTATGGGGCTTTAGCCAGGTTTCAGTAACAAAACAAATATCTGGGGTTAAGGTGTCAAGTCCCAGATTGCGATTTGATGCTTAGGCATCGAGCGGGCGTTTATTAAAATGCAGTGCAGGTCATCAGAGGACATACAGGGTTTACTCGATTTAAAAGGATTGATAGTGGAGAAATGGCAGTTTAGACATGAGAAGGGTCCTTCTGGACATGGCCAGTTATCGCGTGTGTGACATGGAATGATAGGTTTTCTCAAGTTCAATAATGCCGACGCCTCATACCTGATGTGTTTGGGATCGCATGTGGGCGGCATAATGGGGACCCCTCGCCCCGTCCTGTCGCGGACGGGCGCAGACGGGCAGCTCTTTGGCTGGTCTTCGGCTGAGATGAGGCTGCCCGCAACCGCTGCGCGCTTCCGATGAGGCGAGGGCTAAATAGCCCCCTGGAAACAACTAGAGCGCTAACCGCTCCCGGAAGTGTCTGGCCCTCACCTGTCCGCCCTTCGCACAACGGTAACGAATTACCCAGTCGGAACGAGGCGGACAGGAAGTGGAATCGAGACCAGCACTCCGGTAAAGTTAAGAGGATTTTAAAATGAGTATTAAACAATTGTAATGCGCAAAATGCTAAAAGTGCACGTGGATTTAAAATATCACGGAAATATTAAAATGCAGCTCTAGAATGTCTATATCGTTTTCTCAGAAGTTCGTAATACCAGGCAGCAAGCTAGCGGAATGGAGACACTGCCACCGTCTCCCACCGCAGCTGCGCTTTGAAAGGCTCCGCCTAAATAGCCCCCTGGAAACAACTAGAGCGCTAACCGCTCCCGGAAGTGCCTGGCCCTCACCTGTCCGCCCTCCGCACAACGGTAACGAATTACCCAGTCGGAACGAGGCGGACAGGAAGTGGAATCGAGACCAGCACTCCGGTAAAGTTAAGAGGATTTTAAAATGAGTATTAAACAATTGTAATGCGCAAAATGCTAAAAGTGCACGTGGATTTAAAATATCACGTAAATATTAAAATGCAGCTCTAGAATGTCTATATCGTTTTCTCAGAAGTTCGTAATACCAGGCAGCAAGCTAGCGGTATGGAGACACTGCCACCGTCTCCCACCGCAGCTGCGCTTTGAAAGGCTCCGCCTAAATAGCCCCCTGGAAACAACTAGATCGCTAACCGCTCCCGGAAGTGCCTGGCCCTCACCTGTCCGCCCTCCGCACAACGGTAGCGAATTACCCAGTCGGAACGAGGCGGACAGGAAGTGGAATCAAGACCAGCACTCCGGTAAAGTTAAGAGGATTTTAAAATGAGTATTAAACAATTGTAATGCGCAAAATGCTAAAAGTGCATGTGGATTTAAAATATCACGGAAATATTAAAATGCAGCTCTAGAATGTCTATATCGTTTTCTCAGAAGTTCGTAATACCAGGCAGCAAGCTAGCGGTATGGAGACACTGCCACCGTCTCCCACCGCAGCTGCGCTTTGAAAGGCTCCGCCTAAATAGCCCCCTGGAAACAACTAGATCGCTAACCGCTCCCGGAAGTGCCTGGCCCTCACCTGTCCGCCCTCCGCACAACGGTAACGAATTACCCAGTCAGAACGAGGCGGACAGGAAGTGGAATCGAGACCAGCACTCCGGTAAAGTTAAGAGGATTTTAAAATGAGTATTAAACAATTGTAATGCGCAAAATGCTAAAAGTGCACGTGGATTTAAAATATCACGGAAATATTAAAATGCATCTCTAGAATGTCTATATCGTTTTCTCAGAAGTTCGTAATACCAGGCAGCAAGCTAGCGGTATGGAGACACTGCCACCGTCTCCCACCGCTAGCTTCAGTGGTGATTGGGTTCCAAGCGCTGAGGATGTTAGAGGGCGGTTTAGGTTCGGAGGGGGGTGGAGAGGATTGTTCGTTGGAAATGTTTTTGAAGCTGTTACGTATGTCGGCAATTTTGTTGTAGAAGAAGGAGGATAACGAATCGCAGAGGTCTTGGGAGGGAGTGATGTCGTTTGAGGCTGCGGTGGGGTTGTTGAATTCTTTAACGATGTTGAATAGTTCCTTGCTGTTATGGGCGTTGTTGTCGAGTCGATTCTTGAATGCTGATTTCTTGGTGGATCGAATCAGTTGGTGGTGTTTGCGGGTGGCTGCCTTGAAGGTGGTCATGTTGTCGGTGGTTGGGTTTTTTCTCCATGTTTTCTCGAGAGTACGGCAATGCTTCTTGGATTTCTTAAGGTCATCGTTGAACCAGGGGGCCTTTTTCCTGTCCAGTTTGGTGTGATGTTTTTTTTTAATGGTGCTAATTCGTCAGCGCTGTGAGTGATCCATTGTTTGAATTTGGTGGCAGCTTGGTTTGGGTTCGATGAGAGGGCGGGTGGGTTTTGGTTGAGCGATGTGAGGAGTTGGTCGGTGGTGATTTTGTTCCAGTTTCTTCGAGGGATAGGTTGTGGGGGGTTGTGGGTCGAGGTGGTTTTGTAGCTGAAGTGAACACAACTGTGGTCCGTCCAATGGAGAGTTGTGGTGCGATCAAAGGAGATGTGTTTCCTGGAGGTGAAGATTGGGTCGAGCGTATGTACGGCTATATGGGTGGGGGTGTCAACAAGTTGTTTGAGACCGAGATTGGCCAGGTTGTCAAGAAGGGTGGAGGTGTTGCTGTCGTTTTTCTTTTCCAAGTGAAAGTTGAGGTCTCCAAGTAGGATGTAGTTCTCGGAGGCGAGGGCATGTGGACTGATGAAGTCTATGATGTCTTCGCTGAATTGTTTACGAGTTCCTGGAGGCCTGTAGATGAGGGTGCCTCTGAGTGTGGTTCTAGGGTCGGTGGGGATCTGGAAGTGGAGGTGTTCGGCGGATGTAAGGTTGTCGTCGAAACTGGTCGTGATTTTGATGGTGTTCTTATGGACGATGGCGATGCCTCCTCCTGTTTGATTGGTGCGGTCTTTTCGGGTGATCTTGTAAGTGTCCGGAATAGCTATGGCGATGTCGGGTGTTGATGATGTGTTCATCCAGGTTTCTGTAAGGAAGACGACGTCAGGTGAAGCAGTGTCGAGTAGGTCCCAGAGTTCAGTGGCGTGTCTGTGGACCGAGCGGGTGTTCAGTAGGATGCACTTTAGGTGGTTAGGGTCGGAGCTGCGTTTGGAGGAGGAGGGTTTGGTGTGGGTCTTGATGCAGGCGAACTTGCAGGAGTGGCAGGTGAAGCGTTCGTGGGTGTATTAACGTGGATTATTAGAATTGTATTGTAATGACAGAAATGTGCAAGAAAATGTATAGAAAAGTATTTGTGCCTTGCAAGAGAGAAATTAAATGGTGTTTATATTTGAAATTGTAACCTTTAGTATACTGCAGTTGCCTAACGCAAATTATGTGTAATGTAATGCATTTTGATTTGAACGTGCACCATGATGAAGATTGCACAAAGAAATAATGAGTTATGCCAAACGTGTAATAATTGTAGAAGTTGGCAACAAGAAGCTCTATTAACATGAGTATAATTTGATGTGTAAAGCCCTAAATGAAATATTCACATGTATATGAAAGGCCAATTTGTTTATTCTTATGTTGGCCGAATTTTGTAGGCCTGAAAATGTAATTTCCCTGGAAAGCTCTCATATTTAGAAGTAGTCAGCTAATTCCATGTGTATGCAAGGATGTTCTGTTCTCACATTTTCAGTTGCAGGTGGAAGAAGTTTCCTTTGTTAGTTTGAACTAACGCGTTTTGTTTTAAGAGTTAGGCATGGAGGAGATGTGATACAAAGTAAAAAGAAGGTCGATAATTGGGAGCCGGTGTTCTTTCTCTCTAAAGAGAGTTGGGAACCAAGGTCCTCGGACTACACTTGGAGAAGATGGTGGAAAACTACCTAGGAGAGGTGTCCATTAGCATGAGGTGATCTGTGGGCGTGTTTTACATCCTATGCATTTTGTATTAGGGAATGTGTCCCGAGGGAGGAGAGGCAGAAAGAGACAGTTTTAGGTAGGAGAAGGGGTGAGGAGATCGATTCGGAAGGAGCATCTTAGAACGAGCTTTGTAGCTTTGGCTCCCTGATTTACTCTGTGAATGTACTTCTTAGGAAGTCTTCACGAGCTGACATCATTTAACTAACTTTGCCTAGGAGATGTTAAGTAGGGATGTCACCTTAGTGATAGAGTAGGGATAGTCTAATGTTTTCTACTTTTCAGCCACAGATGAAGTCTGACTTAAATATTGGAGCAATTCTTGCTTGTGTTCTGTTCTTAGAACTTTTTATCCTCTTCATAATTCATCGGATTAGACTCATTCGTAGATTTGGATTGGTATTAGTTCCCATGTATTTCTATAACCTCTGAGATGCTTGTATATTCAGTTGTTTTTGGCTTTGTAATAAATCCCTAAATTTGAATTTGAAGTCTGTGATCATTGAGTTCTAGTTATTATCGACTGTTGAATAGACTGAGATGAGTAGTCACTCCCCTCTACACTTCTCAGATGGTAAATAACCATCTGTTGACCCAGGGTTCCTAGTTACGGTTTGGAAGGGGAACCCCGACCTCATCACAACCATAACCGAATTCCTATTATTTAGTCAGGAACTACAAACAAGAAACAGTATAAATATGGCTCAATGACAAAAACATTTACAGCATCAAACTCCAACTTTCATTGAATGTCAAGTCACTTGGTTGTACCCTGAACACCAACCTCACTCTCAAAGAACACATTGCCAAAAATACAAAAAAGGCCTGCTACTTGCTCTCTTCTAAAGAAAGTAAAAGCGTTTCTTCAAAAAAAATGACTGCAGTACTACTGATCAAACCTCTATACTTTTGCACCTCGACAGTGATAACGCCCTGCTTCATAGATTCTCAGATCGCACACTGGCACCACTTAAGAGCATCATACATACCACAGCACGTCTCACCCCGAGTCATAAGAAATATGATTTCTTCACCCTCATCATGATGGAACTCCATTGGCTTCCCTTTTCGGCTTCCATAATCTTTAAATACAGCTGTATCATTTACAGAATCATCATGACCAGCATTCCCACCTATCTTGCAGACAAGCTCACCATTACTTTGTGGCTTATAGTACTCCCACAGCCAGGACACCATAAGACTATACCATAAGAGGAAGATCCTTCTCCTAACTGGCCGCCAAGACGTGGAACTCCCTCCCCACCCACCTCCGCCTGACCCAAGACCACCTCGCCTACAGGAAGCAACTCAAGACCTGGCTGTTCAAGCAGTAGAGGATCCCCCCAAGCGCCTTGAGACCCACTGGGTGAGTAGAGCGCTATACAAATGCTTTGATTGATTGATTGATTGAAGACTTATACTAATAAGGGTAAAAAAGAAACAACATTGTGAGAGGTCTTTTCCACCTATGTACTCAGGATCTTGAAAAATATCCCCCTTATCCATCGGGACCACCACAGAGTTAAAGATGCACCGCTTTGTAGAACACTACATCACAATGCATTAGTTGTCTCAAAAGAAACTACCACTCCTATCACTCCTTGACTTTATGTTTGTCTTTGACCCTGTGCAGACCTCCACTGCCTTTTGGATAGGTTCTTGTGTAGCTCTTTTAAGCCTGAGGTGACTGAATCAAATCTCTTTATTTCCCTTAATAATTGCACCCCCCCCCCCCCCCCACCCATTTGTAATCTTTGTACTTTAGCTGTGGCTTATCTGGAAGTCCCAAGTTCAATGCATTGCAGTAGTCCAGGAAAGGTACATTCATTGCCTGGACTATTGTTTGGTGTGTCTGCTAGGGAGTAAAGGAAGCACCTAGCATCCTCAGATACAAAAAAACAAGAAGCTGAGTCCATATTAATTTTATGTCTTCAGATCTAGCTCTTGCCAATGGGGAAACAATTTTAGCAGCTAACACTGGGACAGGAGGCTCTTCTAAATCTACTGGATAAGATTTAGGTGGATCGGCAATGGATAACAGGCCAAACAAAATATTTCAGTATTGTCACTCTCTCAAATATGTTGGTCCCTTGCTCACTTTCCCACTGGATTCAAGCTAGCCTGGCTGATGAAGGGTGTTGCCCCAAAACCAGTCCCTGGATGCTTGTTTCCTGTCCTGGGAAGACCTGGCTTGACAGTTTAGGTTGGACTGTTCTCATGAGGCACAGGGTCAAAACTGATTTGCATATGGCTGTGTCTGAACTGGGATGGCAATGTGAGCTAAAGAACGATGATGGATTCAACTCAGATGTGTGACTGGGGGTGAGTGTCTGAAAAGTTTCAGTGCTCCGTCCATCATCTCCTTGTGTTTGCATGTACATATTTATACAAGGATTACCAATTTCCACTTCGAAGAGTCAGTGACTTTCATCAGGTAGTCAAAGAAGAAGGGCAAGTTTGGCATCTGTTAGCCAAAACTATGTTCCATTACTTTGCTGCTGGCTGGCACATCTGGTGTTTAAACTAGCTCGCAGAAGACCCTTGTAGGAGGCTATGAGCAGTGAACTACCAGTCCATTTCTGGTGGCAGAGCATGGCGTTCATGCCTTCATGTATCAACACAAGCCTCCCCCTCGTTGGCTGAAGCCAAATCTCTGGTTAGATTTGGAGTGCAGTCTTAGAAACGATACAAGCATCTGCAATCAGTAAATAACGGAGCCATAGTGGAAGATAAAATATATGTTGAGAAAGCCAGATTAAACAATGCACGGATGTTCCATAATTCAGCAGTTCCTGTAGAGCACATATTAGGATCACATATGTTACATGGGCTGCTGATGGCTCTGGAATTCAATGGAACACCCTGACTCAGACACATAAAGCCGCCACAAAACTTGCAACAGCTTTTAGATCCTCAGAGGAAAAAAAGAACTCTCATCATACCAAGGAGCAACATCATGTGATGGGGCCTGAGCTTTTGCAAATATTGCATGTTGCATATGGAACACCCTACTGGGCGACCTGAGATACATAAGCCAGACTCTGCAGTTCAAGAAGGCCTTAAAAACCTATCAACATTAAGCTGATTGCTGATACCTTAGCGCTTGGTTACCTTTTTTATGTTTCAAAACTTTATAAATATGGTCGATCGATTGTCACTGAAGCTAATGGTATCTTGTTCGGAGTACGTGGATAGTATTGTCAACCAGAGGGTCTCACTTACAACACATATCATACTGTCAGTGCAATGCCTGGCACGCAGATTAGGGTGACCAACTGTCCGTAAATTTCACAGACCATCCGTTAATTTAGTATGATGTCTGTATGGCGTCCGTAATTTGGGGTCCCCAAATTACGGACGCCTTACAGACATCATACTAAATCAAATTGGGCTTCTTCCACAGTTATTTGGTAGTGGCTGTGGTTGCGTTTGCTAAATGTCCGCATTTGCCAATTCAGTGGCGCTGATTAGATCAGATGCGCCCCAATGCACAGAGCTAGTGGAACAGCACTTTCTTACTAGTTGCCCCAAGGCCGTTCGGATGGGCTTCAAGTTGGGTGAGAAATGAGCCAGCCCTCTTTGTGGGCACGGTTTTCGTTGATTCTGCACCTAAGAGTTTAAAGCCCCTGAACCACGCCTCCCACTTCGACATATGTGTGATTTTGGCCTACAGCGCCAGCCCTGAATCCTCAAATGACACGTTCATTTTCAAGGTAGCATGGTGACAAGAAACACAATTGTTGATGCCGGAAAGTGCTGTTGTTCTGTCTATGACGACTATTTCTCTACCAGCAGCACTTAAAATTGGGGGGAAATATTTACTCTGTGTATACAAAAACTCCATGTGTTTACTAACTGACGTGCACTGCAGAGTAAATATGTTTCTAAGGTAAGCCTATAAGGAACCATGATTTTTAAACCCATCAGATACCACTAGCCTAGTGATTGAAGTATTGCCACATGGTCGTTGTGTCACGCCTTCGGCTAACACAGGCCTTGAAACCAGCAGCACTTTGCATGCCAATGTGGTCTAAACCTCTCAGCATGCTGAGTGCTATTGAGTTGAAGGTCAGCTAAAATGAAAGCTACACATTGTGTAAGGGAATCAAACGCCTTGCATTTTTTTCCTAACAGTGTGAACGTATGGATTGATTTGTCTAATGTAAGATAAAAAAACACTTCAACCTTCCCACCCAACAGCCTTCCTTGTACCCACTACGAATACTGGCATGTGATAGCAAGCTAGCGCTGAGGAATGGGTTCAGAGGTGACATTAGAAAGTATACCTAAGTATTATGGATATCTTACAGTCATGATACACATGTGGGAAGGTATGCTGTTCCCCTGCGAGAGGCCCCATGAGTTTAAAGGCTTCCACTTGACCCCTCCCAGACCTCACGCAGACTGTGGACTGGGGCATTGTCATTCTGGGACTGCAGATGATTATCACCAGATAGAATGACAATGGGCCCTATTATAGTGACAGCCTCTGGTGTGCCTTCTCTGCACAAATCTTGATTGCAGAAAGCCTGATGTTGCTTTACAAACTGAAAAACTGTGAAGTTTCACGATTGTCTCAACCTTATATAAACGTATTTTGACATGTACTTATTATGCTTATCTATTTACGTGTATACTATTGTGCGACCTCCTCTGATATTTCTGTAAAATATGTTTTGTCCCAAATTTTTGTCCTGAATTTTGACCTTCTGACCTGAATTTTTGTCCTGAATTTTAACCTTCGTGTCCTGAATTTTTACACTGACTGTCCTGAATTTGCACCCATGGCAGTTGGTCACTTCAATGCAGATTGAATGACGGTGATCTCCTGCGCGCATGTGCACAGAGGCATGAACACTGGTTCACAGAAGCATTGTCGAGTATGGGAAGCAGTACTGTGGGAGTACTTTATTGCATATCTTACGTGGCTTTGTAAATGTCCAACTCTTAGTAAAAAGTGCAAAGCCAACACCGTCCGTTTTTGTTTGTACTAATTGAACAGGGAATATCCCCCTTTTTATTCCTATTTTTGGATGTCTTGGGGCCAATTCACAAAAATATGCAAGAATACATAAAAGAGTCCTGCGGAAGTTTTAAGTATTCCAAAATGCCTTTGTGAATTGGCCCATACAATCTTCCCCTTTGTAATTGCCAAACTACCACTCTGAAAGGGCTTGCAAAATGCAGCGATCACAAGTCTTACGTTTTCTGTCTGCGCGTGCAATGTGTTGCCCATGCTCGAATGATGAAACGTGATAGGGCAGAACTCCCACTTCAAAGCACCTGAGCAGCACAGAGCAGGTTCGGTTAAAGAATTACACAACGAGACAGACGTCTAAAGCCGCAGACAGCCTGCCCGTCGTTAACGCTTAGATAACAGCAGGTTTCGAAAACAGGTCGTTTGCCGATAAAAACACGAAACTTGTCAGCAAACGGGGCAGCCTGACCTCATGGAAGTAGGCGACCTTTAATTGTTAATTATTTATCTAATTCCACGGATTTGTTTCCGATGTAGATTGCGGAGCACGTTTTTGGGAGGTTGGGTGGGTTAACGTTACGTATATCAGGTACGTGGTAAATGTGTGTGCATGAATGGCAGATCGGTGTGTCCCAAACGAATAGTTTTCGGTTCAGCCTGCAGATGTCACGACACGTGAACATGTGGTGTGACTTCGAGCCCACCCACAAACTCGCTCGTAGACAGTTTGCTCTCAGTATAAGGAAGGTACCTTCCCCCCACCACCCCCACCTCCAGCGCCTCTCCTTGCCCCCCTGCGCACGCCCATGTGCACAAATGCATCCAGGAGGGAGGCCTGACAGTAGGGCTTGTCCTCAGGCAGGAAATCACCTTTTGTCCGTAATTTAGGCATTACAGGGAACGGAGCTGTTCCCAGCAAAAGGCCTCAGCTCCCAGAAGGGGCGCCTCGCACTCCTCTGAGCACAAGAGCAGCCCCACCCCAGGGGCGGCTCTAGGCTCATGGCGGCTCTGGGCTGGGAGCGAAGCTAGGAGGCCCCGGAAGAGGGGGTCCGGGCGGGGCGGAACGCGGAGGCCAGTGAAGAGGGGGGGTCAGGGTGTTTGGAAGTGGACAGAGCCAGAGCCCGCCAAATCCCTGCCAGGGGCCGGCACGCAAATATGTATCCATCCTCAGAGGATTATTATATTAAGGATATTTATTGGCGTGGTGGACCCTGGGCTGATGATTGCCACATACAGAATGTCAATGGGTCAGTCTGGGCTGACACAGCATGTGGTGGCCTCCTCCAGCTTCCGTCCAGGGTAGGGCATGGTCCAGGGCAGGGCATTCGGTCACACAGAAGTGCAAATACGCCCATACTGCTGCTAGGTGAGAATCCAGTTAACCAAAGGAAGGCGGTGAAAGAATTTGAAAGGAGGGGATTATAGTTTAGCAGCCATGGTTGCTGCTTTTTTATTTTATGCACCTAACAACCATAGACAAGGCCAATAGTTCCAGCTTGTTGTAGGTGTAACCTACTTGTTCTAAGTGTAACGTTACTTGTTGTATTATATATCTGGATGCAATGACAGAAGCAACAAAAATACCAGTTGGGCGGCACATTATATTAAGCACAGTTTTTTAGCTTATGTGTTTTAAGCCACACATTTTATTACACCAAACACCCTTTTAGAGAGACCCCCCTAGTTTTTTCATCCCACATAAAGCTCTGGAAACAACACCATGTCACAGTCACCTCACATCAAGGCACTGTGCATCATGCATGACTCGTGCCTTCCATTTTTTCAGATTGCCTATATGCAGGGGCATAGTGAACCCATGCTCCAGCCCACCTCTTGCTTTAGGAACTACAGAGAGGGTGGACTTCTTGATGGGTCTCATAATTAATGTGAAAAGGTGAGTGAGTAAGTAAGTGAAGGGATGGGTGGATGGATGGCTGGATAGATGAGGGAAATGATGGATGAATTGATAAGTGAAAGGGTGGATTGATGAATTAATAAGTGCAAGGGTGAATGGATGGACGGATGAGTGAAAGGGTGGATGTAAGGCTGGATGAGTGAGTGAAAGGGCGGGTAGATGGACAAAAGGATGGATAGATGAGTGAAGGAGTGAAAGGGTGGATGGATGAGTGAAAGGATGGATGAATGATAGGTTCAATGGATGGATTCATGAGTGGATGAGTAGATGGATGGGTGGGTGGATTGAAGGATGGATGGCTAAGTGAAAGGGGAATTGAAAGGGGATTGGTAAATGGATGACTGAACGGGTGAGTGGCTGGATGGATGAGTTAATGGATGTATGGGTAGGAAGCATGGATGGATGAGTGTATGGATGGATAGGGTGAAAGGATGGATGGATGATGGATGAATAAAAGGGTGGGTTGAGGGATGTATGAGTGAAATGATGGATGGAAGGAAACGTGATGGATAGGTTTGTAAATAGATGAATATTGACATGGATGCAGCCACGGTCGGTAGTGGGAGTAGCTGCCGGGTGGTGACGTCCGGAGGGTGAGGGGCAGGGTGGGGGCTAGTAATCTACAGATTGCAGAGCTTTACAGGTAAGTAAACATATATATAAATAAAACGAATTTCGTTGCGTGCACTGCATCGCACTGCCTCTCCCGACGTCACCGCCCTCCGAATATGCAAATGAAGTGTAAGCTTGTAGGGTCAGATTTACAAGCCCCTTGGGTCACTTTTCCTATGCCAGTGGGGTAATTTTAGGGTTGAGGGTGGGTATGGGTTTTGGGGTGGCAGGGAAAATTTTAGGGTTCAAGGTGGGTATGTGTTTTGGGTGCCAGGGCTAATTTTAGGATTCAGGGTGGGTATTTGTTTTGGGGTGCCAGAGGAAATGTTAGGGTTCAGGGTGGATATGGGTTTTGGGGTGCCTGGGGTAATGTTAGGGTTCAGAGTTTTGGGGGGGCAGGGGTAATTTTAGGGTTCAGGGTGGGTAAGGGTTTTGGGGTACCACAGGGGTAATTATAGGGTTCAGGGTGGGTATGGGTTTTGGGTTGCAAGGGGGGACATTTTAGGGTTCAGGGCGGGTATGGGTTTTGGGGTGCAAGGGGGACAATTTTAGGGGTCAGGGCGGGTATGGGCTATGGGTTTTGGGGTGCCAAGGGGGCTAATTTTAGGGATCAGGGAATGTATGAGTGTTAAGGGGCCAGGGGGTAATATTAGGGTTTATATGTGTGCTCTAATTGTTGTCCAGTTTCAAATGCAGAATTCACCACTTTTTTTTCTCAGCTTGGCCTGAGCATTACCCGATCCTGATTGTCTGTCATTTTAGCCCCGTCCCTATTGAATTACATTAGCCACGCCCCTTTGTTTGCTAGGTTAGCCCCCCCCCAGGAAAAATTTCTGCGGATGCCCATGAAGGTACGCCTAGTAAATGATCTCAGAGTAAGGTAAAACATTTCTGCGCAGGAAAAGAATAATTCTCCGATGAGAGGGAAAACAATATTTTGCTTCTAGATGAAATCGAAAAAAGTTATTAAGTGAAAATGTACACCTAACGTTTTTATATTCGGAAAATGTTAACACTGGTGCGTATTCCTTAGATTCAGTATAATTAGCAAAATCCACAGTCGAGGATGAGATTGTCATTGGGTCAAATCTAGGGAAAAGTAAATAAAAGTTTATTAAACTTTGACATTTTTTGTAAAAATATTTTTGTACTAAATATTGGTGTAGATTATTTTTATTGATGTATTTGAAATGTGGAACAAAAGTACTACATATGACGCTGACAGACAAAACTGGTGAGGAACCGCTTGGGAAGGGCCCGAGTACCTGGCTATAGTGACTGGAGCCTTCTGTTACGGCCTTTAACAGCGGAGCACTTGCCGGAACGGAAGCGGCCTGCCATAAGAAAGTGAAACCGAAGCCGCGAGATGTGGTGAGCACCGCGGCCGCGACGCACAGCACACAAGGCGGCTGAGAAGACCGCTGTGATCGGAGGCACTGAGTGACAGACGAGTCTCCCACACAGGCAAGGGTCTTCGATCATCATTACACGTCAAGCAGAAGCCCTGAAGTGTTAACCGATGACTGCAGGGCAGGAGGCGTTTTGCGAAAAACCAGCAAGAAATACTGTCCGGAGGTGAGTGACGCGGTGGGCTCGCCGTGCACCCTGAGGGTCTGAAGAGTGGTGAGTCGGCGCTATGCTGGACGGCATGACAACCCCCCATGGCTCCCACTAGCAGTAGGAAGCACCCTTTGGCAGCGCGCACACGATCCCCAATTGGATGCAGCGTACCGGCCGCATGTCAGCGTGGAATTAGTCCTATGTGTGGTAATGGTTGTGCGTTAGCGCACTAGTGTTCCGCTAGGCGGAACGGGAAGTCAAGTCAACGGAAGCGGAAGGCGGCCATTTTGGGTTATTGGCGCCGGCCGCTTCCGAGCATCGGTTGTGTGCTCCGGCGCTCCGTCGGCTAATAAAGAATCTTCCCACTATACACGCGAAGGCCTCATTATTTCAAGATATTACAATGGCGACGAGGATCCAGATGAAAAACGGACCCCAGTGACAGTTGCTGGCATAAATCGAAACCATAAAGGAGCGTTTTGATGCCAAAGAGGAGATAATTAACGACGGAGCGTGGCAGAGGGCCACACCTGGAATTACAAAGCGCACCCCAGCCGTCGCGCTCGTGAAGATCAGGCAGCAGAGGTAGGCCTGCATGCACTCAGAATACCCAGCTCCTCAGAAACGCGGAGCGAGCGAGCGAGCATAGCGATTGAGCCCGAGCGAAGAGGGGGGACCCGAGGGGCAGCGGGAACATCGCCCCAAGGAGAATAAACCCAGCAAAGCAAACTGGCGGAACAGGGAGAGGGCAGAGGGGAGTCATCCACCGCCCGCCCAGAAGAAGCTGCTGACGCATATGCTGTAAAGGGGGCTGGGGCACAGACGCCACCTAACCCCCTCCACGCACAACTGAGAGAGGATAGTGAGAGTGACCCTGAGGAAGGGGACCCGACCAAGCATAACGCTCCAGGCAGCCCCCAAGGGAAAACAGTTTCCGTCCAACCCGCCAGGAACAGAACAGGCAGAATGGCAGTGCACTCGTCGTCCCTCACGCAACTGGTACCGTTCCTAACTAATCCAGGGGAACCAGAGAGGCAATGGGAGGACTGGAAGAGGTACTTCCTTAACTACCTCGACGCATTAGAAGAGGAGGCAGGCGCTCCATACTCAAGCAAAAGAAGGAAGAAAATCTTACTACATAACCTGGGCCCGGAAGGGATCAGAATCTACGACACTATTGTGAAAGTGGAAAGAGATGCCGCAGACACTGATGTTTTCAGCCACACCATCGCTGACCTTGATGCGCACTTCCGGCCCGTGGTGTGTGTCGCAATTGACCGCTACAATTTTTTCCAAAGGAAGCAAAAGAGCAGTGAAACCGTGGACGAGTATGTAGTTGCCCTGCAGAAACTCGCCATCTCCTGCAAATTCGGCGCATTGCACGACGAACTCATCCGAGACCAAATCATCATGCACACGTCGAGCGCCCATGTCCAAGAAAAACTATGGGTGAACGGAGACGCTCCACTCAAAGAAATCTGGGCCATGGTAAAGAAGGCTGAATTATCGAAACGCTGCGCCCAAGCAGCCAAGAAGGAGACAGGAGGGACGCAGTCAGTGTGCCAGATATCAACTCACCATAGAGGAGACCGCCCCAAGCAAAGGGAGCCGCAGAAACACCTGGATGGTAGGAAACAGAAGTCCGCAAACCCCACAGATCAGAGAGGGAATAAGGGAGGACGTCCGAGCTGCTACAGATGTGGCAGTGTCAACCATCTGGGGAATGACAAGGCGTGCCCGGCGTTCCGAGCAAAGTGCTCGTACTGCGGAATATTTGGTCATTACGAAAAGGTATGCCGCCGGAAACCAAAAGGAGCCACAGTAAAGTTCGTGGACAGAGAGCAGCAAGACGACACCAATGAGTCTGAGGAAACCGATGACCTAGAGGAAATCCTGTACATAGATGTCCAAGTGTTGGAGATGGATGATTCAGGAAACGACAAGCCCCGATTGGACATGCTAATTGGAGGGATACCGTTGGAAATGATAGCGGACAGTGGAGCTCCCATATCAATCATTCAAAAGAAAGTGTGGGAGGACAAATTTGCGTCCACACACGGAGAAAGACTATGTCCCATGGACTTGCGTCCGGTCACCTACACCGGGCAAAGAATCCCCATCCTGGGGTACTGTCCTCTGTCGTTCGAGTTCAGGGACCGCCAAGCCATGTGCAAACTGTACATAGCGGAGAGAGGCCCCTCAGTGCTGAGCTGGAGAGACCAAGGTGCCTTGGGGATCCAGTTGAATCCGGGAGGAATCGAGAAAATCCTGCTTATGGACATGGAGAAAAGAGACGATGTGGAATCATGGAAGAAGGCTTACCCAAGAGTATTCAACGGCCAAATCGGGGAGCTAGCGAGATACAAGCACCTGATCAAGCTGAAAGAAGGAGCAACGCCAGTGGTGCACACAGTGAGGAACATCCCGTTCAGAAGCAGAGAGGCAGTGCAACAAGAGTTGGACAGACTCGAGAAGGAAGGGGTGATCAGAGCCATAGAAAGTGCAGAGTGGCTTTCCCCCTTGGTAGTAGCTCAAAAACCCAACGGCAAGGTCAGGCTATGTGTGGACCTGAGGGAGTTGAACAAAAACATACTTGTCGACAAGTTCCCCCTGCCACGCATAAACGAGATGTTGTCGAAGACCAAAAACATCAAATGGTTTTTGACAGTGGACCTGTCATCGGCGTACCATCAGGTCAAACTACACCCTTCCTGTACACACCTCACCTCTTTTATCACACCTTTCGGCTGTTATGAATTCTTGAGGATGCCATTTGGCCTAGCTTCGGCGGCCGCAGTCTTCCAAAAGATGATGCACAAATTGCTGAGAGGAGTGGTCGACGTTCAATTTTTTCAGGATGACATCCTGGTCATGGGGAAGTCCATGCACGACCACAATGAGAAGCTCCACAAAGTATTCAAGATCCTACAGAACAACGGACTGACAGCAGAGTGGTCGAAATGCAGATTGGGAGTGAAATCAGTCACTTATTTAGGCCACGAAATAAGTGAAGAAGGAATCAGGCCCAAAACCGCCAACATGAAGGCCATTCAAGACGCACCCACCCCGCGCAAAAAGGAGGACGTTCGGTCATTCTTAGGGATGGCCGAATACTACAGTAAGTTTGTGCCACAATTTGCTTCCAAGACGCACCACCTACGACAGCTGCTCAAGGAGAAGAACAAATTCCAGTGGGGCCAGGCAGAACAAGAGGAGTTTGAGACGTTAAAGAAAGAGATGAGTGCCACCATCCCGCTCAAAGGATTCGATCCCCAGGCAGAGACAATCCTCACGACAGACGCAAGTGACCGAGGACTGGGGGCAGTCCTAATGCAACGAGCCGAGAAGGGAGAGTTACACACAGTCAGCTTCGCATCTAGGTCTCTAGCCCCCAACGAAGAGAAGTTCAGCGTGGTGGAGAAGGAGATGCTGGCTGTGGTGTGGGCCATGGAAAGATTCCGCCAGTACCTATGGGGGGCACAATTCTTAGTAAAAACGGATCACAAACCCTTGGTCCGAGTGCTGACATCAGGTGGCCATGCGCATGCCACACCGAGGATCGCAAAGATGACTCTGCGCCTGCTAGACTTCCTCTACGACGTGGAACACATCCCGGGGCCACAAAACAAAGTGGCGGACTTCCTCAGCAGGGCGGCAGCCATGGAGGCGGGGAGTGACCAAGAAGAACAGGAATGGGCAGGCTATGTAGTCGCCACGATCCAGGAAGTAGAGAAGGCGATAAGTATGCAAGAGTGGGAGGAGGCATACAAAGAGGATGTTGACTTGGAAGCCATCAAGGGATATGTGGTCCACGGGTGGCCAGAAAAGAGACACCTGAGAGAAGAGCTCCGAAGATACTGGGAGGTCAGAGAGGAACTATCGCTGGCCGAGGATTCCATCTTCCTGTTGAGAGGGGACAAGGTGATACCACCCAAAGGAGTACTGGAACATCTGATGGGCTTACTGCATGAAGGACACCAGGGCATCACCAAAACCAAAGCCCTTGCCAGACAAGCCTACTGGTGGCCGGCTGTCGATGCACAGATAGAAAGGCACGTGAGACAGTGTGAATCTTGCGCTAAAGCAGACAAATCTCAAAACGTAATCAGACCACCCCTGGGGAAATTCCCCATACCAGATGGCCCGTGGGAAATGCTATCTGTGGACATTTTAGGGCCAGTCCTAAGCAAAGCAGGGACACCGAAGTACGTAGTAGCGCTGGTGGACAAATTCTCCAAATGGCCAGAAATCGAAATAAGAGAAAACATGGACACAGAGGCGGTGGTAAACTTCCTACAGTCCACATTCCTGAGAGAGGGCATTCCAAAGATCATCGTTAGCGACAACGGCCCTCAGTTCACTTCGGCTAGATGGACAACCTTCACCGAAAGGAATGGGATAGAAGTGAAGCACCCACCCATTTACCATCCCGCAGGGAATGGCCAAGTAGAGCGGTTCAACCGTGTGATCATGGGAGCCATACAAGCGGCCATCAACGACGGTTTGGATTGGGAGAAGGAGCTGGAAAGGATGGTTTGGGCATACAGGATCACCCCGGGCAGCACCGGGTACAGCCCTTTCAAGATTTTGAGGGGGAGAGAAGCGTTCACCAAGGACAATCAGGCGTGGAGGAAGTTGGTGATACAGAGCAGATGGTCTCCGGCAGTAGTGAAAAGAAACCTGGAAAGAGCGCAGGAGATCTATACGTCTCACTTCAATAAGAACCACAAAGTAAAGAAGACTAAGCTGGAGAAGGGGGACTGGGTAAGAGTAAAACTAGCAGTCCACAAGAAGAAGGGTGAGAGCAAGTTCTCGCCGCCATTACAGGTTTTGGAACCGTACGACCGATCTGCCTTGCTGAGCGACGGAAAGGTATGGTCACAGGACAGGATGGCCAAGTGCAGCAGAATCATCAAAGAGGAATGCGATGTGGAAGAAGGATCAGAGAATGTCGAAGAAGATGGAGAAGAAGGAAGTAGCAGAGAACGACAGGTGAACGTAGAAGAAGGACAGCAGGAAGTAAGCGAGAATGATTGTGGTGCAAGAGAAAGAGAAGGACAGGGGAGTGAACGGAAAGAAGAGATGAATGAGGACGTGGCAGACAAGAGTGGAACTCAAGGAAAGGTGAGCATGGATCAGGAGTGCTGAGAGAGAACGACGAAGGTGAGAACCAGAGTGGGAAGAGAAGTGAAGACACCTGAGAGATTCAAAGACTTTAACATGGACTGGAAGTAAGAACTTTCATTGCTTAATTACTGCGATTAAAGGGGGGAGATATGTGGTAATGGTTGTGCGTTAGCGCACTAGTGTTCCGCTAGGCGGAACGGGAAGTCAAGTCAACGGAAGCGGAAGGCGGCCATTTTGGGTTATTGGCGCCGGCCGCTTCCGAGCATCGGTTGTGTGCTCCGGCGCTCCGTCGGCTAATAAAGAATCTTCCCACTATACACGCGAAGGCCTCATTATTTCAAGATATTACACTATGCACATACAGTTTACCTGCGGTGTGGGAAGGCTGCCTTGAGATCTGAGAAGCCGCTCGGCAGACTCATGTTGGGTTGAGAGCGGCAGAAGTCGTGGAAAGATTGGTGCCTTAACACACAGAGAGTTCAGGCGACAAGAGCCACGCTTTTTTTTCGGCTTTTGGACGGAACTGATGGAATCCTGCAGGTCCGGGGTGTTTTGTGACGGGACAGCCCAGGCAGTTGGACACACCCTTGTTCCCACCTGGCCCTTTGGAATACTCAGCAGCCCTAAAACAGGCTAACGTTGGGAGGGCCTGAGCAACAAGTTTGAGGGCAAGAAGGTGGAGAACCCAACGGGGTGGGTGGGGACTAGCACAAATGTACCTTGGATACTGCTGGGGACTAGGTAAAGGGCACGAGGTGTTGCAGTGACAACGGTGGAAGAAGGAAGACAGTAGTGCTGGACTGCCAGGCCTAAGTGTGCCATTTTGGATATCATTATCAGTGGGGGAGTTTACATTTTGCTCTCACAAACAAGCAATAAGCTACGGCAGAGTCAGCAGGTGGTCTAACTGCAACGCAATTTCAGCTGCATTACTAATTCATTGTTTCACAGACAGCCCTGAATGCGATAGTCCTGACACTTGCTTCTACACAATTACTGCTGACCACCACTGTCTTGTAGCAGAACACCGACGGACACAGAGCCTGCACCATGGGTAAAACCGTCCGGATGCAATCCAAACTCACTTTTGAACAGCCAAGAAAGCTGCCAGAGCAGAGTGTGGATGAGCTCCCCTCGTCGCAACAGATGACAGGAGCAGCGGGCGGGGTCACGAACGATGATGTCCAAGCTATATTCACCACGATTCAAGCGTCTCTGTCCAATATTGATGGAAAGATAGATTCGCTGACATATAAGGTTGACAGGATGTCGGAACGCATAGACAAGCATGCGGAGAGAATAGACATGGCCGAACGTAGAATATCTGAAGCGGAAGATAACCAAGTACAGATTGACACGAAACAGACCAAGATGGAGAAGCAACTAGTGGCAATGGGTGCAAAAGCTGAGGATTTAGAAGCGAGGTCCCGAAGAAACAACATTCGCTTAACAGGAAAATCAGAGACGATGAATACTGGACCGATGGAACTCTACGTGGAAATGCTACTTGTATCACTGTTAGGACGCGAGACGTTCTCTGACATATTCATAGTTGAGAGGGCACATAGATCCCTGGCTCCAAAACCACCGACTGGATCAAGACCGCGGCCAATAATAGCAAGAATATTAAACTATAGGGACAGGGACGCAGCACTCAGAAAGGCCAGAGAATTGGGAAAGTTGAACTATGACGGAATGGATATCTCCCTCTACCCTGACTTCACGGCGACCGTGCAGGAAGCAAGAAAGAGGTTGGAGTGGTGAAAGAAAAACTGAGAGATTCAAACATACAGTATGCCATGCTGTATCCATCGAGACTGAGAATCATGGTTGGTGGCAAGGCACGGATATATAATGACCCGCAGGAGGTGTTGAAGTTCCTACAACAGAAGGGGCAAACGAGCACTAGGAGGAGATCGCCAAGAGGAGAGCAGGAAGAGCAATCCACCACATCAGATGTATAATGAATAGCAGTTACAAGTATAAAGAACTACTTTCACATTTGATGGAATCTGAGGTGTGGACATGAGGCTCACTGTTCAGGTGTAAAGATGACCACAGGGCCATGGAAGCTTTTTGAGTTACAATTATAATCGAAGTGAACACTGGGGTAACTGCCTGGAGCACTACAGCGCACTCTGGCTGATGGACACGATGAAGGCGTGCCTGTGGCAGGCCATTCCGGGCCTCGAGACTGAATGAAGTCCAGGACCAGATAAGTTGATAAATGATCCTATGTTTGTTCTGCATTTGGGAAACCTAGTTTATTAAGAACAAATTCTGTGGTACAATTATAGGTTGTTGCTTACAGGTTTCTAGGCTCGCACTCGACTGTGAGATCTCACCAAAATTAGACTAGTTGGGAAGGTGACATAGTAAGCTAGGCGTCTGATATAAAAGTTAGATGGGCGTTTACCCATCTGGGAACAGCTCCACAAGAAACGGGGCGGCAGCTCTGACCACTCAGTGTGAACCACTCAGTTATTAGATGGGATATTTGTATGTTTTTGTTTCAGGGGGAGGGGCAGGCATGGGTGGCATAAGGGGATATTGTTCTGGGTTTGTCTCCGCAGTTGAGGGATGGGCGGGTGGGTGGTGGGAGGGGGTTGGAAAAGAAAAAAGTTCCAGTCAGCATTAGAGATGGCTATGCAACTGTCTTAAACTGACACACTGACTCTCAAGGGGTGGGAAATCCATATTGGGAGGAGTACCGACATAGCTGATAGAAACTCGAATATCCGTAAATTGACGTTCATGACATGGAATGTCTGCTGTCTTCAGAATCTGCAGAAGATACGCAAAGTAATGGCATATCTAGACAGACATAGGGTAGATGTTGCCTGCATACAAGAGACACACCTCACCCCCCACATGGAAGCTCGGATGGGCACGAGATGGGAAATGTATCATGTGGCATCCTCATTCTCCACATACGCCAGAGGAGTGCTGATGCTAGAGTAGTGACGTCATATGGCCCAAACATGGACGATCCCAGTTTTTATGAAACCATATGGGCCAAACTTAGTGAGTTGCCCAATGCGACTGTTACATGAGGAGGGGGGCGATTTCAACACGTGCCTTGACCCAGCCCTAGACACATCCACAGGCAATGAGAGGTATGGCAAACAAGCCACTAGAGCCTTGAGAGAGGGTATGGACACCTGGGGTATGATGGATGTATGGCGATCGAGAAAGGGCCATAAGGAAGGCACCTGCACATCCACGACTCATAACCCATGGTCTAGAATCGACTACTGGCTTATTACTCAAGACTTGTGCACGTGGACAACGGAAATCGAACATCTACCCAAGACTTTGTCAGACCACTCTCCGGTCCACCTCACGCTGGATGTCCCCTCACATATACCTAGACAGTTTACGTGGAGGCTGCAGAGTAGTGCACTCCTAGACCCGGTATTCCGCAGTGATCCACGGCAAGCCATAACGGACTACTTTGACTTTAACGCGGGGTCAGTGGACAGTGCGGGCTCATTGTGGGAGGCGTTTAAGGTCACAATAAGAGTACACTGGATCAATAAACATGCTGGTATCTTGAAGGATATCCAACAATAATTGGCCATGATTGAAAAGGACATTGCATAACTAGAGGAGGAACATGCAATGACGCAAAGCCCAGCACTGCTAGCCAAAATTAGGGAAAAAATTAACGATTATCAACAATACGCGGCTGATGAAGCAAATATAAATCAGCTAAATGGAGAAGGGGGCAAACCTGGCTGCGCCTTGTCTAGCAAAATAAAACCGGCCCCAACTGCGTCTTATATTACGCAGTTGACTGACAACAATAACCACACCTGCTATGACACCTCATCTATATTAGCTCAATTTTAAAAATACTATAGCAAACTCTATGATACCAAAACAACAACTACACCATCCAACATAAATCAGTATTTGCAGGAGATTGCCATAGCTTGGCTATCCGACACGCACAGCAAATTTCTGAGCCATCATATTACTAAGGATGAAATTGTGGATGCTATTAACTCCCTTGCAAATAATAAGGCCCTGGATTGGATGGACTTCCTGGAGAGTTTTATAAGACATATAGTAAGATACTCATACCGTATCTAGCTGAAATGTATGAAGAAGCATACGAGGAGGGAAAACTACCCGCTTCGCTAAGAGAGGCTCTCTTGATAGCGCTTCCCAAACCAGATAAAGATCATACAAAATGTGACTCGTACAGGCCACTCTCTTTAATAAATATAGATGCAAAGATTCTTGCAAAAATAATTGCGACCAGGATACAGCTTCAACAAGAAAAACTGGTATTGCCGGACCAGGCAGGGTTCGTACCCCATAGATCCACTACTCACAACCTCCGAACCATCTTTGCTCTATATCACCACTTAGGCCCTGACACACCAGCGGTGGCAGCCCAACTAGATGCGGCGAGAGCCTTTGATTCTGTAGAATGGGTATATATGCTTACAGTGTTGCACCGAATGGGCTTCCCAGAGATATGTTTTAAGTGGATAGAAATGCTATATTACAGCCCCAGCGCCAGAGTCAGGATTAATGGACAAACGTCCGATCCTATACTTATAAGCAGAGGAACGCATCAGGGATGTCCGCTCTCCTCTATCTTATTCACTCTGATGCTAGAACCTTTAGCCTGTAAGATTAGACAACTGCATCCGGAGGCGGCGCTGCAGTTCCATCTCCGGCCCCCCAGATTTCCCTCTATGCAGACGTCATGGTGCTTTTCACCAGATACCCATCATTCACTTAAATGCACTGATAAGAGAATATGTTCGGTTTGAACAGTACTCAGGTTTGCGGATTAACTGGGATATGTCAGTGGTTATACCGCTCACGCCGGCCACAGTGCGTCCAAATCTGGACTACCCTCTGAATTGGAAAACGGACCCGGTAAAATACTTATGTATATGGATACATAGGGATCCGGAATTGGTGGTGAGGGAAAATTATGGGAGAACGGTGACCAAACTAGACGACCAATAAAGATGGATACGGCTGCCCATATCACTTGCAGATGGTATAGCTTTGCAAAAAATGATTATCCTATCGAAATTGTTGTATTTATTTAGCAATATCCCAATTTGGTTAACACAGGCGTTGTTCTTCAAATTAAGGACAGCAATGCAGAAGCTAACGTGGGCTGGAAAACAGGCTAGAATATGCTGGGATATATTGACGCAACCATACCACAAAGGCGGCTTTGGGGCGCCTGACTTGCAGTTGTACTACTATTACGCTCAGGCACAACACGCCCATTATTGGCTGTAGCCACACGCCACACGTCGCGGTAGAGAAGGATAGTGTATATCCTACACCCCTGCCGGTGTACATATCAGACCCTAGATCCTTTACCCATACTGACAGGATTCAGCCAGTCCAATGCACCTCGAGAGCATGGTACATGCTGTCTCACAGAGCCGAGAAAATTCCTGTTTACGCACGAGCACTCCCACTGGCACACCATCCAAAACTGTCTGTTACACAGCAGAAGGGAATGCTTCAACTCCTGCAGGAAATGAAGTTAGTCACCATGGCTGATATATTCCCACAGGGCAGCTTTATTGGGAGGGAGGACCCATCGTTAAGCATACACCAAGCACCAATGAAACGGTTTGCCCATATGGGCTTACAGGCAGCGATAAAGGAACTATTTGTCACATATCCAGCTGAGCCACCCAAACTGCAAGCCCTACAGGCATTATTAAGTGCTTCCACCCGTCGGAAACTGCTAACCCGCTTACACAACACATTGCAGCAAGAGCAGAGTGGAATAGTGAAGAGATCACTGCATAAGTGGGAAAAGACACTGGGGTACATTATAAGCAAACAAGACTGGGACTACAGTTGTATACAGTTGCCACTAATGACACCGAATTGTAATCTACGTATAGTACACTTTAAATTTTTACATCAATTCTACTAAACCCCGACACAACTACACAAATATGGCTTTTGCCCGAACAATAAGTGCTACAGGTGCGAGGCATCGAATGCAGACTTTTTACATACGGCATGGGCCTGCCCATAAATTCATGAATACTTGGAAGAGGTTACGGGAGCACTCACAACCATGCTATCTGAAACGATACCGAACGCACCATTGACATGCATACCTGGTATATACAAGATAGCACCTGCAAAACGGAGGAAGTTTTTAGCGGTTGCACTACTACTTGCAAAGCTCTGGGTCGCCATCCACTGGGGCAGGACACGCCCCCCTAGATTCAAGGAATGGCTCAGAGATATGTCCTATTGCAGAGACACGATATAGATTTATGCGGAGGAGTTACCACTATCGTCTAGACCCAGGGATTATTGGGAACCTCTGTTGCACTACCTACAAACTACACAGACACACGAGTAAATCTCAGGCTGAACAGGGCGGTAGTAGTAAACATGTTGTCTTTTCTATAGCTTCCTGGGAGTAAACGAACTAGAGGGGGCATTTCTGAATATGTGTAACTAATGTATACTGAAACTGTACAACTTGAAATGTTAAACTGTTCTATGAGATGCCTAGAACCAAGGTGGACGAATACAAGTCAAGGCAACGATAATGTACACTCCCACAGAAATAAGGGTTAAACACCATAAGGTTTGATGTTGGTAAATAATCTGCTGAAACCTTATGCTGCAGAAGCTTGCATTATAAAATGTACATGATGCCTTTTTAATTGCTGTCTGGGACCAATAAACAAATTAAAAAAATAAAAAAAAGTTTAAATCATAACCACTATTTATAATTATTCTTTAACATGAAATTGTATTTATTCACATTTTTTACTATTTGAAATAATTTGGTTTCATCTAACAATATTGTCTATGTCATTTTAGTCCTTACCCCTATCATTTTGTATAGGAAAGTGTTATAGTATCAATGGTTGGCTTTGTGTGGTGCTGAACATACTACTGTTTGTTATTGGCAGTATTAACTTATTTGTGTACATTTGGCTCCACCCCTTTTTTGGAGGTGGAGAAATGTAAGTCTTTACCTTTGAGTAAATTTACACTCAAATGTTGTGAGTAGCCAAAAGTAGTAAAGTTACTCAAAAGTGTAAGACTATATCACACGTGTAAATTACTCACTCACAAACGTAAGCTATCCTTCTGAATAGCCCTGTATATGAGGCATGGATTTCCTAGTGTCCAATATAAACAGTAAATGCTTTCTCCCAAAAAAGTATAATCCTCAAGAAATTCTGAACGCCATAAGGTGGACAAGAAAGAATTAGATGCAAAAAAAATTGTGGTTGATGGACTTTGGTACAGCTTTTCTGAGGATGGTTTGCAACTAATTTCCTTGTTATATGACGTCACATACTTAATATTTTTTCTTCTCCCAAACTCTTTATGATCTCTCTAGCATGACATTAATTTTAAAATAGTTGTATGCCATACCAACTTCCATCAGTAAGTGAGTTGCACTTGCCTATCAAACTGAGACTAGGAGATCGATTACGATGTTCGTCTGGCAAACTTAAGTCCACCCAACACCGTCGCGGTCTCAGGACTGACCTACCTCCGGTCGGCAGTCCCGACACAGCTATTATGATGCGAACGTTCGTGGTGCGGTACCATTTTTTCATTTCTCTATGGGAGATTCTGTTACGGCATAAACCAGCCGTAACGCAAGCTCCCATAGAGAAATGGGAGATTCTGTTAATTCCTTCAGCCTGTGTCAGCCACCTCAAGGTGCCTACCACAATGTGCAGGGATCAACAAGGGGGCGCCATAGGTGCCCCAATGGGCCCACAACCGAAGGCCGCAAACAGAAGGGGGCCTGCTAGGTGGCCCCAAACAAGCTTCACGACAGGCTTTCCATGTTGGAAAGCCTGGCATGGAAAGTCTGCTGAAAACGGTGCATCATAATCCAGATGGCGTAAAACGGCGTCCATATGGATTACGGCTGGCTTCCGACTGGCCGATCCAGCTGAAATGACCAGCCGGTTGTAACTCCGATCAGCTGTATTGTAATTGGCCAGTCAGCATTGAAACTGACAATCTCGGTCGGAAAGCCTCCGACCTAAGGTCGGAGGCTTTCCGACTGAGATTGTAATAGGTCCCTAGCTATTTTTTTAGATAACCACACTTTTATTACATGCTTAATCAGCCTCCTTAAAGGTCCAAGTTCTGCAGTGTGCTTCCTGAACACAATTCTAAAAATTGCCACATCATTGACAAAGATTGCTTAATGACCTTAAACTGAAGGCAGATATATGTCTATGACAGAGAGGATGGTAGTTGAAACAAATCAGGAAAAACTGAGTGCTGAACCAACTCCACGTCATAACATCCTTTATATAAAAAGCAATATATCCTCATATTAGTGCATGAATTAATTTTGCACTGATCAGTATCAATCTCTGATGTTCTGTATAGGAGAAAGATTCACTTGAAGCCTTTGAAAAGCAAAGTTAATGTGGTCACTTATCAGTTTAAACTGGCACTTGGGGTTCCCAAAGTCATAGAACTGCATTCAAAAATAGCTACTGGTGAATGCATATCCTATGCACACATGCCTTATGATCGAGTTCACATGCTAAAGCCTAAAATCAGTATCTGGCCTTATTAGGTTTTATATTGATGAAGCTGTGACAATTATCTCGTAAACCTATGGCTGTACAGTCTACGCTTACTGCATCATTAGTATATTATTACAGGGCCAACTTTAGCACTAGTGGCGCCCAGTGCGACAATCGTTGTTGACAGCTCCCAATCACAAACTTTTCCATGTATTCCCTCACTACCACCCTCCAAATGTGCCCTTCATCGCTCTTTACCTCCTCTCACACACTTATTTAATGTATTTTATATTGCTACTCATACAAATGTAGGATGTAGGAGAACTATATGTTACACACACATTATGTAGAGACAAAGAGTCATACAAGTGTGTAAATCAATGTATAGGAAACATTACATAAGACAATGAGGACTAGAAGGTGTAGGAGTCACATGTTATCCCAACTGATAGTTAGGATATTTTAAGAGGGCTGGGTCTGGAGAAGAATAAACTCAGGATTTAAAACGTAACAGAGTGATTGGGGTTGGTGTTACTAATAGGAATTCTTTTCTACCCAAACAAAACTTTTTTAACCATGAAAGACTGGAGAAAATATATGTGCCAAACCTATGCCTTGCAGTTTGCACAAAGCACTTTGATGCCAGCTCACAGCTCACTATGCTATATTTGAGTGATTGTAATATTCAAATTGCAAGTTACAAAAGGAGCTCTATGACAAGAGCAGTAACCCACTGAGCTATCTACATACAATACAATACAACTCAAAATTAGATATGGGAAGGAGGGAAACCTCACTGCCCCCATTTTTGTAAACAGAGGTGTCCACCAGGGATGCGTACTCGCTCCGACCCTATTTAGCCTCTATATAAACGGGTTTGTAGACTATCTGCTCAGTGAAATTGACTTGGACTTCCCTAAGCTGGCAACACGCAAAATATCAGCCATGATGTTTGCCGACGATACTCTACTAGTATCTAACTCACCCATGGGGATACAGAGGGTACTAAATAGGTTCGACGCGTTCTGTAGGGAAAGAGGGTTTGAAATTAACCTTCAAAAAACCAAATGTATGGTGTTCAATTCCCCCCAAATCACTCGTCCAAATCCATCTCTACATGGCAAACCCCTCGAAAGAGTATCCTCATTCGATTACTTAGGCATCACTATCACAGATTCCATGGATTGGGGGGCTCAAAAAAAAAATCATCTCTCAAATTATCACAATGTTCTGGTGGACTTATGAAGGTACTTCGAAAATCAAGCTATAAACCTGTGAGTCCTGCCATGGAAATTTACAAGGTCCAAGCTAGGGGTGAGGGGTTGTATGGGGTAGAACTATGGGGACACCGCAGTTCCGTGAATCTTCCACAAACAGAAAACATCTTTCTCAGGCAGCTGTTCAGTCTCCCACATAGTACCCCACTCACACCACTATGTATGGACCTGGGGGTAAGGCCCATAGTGAACGAATCTAATCTTAGACCCCTCCTATTCTGTGGGCTACTCCTGAACTTGCAGCATATAGAGACGAACTAAGAGAGGTGATGAGCCTACCAGGGGAGGGCATATTACTCTGGGTCTCCTATGTTTGCCATACATTAATGAGCCTGGGACGGGGCAGCCTTTGGGATGACCCGGAGGTCGCTTGTGCCTCAATCTCTAGGAAAAAGTTAAGGGATTGCTAAGGGGAATACAAATTGGCACAACTCCAGTGCAACCCTTTAGCTGGTAAGCTGACTCCAATTTTTCTAGAGACCAAGGATAGGTATAGCTTAGAGCCGGCCCTGAACGATATCAAGCCAGCAACTGCAAGAAAGCTCTTTTTACAGTTTAGATATGGGGGCTTGCCCCTACGCTCTTTGACTAACAACTGGGGTGGCTCACGAACTTTGGGGTGCCCATCATGTGATTGCCCAATAGAATTTGTTCTTCATGGTTTTTTTGGCTGTCCCGGTTACCACAAAGTGAGAAAAAGGTGGCTAGTCCAGATTTGTAGAAATCTAGGGACCAGGCGCTGTTGTGAGGCTTTTAGGATACTCAAACATGATACTAGTCTTCTGATAGTCTACTCGGTGGCAGGTTTCCTATTCTCCATGTGGTGCACCCGAAGAGCCTTTCTAAAAACAAAACCTTAGTAACAAACGAGGTTTTCAGCTATGCACAAATGAGACGAAGAATTTCTCTGGGTCAACTACTGTCATTCTTTTAACTGTGATCACCTGCATTGATATACCAAATCCATATCTGGTCTCTTTTGCTACCTAGATTTCCTGTCCTTGAACCTATATCTTGAGGTTAAGACTAAAATCTGATCTCCTATACATGGTTTTGTTTCATGTTTTATATCACACGGTGTCGTACATGTACTTTGTATTGTCAGAATTGTCTTTAGCCAAAGACCAATTAATTGGCCAACATGACCTGATTTTTGCAATTTTGGAACCAGCGGAACAGATTATACTATTATACTACATACCCGTGCCAGGCCATAGTAGTGTACGTTGTATCCATCTGTGTTTATTGTATGTATCCAGCCTTGCTCCATATTTTATACTGGTTTTTAACTGCAATTGATTTTAAAGTAAATTAACTGTATGTATTTTTAGTTGTACTTTTAAGGTTAAATTGATCGAAATAAAGTTATTACTGACTGACTTAATATTCAAACTGCAAGTGACAAAAGGAGCTCTATGACAAGAGCAGTAACCCACTGAGCTATCTACATACAATACTACTCTGTGATCTGCAAGTTGCACATTAACCGTCTGCCTTTATTAATGAGTCACAAATCTCAGATCTTTCCAACAGGTACATTAATCACCAGAGTTATCTTCATATTTATTATTACTGCCTGAAAAGGGCCGGGCACACAAACAACTCTCCAGCAAGTACTTTTAATTCCATGAGCTATTTTTAAAGGCCGCTCCACTCAAAGATGGCGTCCGGTGAGGTGTCACCCGTTGCACGGCCCTAAAGATGGCCCTGTTTTATATTATTGTGACATGGGTCCAGTCCAACCAGGCCTAGGGGGATTTAAACTCAAGCTCTTTGCAATTACTCATCACGATCAGCAGTGTACATAACTTTCAGAAGTACATTTAAAATATTGAAAACCTAGGATTAAGGCCATGAAAAGGGAAATGTTAAGGAGAATAAGCTAAGGTCTCGGGCACAACCCAGGCCCTTTATGACCCATATTTGACAGCATCTCTGAACCAGGATCCAGTGGAAATATTTGAATTGCCCTATGATGGGACAGAACAAAGGTGCAAAAGCAGTCATTTTATTTGACCATCAGGGTGGTGTATGCTAACATACCTCTGATTAATCAACTACAGTGTATCCCCAATAACTTTGAAATGGGGAGACTTCACTATTATATATAACTTGTGCGTGGAGTCTAACAAAAAATATAGTTTGGATGCAGTCTTTGGATATTTTACGAGTGGCCGGTCCGTTTTTCCTCGCCACCCTCGTTCAGGAGCACAGCAGACTTAACAACGAGCTACAAGCGAATTTTCTACAAAAGAAAATCGGCGGAGCCCAGTGAGAAACACGATACCGGCTCATTAAAAGGCGCTCGGAGTGTCGGAGGATGCACAAACACCAAAATACCTGGCCGGGTAAGATTGGGGAAGGCGGGAGAGGCGCACACAGTGAGAAGAACTGAGTGAGTGTTTCTGCTCACATTAGCAGCGCTGTATAAAGATTTAGGACATCAATGTCGTCCTTGGCAATACAGGACAGAGTGGAAAGGGCTCAGAAGGCATTGGAAGATGAAAACGTAATTGGAGAGACCAGTACAAGCTCGAATACACACGATGGAGTACAAAATGTGCATCAGGGAACAAAACTTAAAAAACGAGAAAAACTAACTCGCAGCGAGTTTAAAAAAATGGCTGAAGAGTAAATCTCTCCAGATATACTTGGAACTGGGATGGATACCGAAGCTGGTCTGGTATATGATATCCACTAATGTGAGAGGGCACCTTCCACCAGTCCAGACAACCCCTATGGTGATTTTAGTGGTCTTTATGTGGTAGCTGTGCAGAGCAGCTTTCAGGCATAGTCAAGAAGGTGTGTAAAGCACCTTGTTTTTACCCGAATGCAATCTTATAGTATAGATTAAGTGAAAAGAACCATACCAAGTATTTATAATTTGTTTTTATTTTTTATATAATATTCTCTAGTACAATTCCAATATCTCCAACACGCAGTTAAACAGAATGCATACAACACTTTTGCAAACTAACACAATAAATAGCACGAAATACACAGTGGACCCCGGTGGGGGGACAAAACCCTATACTAAGAAAGTGGTATAAGAACTACAACTTGCACCAAGACAGGGTCGAGAGGATGTAGAAATGCTGGGGACCCAAGGAACCACCCAAGGTTAGCCGATAGGGACCCGCAGTCACACCCAATGGAGGACTTCAGGAATGTGCCGCTGTGGAAGAAGGAAGAAATGTCCGGTGGAATAGAAGGATGAATTCTTGATGAGGTACCTGCAGGCAGAGGGGACAGAGTCTATATCACTCAGGAGTGACCAGGAGACCTGGAAGACGAATGACCTCCGATGTCGGGTGTTGCAGGATGGGTGACGAGGACTTTGACTTTGCAGCTGTAAGGACTGGGAGATGCTCAGGAGGACCAGGAGCCATGCATGAGCTCTCCCATGAAGGATGTAGAGTGCTGAGGGGTCGGTGTCCATTGGAAGCACCGACAAGCCTTGGCAAATGCAACCAACCCATGAATCAAAGAAGGAGCAACGTTGGCGACCAGCAAGTTCCAGGGGACTCACCAACAGCAGGGGAGTCCGGGTGGGCCCCAAACAATCAGGGTAACCCAAAAGAAACAAGTGTGACCCTCCAGTGGACCCACAGGCCGGAGGCACCGGAGTCACGAGAGGACCTCAAGCAGCTCTCCAAAACACGAAGACCAAGATGCACACGATGTGGTGTGGTTGAAGATTCTAGTCACTGGAGGTGCTCAAGGTTGGGGCTACTTGGAGCCTGAATATCTCCTTGGAAATAAGTCAACAAGCCTTGAAATTGAAAATTGATGCAGTGCACAGGGGTTCAGTTATTGCAACCCCCATGAGAGGTACTAGCCTCAGTCTTAGTGAGAGGGCAGGGCTGGCCTCAGGAGTTGTGGAAAGCCACCACCTGTGTTTCAGAGCCTTTGGAGTCCGGAGGGGCTCAGGGTCAGCAGACCGGTCGACTTAGTTGTGGTCCCTGCGAAAGCAGGTGAGTAACTCCTTCACTCCAAGGGAGATTCCTTCAAGTGTCTTTGATGCTTCACAGGCCTTGGGAGGGTCCTGTAAGATGCACAGGCACAGGCGATGCAGCGGACTGGCAGGGAGATGAAGTCAGACCCAAATGAATGCCAGCGAAGTCCAGAGTGCCCAGAGAGTAGAAGAAGAAAGTGGTGTCTGATCTGAATCTTATCCCAAGCTGAATCTAGGGACCTACATTCAGGTAAGCCCTTAAGTACCCTAGGGAAAGGTTTGGGGAGATCCAGGGGACCCTCCCAGGAAAGTGTCTGGACAGGGGGGAGGTTACTCCCATGTCCTTTATTCAGTTTTGTGCCAGAGCGGGAGCCCAGCGGCTCCCAGAACTAGTTTGAACTGGACTATGCACAGGGACACCAAATGTGCCCCTCATGCAGACTTTCTGGCACTGACAAGCGCACCCACCCAGTCCCAATACACTAAATCCTGTCTGAGAGGTGGTCACACCTCACTGTGACAGGATGCCAATTGTTCCACCTTCCTCTGCTCGAGCTTGGCTCAGCAGCAAGAGGGCAGAAATGTTTCTCTGGTCGGTAGCAAGCATTTTGTGCTGTCCGGGTCTAGAAGGTTGGCACCGAGAACACCAGGAATACTGAGAGACTAACGGAGGGCTCTTCCAGTGCTTGGAATCATACCACCCACACGATTAATGGTATGATTCCAACATGTTTGATACCAAACATGATAGGATTGAAACAAGGACCATAGGTAGTAAATCTCTCAGACATAAGCTTAATGGAACAAGAAATGGAAATCCTAAATTTTCGACTATCATTCTGCTCTGAGAAGGATTTTAATCATGTCACAACCAGTATACACTCAGAAACATGTATAAGGAAATTGAAGCTGAAAAAATACTATACCACACAGGCAGATATGAATTTGATGGTATCTGACATGCAAATTCTATTAGCTTTAAGATGCTTAGAGAATGAAACCGAAGGTATTAATGCCCATATGATGGAACAAGAATTGATTGCTAATATTGGCTTGCAGGTCGATGAGGAAGTAATAAGTCCATTTAAACCTTCCTCCAAATTCATATCAAATCTTCCCAAAGGCAACTTGGACATGCTCTCTGGTTTAGTAACAGAAGATCTAAAAAACCTTCAATTTCACATGCAAAGTCAGATGAACTATCAGCATTCCAAAAAAATTAAGCTATGACAAACTAGTAAGAAAGCTACAAAATTATACCAGTGTAGTAATACTTAACCCAGACAAGAGCAGAAATGTATTCCTATGGTCCAAAGATCAATATCTGAATGTAGCAATGCTACAACTTAATGACACTGATTGTTACTTCAAAGTCAATATTTCTGAAGTCAATCAGGCACAAGAATTCTTTCTAAACCAACTCAAGGATTGCCAAAGCATGGGTCTATTATCCAAAAATGAATATGACATCTTAAGAAATGAACATCCAATGATTCCTGTTATGTATTTAAACTAAAATAATACATAAGAATCCTATAGTTCCACCAGGCTACCCAATAATTTCAGCTCAGGGGTAGCCTGATGGAGAATACTTACAGGAACATGTGAAAAGCATGCTATCTTACATCCAAGACTCTGGTGACTTCTTGAAATTAATTTTTGATATTGAATAGGAACAAGATTATTTACTGATTTCTATGGACGTCATCTCTTTGTATATGAGCATAAGTCAGAAGGATGGCTTAAAAGCCTAAAAACACTTTCTTGGAACAAGATAATTGTCTCTATTCAAACACAGTAATATGTTACTTGAAATGGTGGAAATATGTCTTGAAAGCAATTATTTTTTGTTTGAAAAACAAATTTATGAACAAAAGAGAGGTACAGCGATGGGCCCCTACCTCATTCCCGGTTATGCGAATTTGTATATGAGCTGGTGGGAGGAATATCATGAAATTTGGAACGAAAATGTGGTTTTATGGTCTAGATTTATTGACGACCTGTTTATAACTTGGAACAGCTCTGAAGATAGTGCTAAAAAAATCATCAATGAAATTAACATCAACCAATTGAACTGACATTTTACAAGCTGAATAGGTAAACATATGGTAGTCTTTTTGGAATTTACCGTTTTTGCAAAAGAAGGAAAACTGCTTCCTAAAATATATAGAAAACCTACAGCCAATAACTTGGTGCTACACACACACAGTTTCCATCCTACCAATCTCAAGGCAGGTATTCCTTATGGAGAAGCCTTGGGATTGTATAGAAAGTGTAGGGAAGATGAAGAATTTGCTAAATCTGTTAAAGAAATGGCAGTAAGACAAGTAAACTGAAACAAAATGATGTTCTGTTCAAACCACAAATAAACAGGCAGTGAGTCATGAAAATCAATAATTGGGATTTAGAACGCACTACAGCAGACAGCATAACAACATACAAAAAATATTGAACAAATATTGGCACCTAATACCTAGTGACACAGTCATCGGTAAAACGATGCCAAGAAGATTATGTATCACTTAAAAAAGAGTACGGTCAATGAGGGATGATTTGATAAAAACTACCTCAACACAGCTTGAGATAGGGACTTTGTTAGTGTAAGGATTGCAAGTAAGTTCCACAGGAGCATCAGGAATCCGAAGAATATTCCACAGCCTTCCCCTACGGCCTTCCGACTCTATCAAACACTAGAGTACGAGAGACACGCCAGGGGAAAACAGGGAGACAAAACAAGGAAAGGTGGGGAAGAAAAATGGTGTTCGTTGGTACTCTTCTGGAGATCTGCGTGGTACATCAATTGGGGAACTGGTAACAGGTGGCCTGCAAAGATAAGTAAGTAAGCAACTAGCTATTGGCACCTTACAGGGAAAACACTAGGACACCTACAAATAGAAATAACACATACCAGGAATCCACACTCTTCGTAGAATATATATATGCGAGGTTTAGATAAGGAACATCATCTGGCGCGGTGACAAAAATAATGTAATGTGTTAGTGAGTATGCACTGAACTAAGTAGTGATTCTATAGTCTAATTAATACACTTCTCACTTCAGCTGTCTTGTAAACGTCTTGAAGAACATTCACTATCGAGTGGTATATCGGCAAACCTTTAGCCCACCTCTTCTGATGCTGGGTTACCCCTATATGAAAATCAAAACAACATATATAAATCATATGTATAACCAGTCTTAATAAGAGTATTAAAGAGCGCAAAAGCGCTGTTACCGTGATTCCCTGTAGTGAAGCTGAAGAATGTACCCACTTGGATCCACGCAAGAATCACTCCAAATACAAAAGGCAAGATTCCAGAAGTAGTAAAGATAGGGATAACTTAATTACTGAAGGGGGACAAATGAATGAAGCAACACTAGCTAACTAACTAAAAGGGAAAGGGAGAGCGTACGGATGTCCAAACCGGAAAACGGAGATCCGGGATGACCGTCCGGTAAGGCAACTCCAAACAAGCACAAGCTGAGTTCAGCTGGAAAGGCGGGGGAAAAAACCCGGCCGCCGGTCGGGACTCAAGGTAATGGGGAAATAGGGAAAGGTTCACGAAGAAGAACGTGAACTCGTATCACTTGGGATTACAGGCGCCCAAGCCTGAACGCCTGTAACCAGCGAACCGCCAACAAACAGATAAGCAATCCGAGGCCCGCTCAAGGACGCGGGGCCGGTAAAGCACTCTGCCGAGCAGCGGTCCAAAACAGGAAACTCCAAGGCGAAAACGGAAGTCAGGCAAGGAAGGTCAAGACGGATGCAGAACACGAAGGGAGCTTGACGCAAGAACGTGAAGCGTCTCTCCCAAGTTCCTGATGCCCTAAATAGCAGTCGTCTTAAAGGGACAGTGTCTTTTTGGAGTCTCGAGGCATGACAGTACACTCCCCCCACAATGGTCCCCTCCTGGTTTGGGCTTGTCAGGGTGTCTTTGATGATACACTCTTAGCAATCGGGGTGCATGGATGTTGGAAGCGGGTTCCCATGTGCGCTCCTCAATACCATAACCCTTCCAATGAACCAGGTATTGAATTGTGTTCCTTACTCTCCTGGAATCTAGGATGGCTTCCACCTCATATTCCTCCGAATCGTGAATAGTTATAGGAGCAGGCTTTAAAGGCATCCTGGTCCCAGGTTCAACTGGTTTGAGTAGTGACACATGGAATACTGGATGAACTTTAAACGATGGAGGAAGAGTTAGTTTCAAGGCAACAGGATTGATCACCCTTTCCACCTTATAGGGACCTATGTATTTAGGGTTAAACTTGCGTGGACCCCCCCAGAGTAATGTATTTTGTGGAAAGCCAGACCTCATCTCCTGGTGTGTAAATGGGTTCCAATCTCCTGTGTAAGTTTGCTCCCTCTGTGTATCTCACTTTAGCCATTTCAAGACTCTCCAAGGCTTTCTTCTGTACTTCATGTAGTCTTTCTACCCTGTTGGAAGCAGCAGGAATTGGACAATCAGTAAGACTACCAGAGGGTAACAACTTAGGGTGGTAACCATATGAGCAAAAGAAAGGGGAGGTGTTGATGGAGGAGTGTGCACTGTGGTTGTAAGAGATTTCCGCTAACCAGACTAACTCATCCCAATCCTCTAGGGTTTGCAACATCTGATTTCTTATGTACTGCTCAAAACACTGGTTAACTCTCTCCGTCTGCCCATCTGACTGAGGGTGGTGACTTGAGGACAAACGGACGTCTATCTGGAGTAAAGAACATAGACCCTTCCAGAATTTTGACACGAATTGGGTTCCTCTATCGGACACCAAGACAGAAGGAAAGCCATGTAGTCGTACTATCTGTTGCATGAATATGGATGCTAGCTCCATGGCAGTAGGGAGTCCCTGCAAAGGTACGAAATGGGCCATCTTCGTGAATAGGTCTACTACCACTAACAATGTATTATTCTTCAGCTTCGTAAGTGGTAGCTCTACTATAAAATCAAGTGACACAGTATGCCAAGGGCCAGAAGGAGAGGGTAATGGCATGAGAAGGCCCACCGGATTGAGGCGTGATGCCTTGGTCTGTGCGCATACATAACATGTCTTCACAAATTGTTCAATGTCCTTAAGCATAGTAGGCCACCAAAAACGATCACGCACTGCTTCGGTGGTTCTCTTAATCCCTGGATGACCTGCTATTGGGTGAGGATGATACCACTTCAAAACCTGTTCTTGTAACTCCTTCGCCGGTAACACCACACCCCCTTGTACCCGCACCAATCCTCCTCTCAAAGATAGTTCCTGTGACCCAACCACTTGCATCATGTCTACCGAAGCTTGACTGTTTCTAACTTGTGATAGGAATTCATCCTCGTTATGTATGGTTCCTATGATATTGGCTCTGGGAATGATACAGGTCTGCTCTATGGGAACTGAAGGGGTATCAAAGCCCAAACGTGACAGGGCATCTGCTTTGCCATTTTTCCTCCCAGGTCTATACTGGACAGTGAAGTCAAATTCACTAAAATATTGAGACCAACGTAACTGTCTCATGGACAATGCCTTAGCGGATTTGAGGTATTGGAGGTTTCGATGGTCTGTATATACCACAGCAGGATGTCTAGCCCCCAAAAGATACTGCCTCCACTCATCAAATGCCTTCTTAATGGCTAACAGTTCCTTGTCCCCCACGGCATAGTTATATTCAGCTGGGGTGAACCTATGGGAATAGTAGGCAACCGGATGACATTCGCCCGTCAGCACGTCTGCTTGGGATAGGACACCTCCCACCGCCACTTGAGAAGCGTCCACCTCCACCACAAAGGGCAGAGCAGGGTCAGGAAAACGTAAGACAGGGGCGCTAGTGAAAGCCTCCTTCAGGAGCCGAAAAGAATTATCCGCCTCACAGGACCACACAAAGGGAACACCTTTCTTCAAAAGGGCTGTAATAGGTGATACCAAGGCTGAGAAGTTACGGATGAACCTTCTATAAAAATTGGCTAGGCCCAAGAAGCTCTGGATTTCTTTTACTGAACAGGGAGCCGGCCATGCAAGAACAGCCTCCACTTTGGAGGGATCAATGCTAAGACCCCGAGGGGAAACAACATATCCCAAAAAGGGTACCTCCTTGGTGTGAAAGGAACACTTTTCAAGTTTGCAGTACAATTGATTGTCTAACAAACGTTCTAACACATTGCGTACATGTTGTTGATGTTCAGTCAAGGTAGAAGAAAAAATTAACAAATCATCTATGTAAGCTATCACATAGACCTCAAGCATGTCCTTTAACACTTCATTGATAAAAAATTGAAATGCCGCAGGGGCATTGCATAGCCCAAAGGGCATCACAAGATACTCAAAGAGACCGTATTTGGTGCAAAAGGCTGTTTTCCACTCGTCTCCCTCCTTGACCCGCACCAGATGGTATGCTCCTCGTAGGTCCAACTTAGTGAAATATTGGGCCTTGCGGATCTTGTCAAGGAGGGAGGCGATCAGAGGGAGAGGGTACCGATTCTTTATAGTCACATCATTTAACTTCCGATAGTCAATGCAGCAACGCAGACCTCCTTCCCGTTTCGGAATAAAGAATAAAGAGGAAGAGGCCGGGGAACGAGACTGACGGATAAACCCCTTTTCAAGCATGGAGTCCAGATAGTCACGTAAATATGCATTCTCCTTTTCAGTAAGAGCGTACACTCTGCTGCATGGTATCCTGGCCCCTGCCTCAAGGTCAATACGACAGTCGTAAACCCTGTGTGGGGGGAGAACCTCTGCTTCCTTAGCATCAAAGACTGCCTGTAGGTCATGATAACAGGGCGGTAGAACAGGACTATTCTCGCTACTGTTGTTGTCAATATGTAAGTCCTCTATGGCAGCCCCAACTAAGGGCGGAGGTATGACAGGAGGGAATGTTACAGTAGATGTCTCCCAATTAATGGTAGGATTTTGAGACCGTAACCACGGAATACCCAGCAGAACCGGAAATTGAGGGGAACAAATCAAATCGAACATCACTTCTTCCTGATGATCAGGATCTATTGTCATGTGTAACGGGATGGTACACTGAGTTACAGGACCAGATATAAGAGAACTGCCATCAATAGTAGTGACGTTACTAGCTGTCTTTTTCTTAGTACAAGTTATGTTATTTTCTTTTGCCCACTCTAAGTCCATGTAATTCCCCGATGCCCCAGAATCAATCATCACCAAGACATGTAAACCAAGTGCACCTTGAGTCAACAATGCAGAGACATATAAATGATTAGTGGGGGTGGTGATAAGGTCAGAGGAAGAGACTGTAAGACCAGACCTACCTGGGTTCCTCGTCTCACAAGAACCCAGGCTTACTAGTTTCCCGAATACTTGGCCTATGTGGGTTTTACCGGGCACTCACGCAAAAAATGACCCGCTTTACCACAGTATAGACAAAGCCTAAGGGTCCTTCTCCTATGTCTTTCCTCGGGAGTCAAGGGTCCTCTAATTATACCTATCTGCATAGGTTCGCTATCTTCACTGGGTTTCTCTGGAGCACTCTTTTTCTCCTTTGTAACAGCATATCGATACTCATGCTTCCCTTTCTCTTTCTTTCTTTCTTGATATCGATGATCAATCTTTACTACCAGATCAATCAATTCTGTACAGGAGGTGGGAAGATCTACTATTTGAGATAGAGCATCTTTTAAATCATCCCGCAAACCTCTGTAAAATATAGTACTACGTTTTTCTTCAGGCCAATCGGATTCAACCACCAACCTACGAAATTTAGTTATGTAAGTCACTAAATCTTGAGTTCCCTGTTTAAGGTCTAGTAATTCGGTATCAGATGAATGTGTATATATGTGTCTGTCAAATAGTTTGCGGAATTCTCTCCTAAACGACGAGTAGTTATGTAATAATTGGTCATCCCTGTCTACTAATGGTATCGCCCAATCAGCCGCTGACCCACTAAGGTATGATATTACAAAGGCTACCTTAGCCTGGTCTGAGGGAAAACAAGCAGCCTTGCAGGAAAAGTGTAATTGACATTGGCTGAGGAAAGCTGCGCATCGCGCTGCGTCTCCTGCAAATCTTTCAGGGGGTGCTAGTGGTATGACAGGGGGAGTGGTTACTTGTACCACTGACGTTCCTCCGCCTGTCGCCCCCGAAGTTTGGTGTCTTTGTATAGCGTCTACTCTAGTCATTAGCGTTTGCGTTTCAACTTGCAGGTTACCTAACATACCCGCTAAATCTGCCAAGGTTATTGCTTCGATTTCCATGACGCTCGGGCAGAACACACCACGTGGGCTTCACGTTCTGTAAGGATTGCAAGTAAGTTCCACAGGAGCGTCAGGAATCCGAAGAATATTCCACAGCCTTCCCCTACGGCCTTCCGACTCTATCAAACACTAGAGTACGAGAGACACGCCAGGGGAAAACAGGGAGACAAAACAAGGAAAGGTGGGGAAGAAAAATGGTGTTCGTTGGTACTCTTCTGGAGATCTGCGTGGTACATCAATTGGGGAACTGGTAACAGGTGGCCTGCAAAGATAAGTAAGTAAGCAACTAGCTATTGGCACCTTACAGGGAAAACACTAGGACACCTACAAATAGAAATAACACATACCAGGAATCCACACTCTTCGTAGAATATATATATGCGAGGTTTAGATAAGGAACATCATCTGGCGCTGTGACAAAGATAATGTAATGTGTTAGTGAGTATGCACTGAACTAAGTAGTGATTCTATAGTCTAATTAATACACTTCTCACTTCAGCTGTCTTGTAAACGTCTTGAAGAACATTCACTATCGAGTGGTATATCGGAAAACCTTTAGCCCACCTCTTCTGATGCTGGGTTACCCCTATATGAAAATCAAAACAACATATATAAATCATATGTATAACCAGTCTTAATAAGAGTATTAAAGAGCGCAAAAGCGCTGTTACCGTGATTCCCTGTAGTGAAGCTGAAGAATGTACCCACTTGGATCCACGCAAGAATCACTCCAAATACAAAAGGCAAGATTCCAGAAGTTGTAAAGATAGGGATAACTTAATTACTGAAGGGGGACAAATGAATGAAGCAACACTAGCTAACTAACTAAAAGGGAAAGGGAGAGCGTACGGATGTCCAAACCGGAAAATGGAGATCAGGGATGACCGTCCGGTAAGGCAACTCCAAACAAGCACAAGCTGAGTTCAGCTGGAAAGGCGGGGGAAAAAACCCGGCCGCCGGTCGGGACTCAAGGTAATGGGGAAATAGGGAAAGGTTCACGAAGAAGAACGTGAACTCGTATCACTTGGGATTACAGGCGCCCAAGCCTGAACGCCTGTAACCAGCGAACCGCCAACAAACAGATAAGCAATCCGAGGCCCGCTCAAGGACGCGGGGGCCGGTAAAGCACTCTGCCGAGCAGCGGTCCAAAACAGGAAACTCCAAGGCGAAAACGGAAGTCAGGCAAGGAAGGTCAAGACGGATGCAGAACACGAAGGGAGCTTGACGCAAGAACGTGAAGCGTCTCTCCCAAGCTCCTGATGCCCTAAATAGCAGTCGTCTTAAAGGGACAGTGTCTTTTTGGAGTCTCGAGGCATGACAGTTAGACATCAAAAAGGTTTCCCCAAGTGCACAAAATGCCAGGCATGTGAACATGGTGTCAACAAATCTCATTACACAACATGTCTAGAACCATGGCCGCATGCAATCAAAGGAGTCCTGAATTGCAAAACAGACTATGCTGTTTATATAATAGAATGTCCATGTGGACTACAATATATCAGTAGCACGAAACTGCCAGCACATAAATGCAAATTGCAGCACATGAGGGCAATCAAGAACAGGGATTCCACATACCCAGTAGCAGGGGACTGCACACTGGCTCACAACAATGAAGAAAAAGCACATGAAATACTATGTGATAGATCATGTACCCAAATCCATCAGAGGGGGAGATCGAAAAACACATTGAGAAATCTAGAATTGTTATGTACTTAGATTCAATAGTAAGGCTCTGTTGGGCTTAAACATGGATGAAGAAATGTACTCTCATCTATGAAAATGGAAACAGTATCACATATATTTAGTGTCCAGTTCCAAGCCGATTTTGGTTCAATTTGTTTTAATTCCAATCGGCCTATATTTAAGTTGCAGATTAAAATATATATATAGTTGTTTACCTTCTCTTTCTACTTTGCTGATTGCCACATTGTCGAGTCCGCCGAACATTTACAATAATAAGTCCCTACAAGCATTCTAACAAGTGAAATATATAAACTTCACTGTGTCAGCATTTATTTACTATATATTATTTCCATCATTAGGAAAATTCTTTGATAGGTTTAAGCATTGCAATTGCTGTGCTGGTTGTCCGGGATGTTCTAATTGATGGATAAAAATCCACATAAGCCCACAACGACAGATGTATCCTGTAAAACACCTTTATTTAAAAGGGATGCCTTAAAGGTGATTGATGCAGTATTAGGCTGAATATATGGATGACAAATGAAAGTTGACACTAGCAAATCAATTATTTAAATACTTAAATCGAAAAGTAAAATAACGAAAAAGTATTAAAAATATCATGAAGTAAAGAAATATATTAAATAGTATGTTCTCTCTTTTAATGATGACAAGTAATCACAGGACTATTACAATCCATATATATGTTTCCAAATGGCGGCTGCCGACATGTGAACAAGGCTTCTGCGAAGCCGAAACACGTAAAGAAGACGCAATAAAGAAAGTTGCAGTAAACTAAGATTGTGCCCAAACTATATTTTTAGTTAGACTCCCTGCACAAGTTAGTTTACTGCAACTGTCTTTATTGCATCCTCTTTACGCGTTTCTGCTTTCATCTATATATATAGTGTAATGCCCCCTAAATGTCATACTGTCATGTCTGCTAATTGTCATCCATTCTGCTTTAAGACTTCAAAACTAAAGTTCTCTACTGCTAATCATAGCTCCTCGGGCCTGAGTCTAAAGGATGGGGACTAGGAGGAGGTTGTTTGTCATCTCCTTTCCTTCTGAGGCCTTTGTTAAGGATGGGGCCAATAGCGTTATTGTTAGCACAACTGGGGGAATCTTTTAATGGAATTCTATGGACTAATGCTAGGGCAAACGATCTCGGTAGCCATCTGGATACAAGAAGTATATAAACTCCACTCAGTGCTCCTATGCCTTGCTAGATGATTGAGAAACAGAACTTACCTGTAGTTGACAATGCCCTAGAGTTTTCTGTCATCCTCGTAGGAGATCAGTCTGAACGGTTTTAAAGGACAACTTCTATCTATCGTTGGGGAGCTGGCAAATATGGAAGGCTTGGACACCTAGATGAGAAAGGCATGGTATTCTGATAGATACTTAATGAACAATTGACTAACAAATTGTCCATTTAAGGCATGAATGCCAGTGAGTAAAAGTGCTTCGAGTATTGACAAGAGAGTTGAATATTTGCGACATAAACAAGTCCTGCAACTGTTTTAAGAGCCGGACTGGGATTGCAAACCAGCACCGGCAATTACGTCTGACCAGTCGTGGGGGGAGGGCTGGCGGAAACACGGATGCTGCGCTTTTGTTACAAGGGGCCAATTTTGCAGCACTGCTGCAAAACCGGCAACCGGTAACAAAAGTAGCTCCACGGTCCAAAACCAGCCCCAATCCTTCCGGCCCAACAGGGAAACGCCCAGTGCCCACTATGGCCAGTCAGACCCTGACCGCTTTGATCGAATCCAAAGATTAAAAGTGAGCTCCAGTGAAAGGACTGCAAAAGCAACAATTTCTAGTGAACGCTGAGAGGAATATCAGTTATATCAGTTTTGTAAGGAGGATCAGTGAGCACAACTGAAATGGAGAAAACAAACTAGAAAAGAGGAGAGAGGAAAAATAGAAGACAATGGTGCTTAAAACGTTTTCATTGTTATAGGGAGATCACAAGATTGACCAAAGTAACACTGACTACAAGATATTTGTGAAGTCACTAAGAATGGTTTGTTATGGTAGTTTCAAAATACAAAGAGATGACATCAAAACTAAAAGACTTCTCATGTGTGTGCATTCAGAGAAACGCACAATTGCTGGTGTGGAAACATTGACCAGAACAGGTTTGAGCTTAAGTCAAAATAGGAGTGACTAGCCCTCTGAATGAATGAGAGTATGTGGTATTCTCAACCCGAATGGCTCTCTGAGCATTCTTCAGTTATATTGTAAAACGTATTGTTATTGGCTATCCTGATATTCTGTAATGGAAAGTTTATTAATTTTAAAACCTGAGACCTTTGTATTGGTCCTAGGACTTTTGTGCTATCTAACTACAATAAATGATTTTTGGACTAATCTTTTTCCTGTGTGGATATTTCTCAAGACACATCATGTTTGGCAACGAACTAGCTGGATCTACGTATAAGATTTACAAGCTACTGTTTGTGTTTCTCTGTCTTTCGACCCAGCTACATGCGGAGATTGCAGTTACTTTCATGTGCCTGGTAAAGCTTGTGGCTACGTTTTTTACTTAAAGTCGCTTGTCAATTTTTCCTGGCAATTTTTGTTTCTCCATATAATTGTACGCTTTATTGGAGCACTCGTGGTAGGGTGTGGTGTGCTCAGCGTTAGATTTGATTTATCAGACAGGAGTTCTTGAGCCGTGCCTGGCACATTACATCTGTAAGGATGATTCCTTTGCACTCGTGCCACAGTGTGCAAATTTGGCAGGAATCGTTTGTCTTCTGACAGGCAAGATTCTGGATGCCTTCCTGTAACTTAGCTACAGTCTACCTACGAAAAACATTTCACTTACAGGAGTAGCAGAGTGAGGGTTTCTTTATTCTTCTTCGTCATTTGTGCTCCTACATGGTGACATTACTTACTGATGTGTGATTTGTTTGTTTCGAGCACGCCACCATGTGGTTGCTTAAGTGTACCACAACTATATGAAAGTACACCCAAATAAAAAAAACAGTACTCTAAACTATTTTTGCTGTCTGTTTATGCATAATTGTATACCGTTAGCGAGCTGCACGCTTGTACAGAACTTCCCAGTTTCTGTGATCTGCACACTTCTGTTGTATCAGGAGCATTTCGCCATTCCTAGCAGAGTGTATACACAGTTTTATCTTTTTTTGACTGCTGTTTACGTATCTATCATGATGCATACACCTCCTGTTCCTTTTCTACAAGTTCCTGGTGAACCTCCTTTAAATGGCATTTACGGATCAGATCATTCAATGCATATTTAGGAGCCATTGGTGGTGTCAAATTTAACCTGGAGAAAAGTGTTATATTATTAATTGGGGGTTGAGGGTCAAATGTGTTTGATCACTTGTCAGACTACACACCTGCAGAGCATGAAGTTATTGCTGAGTTTCAGATTGCTATAAAACAATTGGAAATGTATTTTGAGGGTCAAGTCTATTTGCTTGTAAACAGACATACATTTTTTACAAGCATGCAGGGTCCGCAGGAGTCAATTGACACCTATGTGGCAGCTTTAATGGTACTAGCATCTTATTGCGAGTTTGAGAATTTAACTTCTCAGTTAATTTGTGATTGAATTGTCTCAAGATGTTATTCGAAAATGATACAAGAAAGATTATTGACTTGTAAAAATCCATCTCTAGCTGAATCTGTGGACATAGCCAAGAGCACTAAGTGTTCATGAGAAGATTCTAAGCAATTGGAGGATACTGCTAGTTCAGTTGCTGTCGTCATCAATAAGAATAGGCACCAATTGAATTTTATACCAGTCAATAGTGGCAGATTTAGCGGTCCAAGTAGTAACACCAAGTCACAATGATTCAGATGTGGATCTTTTTCACGTTTCATATTATAAAAATTGTCCGGCTATGAGGCCGGAAGGCTGAAAATATAACAAAATAGGCCACTTTGGCAAGGTGTGTAAAGGTGGCAAATGAAATACTTTTGGAGTGTACATGATCAGACTGTAACTGATGATGTTGAAGTAGTGGAATCAACGAACTTGTTTTATCTGTTGCGATCTTAGAAATTGGGACTGTAAACAACATGTGTTACAATGACCCTCATGTGAATATATCTATTGATGAACAAGTTATTCCGTTCTTGCTTGATTCAGTTGTTAGAATCACCTTCATTGATGTTTGCAAGTAAAATAATGGGCATATAAAGCATTGCTGCCTTCAGATGTCATTACTACTGCTTTTGAAGCCAGTAGGATGGATCTACTCAGATATTTTAGGTGGATTTTTTTTTTTTACAAGAAGCTCAACAAATGGATCAATATGCTGGGATGGTGGTGCCAAGCTGATTGTTGTATGATAACCAGACCTAGTAAGAAATGCCCTGTAACTCTTGTTGAAAATGTTAGGGGAGTTTCTTTGCTGTCTAATCACCAATGGTGTACAGGTTTTGAGAAGGTATTTTGTGATGACATTGGTAAAATCAAAAACTTTTAGAGTCAAATATGGTTGTGTTCCAGTGAAACACCACATGCTATGTAATGTTCTGCAGAGTGTGAGGGAGTAATTGTTGTAAATCTTGAGAAAAATGTAAGAAAATTACATCATTGATGCCGTAGATTACACATTATGGTTATCTCCTGTCGTTATAGCTAAAAAGAAAAATGGAGAATTATGTCTGTGTATTGACAGTAGATGTGTGAACAATGCCATATGGGTGGGAAGCTTTCCCCTACCACGCACTGAGGATCTCATTACGGCTTTAGTAGTGTACTTAATTGGATTTCAAGGCTGCATTCCATCAGGTAGTCCTAGATGAAAATTCTTGTCATCTCACGCCTTTTGCCACTCCTGATGGTATATTCCAATTCTCAAGGATGCCATTTGGGCTGGTCTCAGTCGTATTGGTATTTGAGAAAGTGATGAAATACATGTTTAAAGATATTAGATATTGTTGCTGAATTCCAAGACGATATTGTGATGTTTGCAGATACTCTGGTAGCAGATGACAAAGTTCTGAGACGTGTGTTAGAGGTTTTGTTTGATAATGGTGTCACTTTGCAAAAGTACAAGATGATTATTGGTGCGAATGAGGTGGAGTATTTGAGGCATGTGTTGTTTGCTGATGGATTAAAGGCCAAACCTGGATTAATGAATGGTATAGTAAAAGCAGAAAGAACAATTGATGGACAGATCCGCATGCCATTCCAGTTTGAATCCAGCCATGTGCAAATCAGTCTTGACCCTGTACCCAAAGGGAACAGTCCACCCCAGACTGCCTGGTCAGGGTCCTCCCTGGACTGGAAACAAGCATCCGAGGACCGGTTTTGGGGTTTCACCCCTCATCAGCCCGGATAGATTGACTCCAGTGGCATGGAGAACACAGTACCCACGTTTGGGCATACCCGTCCCACTCGGGATAAAAAGAACAATTGATGGACAGATGGCCGAACAATGTCATACAGTCACCCCAGAACATATAGTAAAAGCACCACAACCGTGTGACAAGTAGAAACTGTGTTCATTTCTGGGTGTATGTGAATTCTATTCTAAATTTATTAAATAATTATTCTGACTGAATGGTACAGGAATTTATGAAAGAAAAATTGTGAGTTTGTTTGCTTTTAACTTTGACAGAAGAATTTTGAGCTCATCAAATGTAGTTGATAAAAACAGCTCCTATAGTATTCTGGTTTTGAACGGAACTCCTGACTCCCCTCATCAGCCAGGATAGACTGACTCCAGTAGCATGGAGAGCACGGGACCCACGTCTGGGCATACCTATCCCACTCAGGATAAACAGAACAATTGATTGACAGAAGGCCGAACAATGTCATACAGTCACCCTAGAACATAAAGTAAAAGCACCACACTCGCGTGACAAGGAGAAACTGTGTTAATTTCTGGGTTTATGTGAATTCTATTCTAAATTTATAAAGAATTATTCTGACTTGACTGAATGTTACAGGATTTTATGAAAGAAAAATTGTGAGTTTGTTTGGTTTTCACTTTGACAGAAGAATTTTGAGCTCATCAAATGTAGTTGATAAAAACAGCTCCTATTGTATTGTGTTTTTGTATGGAACTCCTGATCCCCACAACTCTTTGGTTTTTTATTTAACTTATTGTCAGAGGGATAACTGACAGAGTGGGTGAGTAAGCAGGGCCATGGACTCAGATTATCCAGTGTTTGTCTCTAGGAAAATAAAGAAGTCTACTGCTCGTCTTGCTTGACTAGCTGCTAAATTACTGGAGTTAAATTGTCAGGTGTTTCACATTGCCAAAGCCAATTGTTTATCTAGAATACCTTTAGAAGATCTTGGTTATCACAATGAAGACATTGAGGAGTGCATCGTAGCTAAAGTTGGAGATCGTGCTGCATGTTGAAAGCATGGAAGTTTGGAGGAATGAGTTGGGGCCGGAAGTGGTGTTGCAGGAAGGAGGCTGACCTCATAAAAAATCGGTAAGTGTCAATTTGTATCCTTTTTGTAAAAATGCCACTGAGCTGACTGTAGAAGATGGTATATTTATAAGAGGAGACAAACATATCCCTCCTAATAAAATCAGGCAAGGATTTTAGCAATGGCTCATGCTGGTCAAATTGGTGTAAGTGCCACCAAATGAAGGATTTGCAATAATTTGTGGTGGCCTAGCAGGGATGGTGATTTTGATGAAGTAGTTTGCAATTGTTGTCAATGTTCAAGCAGCGATAACCATCTCATTACCTTGGTCCCTTCTCCCAATATAGTTCCTTGGCCTGACAAAGTATAGAAGAAGGTTGCAGTGGAATTTTTGAGTCTATTTAATGTGCTACCAAATCAGTTAAGGTACTTTATTATGATGATTGATAATCTTTCAGAATGAGTTGAAGTCAAAGGTGTGGCTGAACCCACAACCAATAATGTGCTCAGATTTTTCAAAGAGGCTTTGTTGCCAGCGAAGGGGTGCCTTCGGAGATTTTATCAGATAATGGAGTTCAAGTCACATCAACCTTCATGCAGGAGTTTTTTAAGAAATATGGGATTAAACATTTATGTATTCCATTATGTTACCCACAATTCAATGGAAAAGTGGAGAGGTTCATCAAAGTTTTGGTAGAGTGCTTTCAGAGTGAGTTTGGGCCACGTGCGGATTGTTTTGATGCCATCAGAGAATTGTTAAGCGCTTATCGTACCACACCATATTCAGCAACTGGTCAAATACCTTTTGAATTGATGAGTGGTAGGTTGATTGTGTCTTGTTTTTCACCTTCATGGATGTGGGATGTTAGGGGGTAATAAGGTTAATATACAGGCCTCTTGTTTGAGTGCTAAGTATGCCAGGGAAGATGCCATAAATTTACAATGTATGCAAGAGTTTATGTGAAGAAAAAGAATTAAGACAAACAGGGATCCTTAAAAGGTGTGTGTTCGGCACTAGTTTCACATTAAAGATCCTTTGTTATTAAGGAAACGGAGTTCCAGATTTAGGGCTCCCATTTAAGTAATGGAAGCATGTGGTAATGCAGTAGGCACCTCAAATGGTCAATGGTCAAATGTATCTCGTGGGGTAGTCGAGGATGGTTTTATACATTCCATTCATGATGTACAGGTACTCAGAAGTCACTGTGTGATAAAAGTGCATCTCAGATTTATGGATTAATTGGGAGTAGTTGGGATGGATTTTGGTACTATCTCTCGGGTGAGTTTGTTTCTGCTGTATGTTTTGTCTGTGGGTAATTGGTTTTGTATGTTGGTGATGTTTTTGTCTGTATCTGAAATGAGGAAGAGGTGTGGCGCCGCGGCTAGGGCGACTGACTCCGGAAGCTGGGGATCACGGCTCGATCCCTGGCACCGGCAGCAGATTAGTCCAGCAGCATGTGACTCTGGGCAATAGCTTGCTTAATCTTCCCGACGGCCCCCAGCGCCTAGAGACCCTAACGGGTGATTGTGCACTTTACAAATGTGGATTATTATTATTATTATTATATTATTATCTCTTTCGTGTTGGTAATTTTTGTTGTTGTTTTGTACTGTTTGTTTTGTGTTGTTGTTGGTGCCTCTTTACTGTGTTGTGGATATGGGGGAGACAAGGAGTATTCTCAACCCCATTGGCTTGCTAATCATTCTTCAGTTATATTTTAAGATGTATTTTTATAGGCTATCCTGATGTTCAGTAATGAAATGTTTATTGTTAAGTTTTTAACCTGAGACATTTGTATTGGTCCTGGGCCTTTTGTAGCTGCTTCTACTTTGTGCTCACTAACTGCAATAACAAAGGTTATTTGGGTGTTAAAGTTAGATGAAAATATATAAACTTTTATTAAATAAATAGAATGAGACCAACATTAATTAAATCAAATCAGTAGAAACGGAGGTCTGAAGATTTAAAGTGTTTATTGAAATCTAGTGTCTAAAAGATCAAAGCACCAACTGCGGGTATCTGGTCGAGCAAGTCAGTAGCAGAGTCAAAAGTTATATATCAATAGCATTTTTCTGCCATTTTGCATATATACTATACTCAGTTGGCATACAATAAAAACCTTTAGGATAGGAGTCCATATGTCTTCTGCTTACCTGGTGGCGACCCTGATGGAAACCCACCTCTAAACAGCTGAGCCTTTGGTAGCACTGATTGTCCATCAAAAAATTAGCCTTCCTTCTCATATAGTATGAGGGAGGATTCATGGGACACCAGTTTGGTTCTCCATTCCGCATGCTTGATAGGTACACCTTCATAGATTGGGTGCCATGAGAAATCTACCAGGTGTAACTAAAAACCTTGGCACACATCAGTGGTGTCTAACATGCAACCGCAAAAAAGATGATTTAGGGCCACTAAGGGCATGGCAGCACACAATACCAATACTCAGATATTGAGCTCAGTGTAGGTTGTATCACAACCCGAATATCAGCAGGACAGAAAATCAAGGGGCAGAATATCGAAAGGTAAGCTTGTATAGATTTTCTATAAGTAATTCCACATATGCCCACCTTGTTATTATATATATCTTGAAAGGTATGTAGATATGGAGTTAAGAATTGTAAATCATTGCCTCCCTCTGTGCACTTAACTCATTGATATTTTGTCCCTTGATATTCTTGTAACAATATTCTGTCCTGTAGATATTATGCTTTTGATATTTGGTAGCTCAGACGTTGCATTGATATTGGCAAATGAGCTCCCTCTGACAGTAAAATAATTCTCTACTCTTCAAAAGGGTTTTTTAATCATAACTATTAAATGGAAGTCTCTGAATCATTGTTTAAATAAAAAAAATTAAGTGGTAGTCGTAGCAATATGGGCTATGGTGTGACGTACCACTTAAAGTCAAAAGGGATTCTCACAATTGAAGGAGAGGTAATACTTGCAGTCTCAACTATTCCCATATATATATATATATGATAAATAACTAATACTGATGGGTAGATTTTGAAGTAGGTAAAGCTAATAGGGCACTTTATAAATGACAAGCCTCCTGATCGCCCACCAACAACATGAAATAGCCATTAGCTCTCAAGTACAATCAATGTATTACTTATAGGAGTAAGTGTAAGTTATACTCATGGAGTAAGTCCTATCAAAATGGGACCATTGACATTACCGGGAATAACTTAGCTAGTGTTATCGGGACATTCCCCTCATCCACAATATTAAAAATTAACTTCAATACAAGCTACAAGAAGGTTATCTGAATTATTAACTGAATTCATGCAACTTAGCACATGTTACAGATTTTGAGCATGGATACAAACATGTTTGTATTGACACATCCTTGCAAATGATTAGCCTACAAACTATTATTCTTGTGATAGCAAAATATGCATCTAATCTGGGTAAAATACCCTTATGGACTGCATGTAGAATCTATGAATAAGATGCAGTGTTTAATCAGAGCATGCTCCAAGAGAAGTATAGAATATTGGTTGTTTATCACCCTACAGATATGGCACCTAATATATAATAACGATGTACCAGCTGAAGCATGTTTGCCAATATACCCACCACTACATCAGGAACCCCTTTTATAGCAGAATGACAGAAGTTCTAAAGCAACTTTTAGACCAACATGGACCATCCACAGATGTGGAAATCTATATCTCGCAGGACAGGTATACTCTTGGTATATGCCCATGGAAACTGCAACTCAAGTAAAAGGCAGAGATTGGGGGAATCATGAGATAAAAAGGACAAGAGGCAAAGAAAAGGAATGAAAAGAAATAGAAATTCCAGAGTGGATTGCCCCATTGGTGACTGTTGGGCCTGTCTCTTTCTACAGTGCCTCCTCAGATTTGTTGCCTTCCTTTGCCGACTTTGTTGGCTTTTAGGACTCGGGGTACTTTACTTCTGCTAACAAGTGGTAAAGTGCCTCTGCTGCCCCTTCTAAACATAGTAACATTGGAGCATACCTGATTAGTGCATTTAAATTACTGATAAGTCCCTAGTACATGGTACTAAATGCACTAAAATCTCTAAATTAAATACTCCAAGTTGGCCCATTACTCATTTTGCCACCCACTAAAGAAGCAAGTTAAAACATGTCACAAGCCTGCCACTGCAGCCTGTAGTGCAGCTTTAAACTGCCATTTGGACCTGGCCAGGCCTAAACATTTTGCCAGGCTTAAACCATCCTTTCTAATATACGTCACCCCTAAGTTAGGCCCTAAAGGTTCATAGTGCAGAGTGCATGGTATTAAAAAAGTAGAACATGTGTGTTTACATTTTACATGTCCTTATAGTGAAAATCTTCGAAACTCGTTTTCACTGCTATAAGGCTATCTCCCCCATAGACTAATACTGGGTTACCTTATTGCACTTAACAAGTGATAATTTCAGTTTGGGTGCAGATAGGGAAATACTTCTACTCATTTGAACTGTGATTTAATATTCTCTTTGATGGTAATGTTGACTTTTAAGTTATTATCCTGAAAAAGCACCTTTTAGGAAGCTGGTATCTTTTTCTGCCTAAACCAAATGTGCCTTTATGTCATTTCCTATGTCAAATTATTGCTAATGGCACTCCTGTAATGTGATGTGCATTACTTCAAGACAGTGAACAAAAGGTCCTTAGGTGTGGGAAACGTGTTACTCTTGTCAGCAGTATGGCCTAGGGGTTGTACCCCTTCCTTAGCTTTAAAGGAGAGCATGAGGGCTGTGCTTACCTCCTTCCTGACATCTGAAGCTGCCTGCTTTGTCACTGGCAAATGCAGCTCACATCTGTGTCTGCCAGCCCTTTCTTTGAAGCCAAACCCAAGAGAACGGTAAGAAGTGACAGAAACCAGTTAGGGGTAAACAAATACAGGAACCCATACACATACTCTGGCACAGGGTAAACAAGTGACATCCCTCGAACCTCTCCTGAGAACATTCTTGGAACTGTGGAGATTCAGAAGAAGAACTGCCCTGCTGTCTGAAGAAGAAAGACTGCCTGCTCGCCTTGAACCCAGGATCCCAGAAGTGAATCAAAGAGTTAGTTGACTGACCTCTTGTTTGAGTAACAGGAATGTAAAAGCTTACAGAGGCTTTTCTTGCAATTGTCCAGTACCAACTGAACCTGCCTGAGTCCTGCGGCTGGCCTCTACCATAGTGAGCCCTGAGCCCAAAGGGTTGCCTCCCCAGGTACTGGACCGTTGAAAGGTATCAGAGTGTACTACTCCTACTTCAGAACTGCAAAAACCGAAAACTCCATGAATCCATAAGTTTAGGGCTCTTCATGACAGCAAACAATCGACCTGGTCTCCCATCAATGCGAAGTTCCAACAGTGGCCTGCGACTCCCGCCAACATAGATCTCCACTGGGGTGGCTAGCAGCCGGCAAGATGGCTGCAGCCTAAAGAAGCTCCGAGGGCGAGAAGACCCCTGTTACTAATGCACACATTTTTCCTTTCCGAATACAGCGTACGTGTGGAGTAAAGCAATCGGAACTCTAGCAGCACAGATTGCAGCATCCCGCACCCTTCTGCGATGTGCAACCCTGGAGGAATCGGCATAAGAGACCTGGCGGCCTAGTGACCGCATCGGCGCCGGGACCTCGAGTACATCGACCCTCCCATGTAGCTGACGTGGGTGACGACGCCCGTACCATAAAGCCTATATCGGCGGCTGCAAACGGAATATCGCTGACCCGATCTGAGCGCCGGGAGTTGCGGAGTGAGGCAGGGTGCCTGAGGAATCCGGGGCTTACCGAAGTGAAAGACAGCGCTGCCATGTCAGCGCAAAGACTCGATCAAGTCGCGGCGAGCCAGCCGAGGGGCCCTGTGACTCCAGGACCCCCACCATCCTAAGAGGCCATATCTATAGGCCCTAGTCACCCCAAGCCAGCCGGGAGCAGCAGGTGCACAGTGTAGGGCCTGTGACAGTGATTTGAGGCAAGTGGCTGGGACTGGGGCTCCATGATTCCATAGCTGTACAACAAGAGTTCTGGGTCACTTTTTCCTCTCTGCCTGCACCACCGGATTGGCACTACGCACCGACCGGCACAATCCGCTGGCAAGTTACAGGCACAAGGGCATTCAGTAGTTTGTAGACACAACTCACTTCTCCCTCATTGCCAGACGCTACAGGGGGCGAGGGGTGGGAAACCCGAAAGGCCGCGAGTTGCACATGACAGCGCAGGTAGCAGTGATTACCACCCCTCCCCCCCACAAGACCCAGAGGATCAACTGAGCGGCGAGTAAGAGGGCGGGACGAGGCCCACAAGGGGCGCCAGCTAAAAAGCTGGACAAATTTGCCTACACTAAAGCCGAGGGCGAAAAGCAGCAGGCAACTCCCACCCAGACAGAGACCCTACCACAGCAAGCCGCAGACTTGGTCACGTTCACGGACATCATGGCCGCCCAACAGCTAGTCCAGTCCTCTATAAGCACGATTTACACTGATATCTATCTGATTCGCGCTGACTTCTCCAAGCTTTCAGGTGATAAGCGTGGCTCAAATCCACCCGAGTGACTTACCGCACTCACCTATAGGTATTCTGTAGAAAGTCAGCCGGACAGTGGAGAAGAATAAACAACAGTCTTTATTAGGCCAAATACACTCATATGAGAGGGCCCTGTCCGACCTCACTCCTAGGAGTGCGAACGAGAGGACTGCCTCTCTGCATCACAGCAATACATTATAATGCAACACAGTTCATTAGGGTACGCCCCTTCTGGAAAATTACTGAGACCCAGAACAGTGAACAATGCCATCATGCAGCAGGCATCTGCACCTGCAGAGGATACATCGCTATCTTAACTCAAGGCCATGGAGCTAGGCTTCAGCGTCTCTGGGGCATGAGAACATTACTGATAAAGAGACTTGTTAGTTTCGGCCACAGTAAGCTGAGAAACGAAAACTGCTGTCTTAGTGAAATTCTCTATTCCTGCGGGAGGGGCAGATGAGCCAGTGAGGCTCACGGACACAGAGGAATACACAAAATGGTGGCACACAAGCTAAGCTAAGAAACTAATATCGTCACACATACATTTGGATAATAAGATAGCAAACGAGAATAATTCAACATGAGTATGTATACGTACTCCATTAGTTAGCCATATGATGCTAACTTACATATATCAAAGGAGATGGTTGGGGCATCGAAAAAGTGAATTCTATCAGACCCTCCTTTTAGCATCATTGGCTAACTGCGGCCATATTTATTTGCCAAAAGGTAGCGCCAACATCCATTCTAGGGGCAGGGCATCATCATTTTTTTTTATTCAAGAACATCATCTGCGATATACATCAACCAATTGGCGTCAGGAATATCAGTAATTATTGAAGCAGTATACTGACCCGACACCTTCTTTTGGGGTCGCAAGTTTGTAGCACACATTGAGCAACATGGAGGGAGGCAATATACACAAAGGCAACATGTCAGTATTACGCTCACCACACCAACCAAACCTATCAATATTTTCCAACCCCAGGAGGAGAAAGCGCCCCAGAGCCACCCTTGCAAGGACCATGTCCCATTATCCTGATGGAGTTCAGTCGCTAATCTATGGAGTTTCTGTACTGCCAAGTTAACAGTCGGGGCTGAGTCTGGAATATACACGCAACAAGACGTCCCGATGACGCGGCAGGCCCCGCCCCTATCTGCTAGGATGACGTCAAGCACCATCCTGTTCTGAATCGTGAATAATCTCATAGCCTGAATCTCAACGGACATGTTAGTCGCAATGTCAGCCTCAGTGAGGACTACCTTTTCCATCACCCTGGACAGTCATCGAATGGCTCTACTATTAAATATCGGACCCCAGAAAGGCAGGAGACCCTTAGAGAAATCAGTCCATTGCTGTAGAGAAGTGTCCGTCTGATCAACGTCATCTACCTGAAGGTCCCTCCTTTCACGCTGCTCTTGTGGACTGGGAAATCTACGATGAGTCTTGTGATAATCAGAAGGTGCCACATATACAGGAGGAATCATATAGGCTAAGTAACACACCCCACCCCAACCCTCGGGCAACCATAAGTATCCATTATCTCCACACACAAAATAGATGCTGGGCGGTGTAACCAAAGAGGGGCTAAGAGGCAAACGTATCAATGCCGTCACATTACAAGAACTATTACCAACCTTAATAGGGCCCCTCCCCTCTATACAGAAAAATGGGGACGGACCCACTACAGCCAGAGGTATCAAAGACTTAACACTGTCATTTCCCTTTGGTGGGTGTCTGTAAGACAAGGAGGAATTCAGTTGCAGAAAACTTTCCCTAACTTTGTCAGTGTCATTCGGAATTAAAAACCGGCCCAACTTCTTCTCGCACGTCTCTATAAATGTCTGATCAAAATGTCCGTCAGTATATATCCGTCCAAGGGAAGAGGGGGGTAGAGGACGTACTCGCATTGTCATTGTCGATCCCCTATTCTGTAGTCGCGGTGTCAGAAAATCTGGCTGCTGAAAATTCTTGACAAGGCCTATTAGAGTATACCACCCCACACAACTATTCACAGGTGTCAAAGGAAGTGCTAAGAATCTATCTTTCTTGTAGGCAGCAGAAGGTAAGAGGCCACAGACCCAACAGTCAGTGATGTTGGTAGTGATATGAGCATGGTGCAAAGTCTTTATAAAAACATTTTCTTTGTATCCTTTCCTGAGCATTCTCTCACCATAATCCACAGTAATCATGTTATGTTCAGGGACAGCAGTAGGTGTGGGTGCAAACACATGGACGGGATAGGCTTTATCCAAAAAGAACAATATACCAAGAGTCACTAGAAAGGCTATTAGCACTATAATGATGACCACTATTTTCCCCTTTCGGGAAAAGGCTAACCAGGGGGAATCAGGCACGGGCCTCGGAGGAGCCGCAAAGGGCTGCTCCTCGTCAGGGATGGGGCGACCAAAAGGGTACATTTTAAAATTGTTCAAAAAGATATCAAAAAATGAAAAAGATAAAAAAAACACTTCTAATAAAAAAATAGTCCCAGACAGTCCACAAAACCGGCCAGAGGGGTTCTTCAACCCTAAAAGAAGGGATCTTCTCCCTGTGTCCTTCAAAGCCTCACAGGCAGGCTTTTACCGTCCATACCTTATTCCCACGTCGCTCAAAACACAGCAATTGAAACAGAGGAGCACTTAATCTGGGCCCGGCACCACTCTATAGTCTCATAGAATCACAATCTTCGGCTAAACACCAGGGCTCTTACAAGTCCGTCCCTACCACTAAATCTTGTTTAACAAAATTTTCACTAAGCCCTTCTTCCAGTGTTTAGTCCATCACACTTGTCACCTTTTTTTTTTATTTTCTTCGGGGCCGCAGATTATAGCGAATGCTCCCTCGCACTTCGGGGTCAGTGAACAAAACAGGTGTATCTATGTCAGGTCCTGTACTCTCTGATGTCTCTTCACTAGTAGCAACGGGAGTAGCAGAGCTCACTGAAACACTTTTTCCTGCGCGTGACTTTGACTTCTCGGCGTCACTTTGCTCTTCTCCCATCAGTGAAGCATCTGAGAAGGGAACATATCTGGGTATTTGCTCATGTTCCTCATCAGCAATGCCGTCCTTTACCCATTGATCGTAGGGTAACGGCAGCGGGACTTTCTTCACGTGCGAGGCGTGCGTCCACGCCTTCCTGCCTTCCACTCGCAGCGCTGTACGGGTGGTGAGGAGCACCTGTCGCGGCTCCGACCACCTAGGCTCCAGACAAGACTTCCGTTGATATCTCTTGACAACAACCCAGTCCCCTGGGTTGATGGAGTGTCCAGGCCCCTCCGGCAGCGGCTTCAGGGTGTCTGCTACCTGCTAGAACGAAGATCTTTAGTCAAAGCATACAAGTAGTCTGTCAACAAAGGATACTGAATCTCGGAAAAGCACTTAGGCCTGGGCACTCCCCAGACATTGGCCGGACGGCCAAATATCACTTCGTGGGGGGAGATGCCCGTTTTGGAATTCACTGTTACTCTCGTGGAAAGCAAGGCTAAAGGAAGGGCGTCTGGCCAACGGAGACCTGTACTCTCCTGTATTTTGGCCATTTTCAGTTTGAGCGTTCCATTAAACCGCTCCACTAGACCTGCGGCCTGAGGATGTTGAGCTGAGTGGAACTTTTGGGAAATCTGTAAACCTTTACATATTTGCTTTACTAATTCCGCATTAAAGGACGTACCGTTATCACTCCAGATCACCCTAGGTAATCCAAAGCGAGAAAAATACTCCTTTATTAACACTTTTGCAGTAGAAATAGCCGAGCAATCTTTTGTTGGAAAAGCCTCCACCCATCTGCTAAAAGCACATACAACCACAAGGACGTACTTAAGGTTGTTGACCCTCTCCATTTCAATGTAATCCATCTGAATCACCTCAAAAGGGAAAGAGGGAGGTGCAAAATTTCCTACTGGGACAGGGGTACCCTTTCCAGGATTGGGCCTCAAACACACCATGCACTGTCGGACCAAGTGAGTCGCCACTTTGGAGATATTTTTATTGCTCCACACTGGATCCAACAATTTGCATATGCCTTTTGCACTAATATGTGCAGGCCCATGGGCCATCGTAACCACTGGAAGAACATACGCATTCGGTAGTAACCATCGTCTCTTATCGGTCACATCTGTCCAACATTCATCCGCATCCAATCGCCCCTCACCATCCTTCCATGTCCTCAATTCATCTGCAGTCGCTTTTTCTTGTATATTTTTTACACTCTGCACAGTATCTGCGAACATGTTAACGTCTGGGACCCATCTAGCAGGTCCTGCCACAAACATCCGTGGTAATTTTGTCCGAGCAGTCTCTTTTGCTGTTTCGTCTGCGAAGGCATTGCCTCGTCCCACATCATCCACTATCGTCTTGTGTGCGCTACACTTTATCACAGCCAGTCGCTTGGGTAACGTCAGTGCCGTCAACAGTCGTAATATCAGTGGACCATGCTGTATGCGTTGTCCATGTGAAGTCAAAAATCCCCGTTCTGCCCACAGTCGCCCATAATTATGAGCCACGCCAAAGGCGTATTGGCTGTCAGTATAAATGTTCACGTCCAGTCCTTCACTCAATTCACATGCTCTCAGTAGGGCTATAATCTCAGCAGCTAGAGCCGAATTGTAAGGTATCCTAGATGTCTCCACTACCGTCTGTAATGTCGTTATTGCATACGCTGCTGTCGATGTACCATCTGCCAATTTGAAACAAGACCCATCTACATACAACTCCCCGTCCGGTTCGTCTAAGGGCTTGTCTGTCAGATCCACCCTCCCCTTTGTCTCTTCTTCCGTCCTGAAAAGACAGTCATGTATGTCATCATCCTTTGTATCTGTGGGGATAGGTAACAATGTGGCGGGATTCAATGTAGCACACCTTTTTATTGTCACATGGGGTGCAAAGAGGGTCATCTCATAACCAGTAAGACGAGCACTAGTTAAATGCTGCGTCTGTGTTCTGTTTAATAAAATGTCCACAGCATGCGGTACCATTACTGTGAGGTCTGAACCCAATACGAGCCCTGCCGATTGTCTTATAGAGACCGCAGCAGCCGCCGTGGCTTTTAGACAACTCGGCAGCGCTCTTGCCACATTGTCAAGCATTGCAGAGAAGTAAGCGCAGGGTCTCTGTTTCCCTCCGAAACATTGAGTTAGTACAGACAACGCGCAACCTTCCGCCTCATGTACGTAAAGAACAAAAGGCTTCTGGTAATCAGGTGTTCCCAGAACGGGCGCAGAACATAAAGCAGATTTTAGTGACTCAAACGCTTCCTGACATGCAGGGGTCCAGGGTAAGGGTTCGCGCACTTCTTTGGTAGTCAGATACAATAGGGGTTTTGTTAGTAGCGCATAGTTAGGTATCCACTGGCGACAATACGATGTTATGCCCAGAAATGCGCGCACTTCTCGCTGCGTGTTAGGTACCTTCATATTAGTTATCGCTTTTATGCGCTCTGGCGTCAATCTCCTCCCCGCTTTCGAAAGGAGGTGACCGAGGTAGGTAACCTCCGTTCGACAGTATTGAAACTTTGGAAGGGACACCTTATGCCCCCTTTTTGCCAAATGGTGCAGTAATTTAATGGTAGCATCTCGACAACCCTGCTCGTCGTCCGATGCTATCAGGATATCGTCCACGTACTGCAACATGACGTTGCCAGGTGGAAGTTCCAGTTCATCCAATTGCGCTTTCAGTGCTTGACTATATATGCTCGGACTTTCAGTGCACCCTTGGGGAATTCTCTTAAACCTGAAGCTTCGGCCAGCCAATGAGAATCCGAATAGATAACGGCTGTCTTCATGTACTGGAATACTGAAGAAAGCATTTTTCAGATCCAGAACAGAGAAGTATTTAGCAGAAGGGGGAATCATTGTCAATATCGTAGTAATGTCTGATACCACCGGGTATTGAGGTTCCACTACTCTATTCACATGGCGCAGATCAATCACAAACCTATACACATCAGGAGTATTATCTGTAGCTTCAGGCGACCGTCTCTTAAGGATCGGTAGTATAGGGCTGTTACATATGTTCGAATCCGTTTCCTCCACTACACCAGACCTAATCAAATCTTGTATTATCTGTAGAAGGGCTTTTTCTCCCTCCCTAGGAATCCTATACTGTGGAACCCTGGGTAGTTTCGCTCCCACCTTTACCCCTATTGTTACCGGGGCAATATCCATTTTTCCTACATCGGCATCATTGACAGCCCACAAACTGTCGGGTATCCCTGCAAATTCAGGTGGTAATGGGTCATCTTTAGAAAAACATTGTAGTGGGCGAGCAACAGTCGGGCCCAACGTGAGGTACACGCCGTCCGGGGAACAATAGATGGTGGCGTGTAACCTCTTCAGTAAGTCTAAGCCCAATACATTTTCTCCACAATTCGATGTCAATAGGAACGGTGAATCAACAGTGAAAGGATCAATCGTCAACGTAAGGGGTTTAGAAATGGGGCTAATCACCGGGGTACCTGAGAAACCCACAGAGATATTGTTCTTGCCAGACAGAGCCGCCCCGGGGACCCGAGAATGAGCTACTGAACTTTTCGTTGCACCCGTATCCACTAGAAATTTTTGCTGAGACCCCAATAAGTCTGCCTCGACATAGGGTCCCCTTTGATCAACTTCCACAGGCACTGGTCCCTCGCTCTGTCCTACGCTGTCCTAGTTATGGGAGAACCCTGTCAAATCGTCTACGGAGTAATCATCATGATAGTACTGACCACCGCCCCTCTGCAACTGTTGCCTGTCCGCACCATTATCGAAGTAATTACCTCCCGGCCTCCCGCCTCCGTCTGACCGTGCGTTCTGTCTCCCGAAGTCACCACTACCTCTTCCTCGTCCTCACCCTGAACCAGCATTCGACTGAAACAATGGGCAATCCCGCCACCAATGCCCCTCTTGCTTACACTTCGCACATTGATTCGGTCCTAATCGTTCCCTACTTTCACCTCTCCCATAGCCGCCACCACCACGTCCTGGCGCTGCACCTCTTCCTCGACCCCTCGACACTTGCTGTAACAAAACCCTAGTCTTCAAATCCTTAGCCTTCTTTTCCTGCTTGTCCTTACTTTCATTTTCTCTGTGTTCATAATACTGCACCATACTGAGGATACCAGAAGGAGAGGACGTTGTCCATGTACTTTCTGACGCTTGCAATCTTGCTGAAATCTCAGGCAATAAGTTCATTACAAACCTATTAACAAAGAGTCGCAATCCCCCATCCTGTGACACATCCTGCCCACTGAAATCCATAAACGTCTCTTCAAACCTCGTGAAGAAGTCCGAGACTGCCTCATCCTTTTTCTGCTTACAAGCCGTCAACTTATCCCAGTCTACCTTCTTCGGGGGAATGAGAGAGTGCATGTATTTTATTATGCGCCCCGGTAAGGCCAAAATTTCAGCTTTTGGCTTCTCTCCTGGCTTACGTTCTTTATCCCAATCCTGCAACTCCTGCCACGTACCTCCCAACTCTTCCGAATGATCTCTTCCTTTCACTTGCCGCCACACATCAACTGGGACCAAAAGCCCAAAAAACAATTCAACATCAGCCAAAGTCATTACAGTGGAAGACGCAGCTTCCGTTAACTCTTTGTAATATGCAGTAGGGTTCTTCCTAGAATCTGGCAACTGTGCCTTTAAAGCTAATACCTCACTTCTCTTCCATGGTGTATACACCCATTGCTCCTGAAAATGTGCATCCACCCTATTCCTGGTAACAGCTCTCGTGACAGGATCGACCATCTCGGGAATCTCGGGATGAAAAATAGGATGCACCTCACGCATTGGATGTATACCTGGAAAATGGGGCGTACCTGCAGAGGGCAATTCATTTCTGTACTGTAATAAAGCGCGTAAGCTACGCATCACCTCCTTCACCCCAGTATTCGTTCTGAAGGCTCCGCTCTGTATATCTCGCAAAGTCGCCGGAGCCACACCTCCATACCCCTGTTCCCATAGCGGTATCAATACATTTGACATATGCCACAAAGCGTGCTGTTGCATCAAAGGCTCAAAATCTTTCATTGTGGACCAAATATCTTCAAACGAATAAATGTTATTCCTAGCCCACTGGCATGCCTGATTAGCCACTATACTCTTCTCATCTAAACCAACTGTAGAACGCATAAGCAGCTTCCGTACCTGTGAGAGCAGTCCGCTACCTGTGCCTCGACTCGGCGTTAACATCTCCTGGCTGGGGGTGGTGCTAGCTGAAACGGTGGGGAGTGCTAAAGAGAATTGGGAGGGTGTAGGTGAAGTAGTCTGGAGCAAAGAAACAAGGGGTGTCGGAGGTGGGGAAGCAGAAATCGCTGCGCCATGTTGGTGTGGGGCACTTGCCAATAGATCCGGGACCCCACTAGTGGAGGCCGGAGCCGGCAGGGAGGGGTACAATGACTGCGGGGCATAAGGAGGAGGGGGTCGGGCACTCAAAATGTCCTCCATCTCATCTTGATCATCCTCTCGCACTACATAACTTTTATTTTCCTTCAACCTGCAAAGCCTATCTGCGCGCTCCAAACGCTGCTCATTCTCATTCTTAGTATGTTCTCTCGCTTTCTGTGCCATAGTCTGCGCGGACTTTTTATAAGCCTCTTTCTCTTCTCTCATCTTACGTTTCCTGGCTTCTTTCTGCCACACTCTTAGAGAATCAAACATACTTTGACGGCTACGCCTAGCAAACAATTTATCCTGCAAATAATCCAATTTAGCTTCTTCGAAAGAACCTGTCAAGGGCCATTGTAAATCCACGTTGTCAGCGGTGTACCGGTGCCATAAAGTACCAAACAAAATCGGGGGCAATCCATGCTTGATATACATATCAAAGCTTGGAGTGCCCTCAGGGGGTGCAGGTTGGCTCTCAGCCAGCCTAGTATCTGAGGGGCGACAACAGCATCCAAAACATCGTAACTTACTGAAACACGGCATCTCTGCCTTGGTATGGAAGAAACACTTCTCCACAAACTTCGTTACCTTGAATCAATAGCTCGAGCTCATTCGCACACACATATAATTATACGTTGGAAAGAAACACACACACATATACAATACCTCCAAACACGTGTTACCAAATGGGACAAGGCCCGTCGACCAAGTCCTGGGGAACCTGGACCCTACCGCAGACCGAACAGTACGCTAACTGTTCTGAGGATGGGGAACAAATCCGCTCCCCGTGCGGCACTACGGATCACTGCGCACTTTACCACAGGAGACCCAGGACTCACCTCCACTGAACCGCCACTTAAGGAGTTCAGGGTAAGTACCGGAGTCCACCCGCAATGAGCCACGCCTTCACCACAGTACCACCCGGTCGGATCACTACAAACAATATATCTAAATATTCCCCCCAACCTCGTCAAGTCTGTCAGAGCGCCTACTCGCACTCTGAGTTCCCCCGAGCACACTAGCCCCAGGAGCACACCGGCTCCTCAAACCACTGGAGACACCCTAGTCTCCTGGAACACTCCAGTTCCTGAAACAATCACAGGTGGACCACTCACCTTCTGTAGGCGGCACCGACCTCTACCGTTCTCCACCTCCGGCTGCCAGGACCAACACGGTCAGCTTCGAGTTCCGCCTTCTGGACCCCGGCGTAAGATCCGAACCGGGACCTCTCCCGATCAGCAGGGTGGGGCAGCGCTGCGAGAACCAAGCTCGGCATCAGATGGGTACCCGGACCCACCGTGCCGACCAGCGGGTCCCCGGTCTTCTGCTACCCACTTACGGGTGAGAAAGATCCTTATCGCGGGGTCCCTGTTCGGGCGCCATCTGATAAGCGTGGCGCAAATCCACCCGAGTGACTTACCGCACTCACCTATAGGTATTCTGTAGAAAGTCAGCCGGACAGTGGAGAAGAATAAACAACAGTCTTTATTAGGCCAAATACACTCATATGCGAGGGCCCTGTCCGACCTCACTCCTAGGAGTACGAACGAGAGGACTGACTCTCTGCATCACAGCAATACATTAGAATGCAACACAGTTCATTAGGGTACGCCCCTTCTGGAAAATTACTGAGACCCAGACCAGTGAACAATGCCATCATGCAGCAGGCATCTGCACCTGCAGAGGATACATCGCTATCTTAACTCAAGGCCATGGAGCTAGGATTCAGCGTCTCTGGGGCATGAGAACATTACTGATAAAGAGAGTTGTTAGTTTCGGCCACAGTAAGCTGAGAAACGAAAACTGCTGTCTTAGTGAAATTCTCTATTCCTGCGGGAGGGGCAGATGAGCGAGTGAGGCTCACGGACACAGAGAAATACACAAAATGGTGGCACACAAGCTAAGCTAAGAAACTAATATCGTCACACATACATTTGGATAATAAGATAGCAAACGAGAATAATTCAACATGAGTATGTATACGCACTCCATTAGTTAGCCATATGATGCTAACTTAAATATATCAAAGGAGATGGTTGGGGCATCGAAAAAGTGAATTCTATCACAGGGAGACTGACGGAAGTGGAGTCCTCAACTAAGGTGCTGACCACTTACACTGCACAACTCCAGTGCCAGGTATGCCAGCTGGAAATGGACAACAAACATATCTTTGCTAAGCTGGATGATCAGGAAGGCCGCTCAAGGCGCAACAACATACGCATCATTGGAGTGCCAGAAACTGTAGGTGGTCCGGCCCTAGACCTTTTCGTCGAAGACCTGGTTAAAAATCAACTAAAACCGTGAGGTCTGTCAAGCTTCTTCTCAGTTGAGAGGGCACACCGAGTACCCGACGGGAGGCCTATGCCTGGGGTCCCCCCAGACCAATCCTGGCACGCATCTTTAATATCCACGACTGAGACGCGATCCTGCAGGCGGCCAGAATCGCCCCGCTGATTCGTTTGGACAACCAACTGATCATGATGTACCCGGACTACACAGCGGCAGTAACCAAGCAACGTCGATTGTTTATGGATGTTAAAAAGGAACTAAGAGCCAGAGACCTCAAATACTCCATGCTTTAGAATTGAATCGGAGGCGGAGGGGAAGGCTTGGTTTTTCCTGACGCCGCAGGAGGCCCGAGACTGGCAAGACGGATGGCGCCCAGTAGTGAAACCTGTACAGATCAGAACCCAGCAACAGCACAGACGCCAGGAATCGCAGGGATCCAGATCAGCGGAATCCAGTGACAGGGGCACTAAACAATGCGAAGTGGCGGTTCGAGAATCTTTGGTGACTCGCAAAGTATAATGTCACCCCCAGCGGGGGACGCACTGACCTTTTCGTCAGCACCACGCAACTCGCACACGCAGTGCTCCCATGGACATCATCATGAATCTGTGGGTAAGAATTGAGACTTGGGTAAAGAAGTAAGCCGTTGCTACGACGTCCAGTGAGGGGGCCGCAGATGCTCTTGGTCAATCTCTCACTCCCCCCATGCAAGTACTTGCTATGGGATCAAAGCACTCTGCTCAATTGGGGAGGCAGGTAGTTTGGGATCCGCTGGGCAGGGAGGCAGGGAGGAGGAAGGGGGGAAGAAAGGGACAGGTCTTGGTTTCTAGTTTATTATTTTTATATGATTTCTACAATGACACACACATCGACAGACTATGGCAGACCAACATAACCTAAATGGCACACACCAACCCGCGGACAGTCGCATCTATAGCCAGCCCCTCAGCCCAATGGGCCCTGCCCCCCCTAACGGTGATCTCATGGAACGTGAATTGCCTGGGTGATAAGATCAAAAGAGGGCTCGTCCTCCAATATATCAAGTGCGAAGGTCCAGCAATAGTCCTGATGCAAGAGTCGCATCTCACAGGCTCTGCCACCAAGGCCCTTGATAGATGGGAATACACCATGGCTGTCCACTCAGAATTCACCTCAGGCTCCCATGGGTGGGGATTCTACTTAATTAACGCTTTCTTCTTATACTCACTAACTCCAAAACGGACGACCAAGGGCGCTTTGCGGGACTAACATGCCAATGGGAAGGGAGGCCATATAACCTAGTCTCGGTGTATGTACCGCCAGCGTTACATCAAACAGCCCTCCCAGCCCTCGGTACATTTCTATTATCCTTACCGGCAGGCAACACTATTATAGGAGGAGATTTCAATGCGGTGATGGATGTCTCTCTTGACAAACATCCCTCTAGAGACCCTCATCACGCTCATGTTAAGTTGACAGAATTTACCGAAGCCATCGGTTTAATAGACATGTGGAGGACTACCCACCCAGATACTAAAGAAAACACATTTTACTCATGCGTACACAATAGCCTTTCCAGGATTGATTACATATTCATGCTTGCGGCGGGGCTGGATCACATAGCGGAGGTCCAACACCTACCCCGCGGAATATCAGACCACTCGCCAATATACATGGCGCTCTCCTCTCCTCATATTCCACGACGGAGAGTGTTCCCCATACACCAGGGTTACCTCCACAAAACCCTACGATCAGCAAGAGACTCCGCGCAACCACAAAACACTGCTTTACCGAAAATGCGCACATCGTGTCCTCCCCAGTAACACTCTGGGAAGCCTATAAAACAGTACTGCACGGACAGGCGATTTCAGTGATAACCGGGCAGAAGAAAACACAGAGACAGCAAATAGAAGATCTTGAGAGGGAGGTGGCAGACTCAGAGGCAAATCATGCACTAGACTTGACAATTGGCTCCCTACATGTGCTGAATCTCACACAGCAGGTATTTAAAACATTTGCATGGGAGGTGGCGAAGGCAAAACTCACAGCAACAAGACATACTATTTATGAAGCAGGTGATAAGGCAGCTAAGCTACTGGCCTGGCTAGCCAAAAATGATCGAGCCAGTAGGTGGATAGCTCACCTCCATAGGGAGAACAGAGAGATAACTGGGGACCCGCAGCAAATAGTGGACTCACTTGCCTCTTACTATAGGGAGGTATACACACCGACAGCCACTAACACAATAGAACATAACCTTGCGTTCCTAAAAGATATTCGCATTCGCATGCCCTTCTTGCCAAACGAAGCGGTCTAGGAAGTTGAAGCCGAGCTAACCGAGGACGAACTAGCATCTGCCATTGCGACGCTCCAACCTGGGAAGGCATTGGGCCCGAATGGTATACCGGTAGAACTTTAAAAAAAATGGCAACACACATCACGCCCCATCTACTCAATATGTATCAAGCCTGTCTAGAAAAGGCCGAGCTCCCAGAGGACCAGCGCTTAGTGACAATAGTCACAATTCACAAGACAGGGAAATCACTGCAAGAATGTGCCTCCTACAGGCCAATCTCCCTTATTAATGCTGAGGCAAAAATTCTGGGCAAGGTGCTGGCGCTGTGCCTCCAGCTATGCCTCACTACCTTGATCCATCCTGATCAGTCGGGCTTCATGCCCCACCGTAACACGGCCCTGAATCTTCGTAGACTTCAGGGAGTCATAACTAGCAGTTTCTCAATTGGGGAGGATGCGGTCATCCTCTCTTTGGACGCCCGCATGGCGTTCGACATGGTGGAAGGCACTTCCTCTTCGCAGTGCTCCGACACATGGGATTTGACCCCAAGTTCAGCGCCTGGATACATCTTCTGTACACCAAACCCATGGCACATGTAGTGGCCAATGGTCGCACTTCAGAGAACTTCCCTCTGGGCAAAGGCACAAGACAGGGATGCCCGCTCTCCCCTCTCCTGTTCACTATAGTACTCGAACCTCTTGCGGCGTGGATCCGCCAAGACCCTGTCATCAGGGGACTTAAGTGGGTGATGGGATGGGAGGACCACATATCACTGTATGCGGATGACATATTACTCTATATGGCGTCTCCCATCAGATCGCTGAACTGTTTCCTTGACATTTGTGCGGCCTATGGCAGAGCCTAGGGCTACACCATTAACTGGTCAAAATCATTGCTTTTCTCCTTCATGCCCCCCCCAAACTGCTGTGGAATTGTGACATTCAGATAGCAGAACGAGCTTTCATGTACCTCGGCATATATATAACACTCCAGGTGTCACACTTCATAGAAGAAAATCTCATGAAACCGTTGGCACGCTTCCGCCGCGATGTGAAGCACTGGCGCTCTCTCCTACTTACATTACTAGGCAGAGCTGCGCTCTTAAAAATTAGGACATTGCCCAGATTTCTGTACGTCCTACAAAATACCTCCTTCCACATTTCCCCTTCCTTTTTCACTTTGATAAACGCCGAAGTAACCAAACTCCTCTGGGATGGTGGAACAGCTCGCATTGCCATGACAAAACTGGTTAGGGGATGGTACGATAGAGGGATTGCTCTCCCAATATGCTTACTTATTACAGTGCATCGCAACTCACGACAATAAACCAGTGGCTACACGCACCGCAAGATGATCTCGCATTCAATATGGATCCCCACCTCCTTGACGCAAAAGGAATAATGGGAGCCCTATGTAACAACGCCAAGAAATATCATTACACGGGCCCCGCGGCCCACACTCTACAAATCTGGCATGAGTCGCAGAGGGCGATGGGGTTGAAGGGGACTCTTACACAGGCGACACCACTGTGGGACACTCACAAACTCGGGAGGCTGAAAAACACAAAGGGATTCCAAAAACGGGACCTAATTGGGATCTCCTGTGTGGGACACTTTTGTCAGAAGGGTGGGGTTGTACCTTTCGCTCAACTACAGGATACATATAAATTGTCACATACCGAACGCTATAGGTACACCCAAATTAGACACGCCTTACAGACAGCGATCCCACCGGCCACACAACTATCCGAATCCTCCCCATTGGAGGACAGGCTTCTCAAAGACCACCTCCAAACAAAAGCCATCTCATTGACGTATCGGAAAATAATAAACAACCAACCAGACCCAACCGTAGTCCTAAAGGGGAAATAAGAAGACGGATATCTGAGGCCTAGATGAGGGGGACTGGCAGACAGCCCTGATGCCCCCGAGGGAGGTGGCGATACCCTCCACCTTTAGATAATTCCAATAAAAAATCCTACACCGAACCTATTATACAAGGACCCTGCTTCACAAGATAGGTAAGGCGCCCACTCCACTTTGCCTCCGACAGTGCGGTGCCGAGGGTACTTTCTGGCACACACTTTGGGTCTGCCCACAGGTCGCCTCTTACTGGACCTCGGTGGTACGCACCATATCCCAGGTCACCAACCTGGTCATCCAGCTCACTCCAAAATGCTGCCTACTTAATATCTGGGAGCCCACAGACCTGAATCATGCAGACCAAGACTGGGTGACATTAGGGATGACATTGGCCAAACGTAATATATCACAGCGCTGGGGTTCGGAGCAACCCCTGATGCCACGACATTGGGGTCAAGACATGGACCACACAGTGGTGACAGAGAAATCTGTATACATACACATACGGATGCCCCAAGAAATGGACACGAATTTGGGGAAAGTGGAATCAGTATTGAGGTGACATCTGCGAACTTTCCCCACTCGAGCTGATATCAGACGATAGCGACTGACCAATACGGAGGGATGAGACAGGGCTTGCCACACTACATTACATCACAGGGGCACGTGCGGGTTGCTAGAGGTATTGTAAAGAATATGATAGGATGCCTTGTATATACATGCTGAGATTATTGCTGGGATATGCCATTGAATATACGTCAATACACCGAAACTGTATTGATGTGTGCCAAATATTCAATAAAAAAAATGTACAACAAAAAAAGACAAAACCATGATCTCCCCGACTGCTCCAGCCAGTGTGAAGCACTCCAGCTGAGGCTCCTCAAGTGAACTTGGATGGTGTCAGAAGGTAAACTCTTCACCAGGATGAACCTGGTCCCGGGATCCATCCTGCACTCCATCGCAGTCAGCCGGAACTTGTGACTTTGGCCCAGTCCAGTGCGACCAGATTACCGCAATTGGTGCTTTGTGCTTCATGGTGCTATTTTTACCTGAAACTTTACAAATTTATAATCCTTGTTCTACTTATTAGATTTTTGTCATTTTGTTGTCATTTTATTTATTAAAATATTGTCTTTGTTTCTAAATTGGTTATTGTTGTTAGAGTACTGCATAAATACTATATGTTATATCCTTTTGTCTCCATGTTCCTTGCTGCTCAGATTAAGAGAATGTGATGTAATGGAATATTCATTGAGTGCATGGTTTGCTTGAGTGTAGTTGCTCCCGGAGGGGCGCATTACTTACCAGCTTACTTGTAACTGAATAAACCTACTTTTGTAATCTACACTCCTGGCTACTGGGCTGATTACCTACACGGGCCTTACTTTGTTTACAACACTTTACACATTGCTTCTAAGTTAAGCCTAACTGCTTTTGTGCCAAGCTACAAAAGGGTTATGCACAGGTTTATTTGTGACATTTGTAGCTCACTCTATCAAGGAATGTGTTTATTATTTGTGTGAGGCTCTCACCCTCTCAACTAATAACTTATTTTGTTAGTGACCCAGGATCTACTATTGGGGTTTCTCTGGGAGAGGTGTTTAGCAACTGAGGGACTATAAAAACTCAAAACCACCAGAAACCTATCTGGTGGCTTTGAGTTTTTAAAGTTCCTCAATTGATAAACACCCTGCCCAGGGACATGCAGTGCAACACAGCAAGCTTCCTTACTGTGCTGCACTGCGTGAAAGGGAAAGGGCTGGAATGCTCCGTATTTAACATTATACGGCTCATTCCTGTGCTTTACTAGCGTTGTTGCACTTTTGGCTGAATAGGCAGAAGGCAGGATTGTTTTTGGGCAGGAAAGTGTCACTGAGAGGGATTTTCCTCTTTCTAGAAGGAGAAAAAAATTAGGCGAAATGAAGCTATTTCTCCTTTTTACGCCTCCCCAGGGAGGCGTAGCATTTTGACGCATTACCATGTCTACGACTAATTGCAATTCTGGGAATGCGCCAAAATCTATGGGTTGATGCGTGGTAACACCAAAGTTCTACCTATAGGACACCTCCCTGGCGCCGAGTAACTCAAGGCAGAGATTTATGCTGCCTTGCGGTACTCTGCCTTCAGGGCCACCCAAGGTGAAAGGGAAAGGGCAGGAATGCTCCGTATTTAAAATTATACGCTCATTCCTGTGCTTTACTAGCGTTGTTGCACTTTTAGCTGACTAGGCAGAAGGCAGGATTGTTTTTGGGCAGGAAAGTGTCACTGAGAGGCATTTTCCTCTTTCTAGAAGGAGAAAAAAATGAGGCGAAATGAAGCTATTTCTCTTTTTTACGCCTCCCCAGGGAGGCGTAGCATTTTGACGCATTTCCATATCTACGACTAATTTCAAATCTGGGAATGTGCCAAAATCTATGGGTTGATGCGTGGTAACACCAAAGTTCTACCTATAGAACAACTCCCTGGCGCCGAGTAACTCAAGGCAGAGATTTGTGCTGCCTTGCGGTACTCTGCCTTCAGGGACACACAAGGTGGCCTTCTGTGTCTTGATAAATCTCACTTAGGTTTTGCATTGTCCTTGTGTCTCCTTACATGGCGCAAGATCAACGCAAAACCTTGATGAATCTGGCCCTAACTTTTTAGCACAGAACATGACCTCATGGCAAAAACTGATATGAGGACACACTTCACGCTAAAATACAGTGTTAAATGACAGATTAGCATTTTCCAAAATTTCACACAGTAATCTGAAACATTTGCTTCACAACACAAAAGCAAATTTCACACACCCGTAGCCAAAATGATCTGGGATAATTATATACAAAATGAGCCTCTCATGTAACCCCTTGCATTATATAAAAATCAAATGGGTTGGGAAAAGGAAATATCTTTGCATAATTCCTTCTAAAAGTCAAGTTGCACTCTCCCCAGCAGCACCACCACTCAGCCGGTTCCAGTCTTGAGCCTCTCGCACCAGGGTTCGAGGCTGCTGCAGTACCTGTGATTCACAGTATTTCTGTGCCCTTCTGCTGCCTGCGTGTTTTTCCTCTGTGTTTCACACGCATGTTGTATTTCATCTGTGCCTTTTTCCACCCCTCCTGCCCCTGCGGCCCTGCCCCCGGTCAGGCCGCTCCTGCCTCCCTCTCCCCTGCTCCCGCCCCCTCCCCTACTAAAGGGCGCCCGCTGTGGGGGAGCACGCGTGATTCCTTGACCTCCGGTCAAGTTGCACTCTCCCCAGCAGCACCGCCACTCAGCCGGATCCAGTCTTGAGCCTCTCCTACCAGGGTTCGAGGCTGCTGCAGTACCTGTGATTCTCTGTATTTCTGTGCCCTTCTTCTGCCTGCGTGTTTTTCCTCTGTGTTTCACACGCTAGTTGTATTTCATCTGTAGCTCTTCCCACCGCTCCTGCCCCTGCCCCATGTCCCCTGGTCAGTCCCGCTCCCGCCTCCCACTCTCCTGCCCCCGCGACCGAATCTCGGCATCGGCTCAACATCCTGTGATTCCAGGCAAATCACTTTGTCTCCCCGTGCCTACCACAAATTAATGTGTTCTTCTGTAATGTAAATTGTGCTCATGCCATGTTGTCGAGTTCGCGCTATATAATATTGCAAGGAAAAATAAAGGAGGGAAACTCGAGTTCACACACTAATGAGCGCGCACTCTTAAGTGCATCAGCAGTGCACTGTGAATCGGAGCATTTCACAGGCCTGTTACAGATAAGAAATGCTATCAAAACGAAATCCTACAAAAAATATATACTACTGGCCGGCAGCAATTCATACCCGGACAACGTCGGGATGGGCTGCTAGTATTGTATAAAGAAAGAAGCTATCTCGGCCGTCAGATATAAATTCCAATTATGTGATCCATCGAATGCTCCTCCTAATGTATTTATCTCATAATATGATTGTAGCCATGGTGTGGTCCATTAGTGAAATTCCCCTGTGTGGCCCCTCGTATTCGCACCAGGGGCCAATTTTCTGTCACAATATTATAATAAAGCCCTGAAGAAGTCTCAAGTGGGATGAAACGTGTTGGTGTCAAGCAATCCTGTTATGTTTCAATGAATTATGAGAAATAAAGAATGAAACAATCTACAATCAAGTTTCAGAAATTGCTTTTCTTTAAGAAGCCATTCGATGTTATATTGTCTTTGATCACTAATTGGGGATGTTTATGGGTCAAATCCCAGACACCATGCACAGAGAATAGTGACAAAACAAATAGGCTGACATTAGGAGTGATAGAGAGTGCTGGTCTCGCATAGCTCTGACCCTTGTAGTAGTTTGTTTGAGAGGCCAACTAAATGACAAGCTGTCTGAGGTTTAATAACCTGTTAATACGGGTGTGTGGTGCTGAAATAGAGCACTAGCCCTTATAACTTCCCTTGTCACTTCGTGCCCCACTATTGTATCAAAGTTTGGAAACAGGTGTGTCAGTTTTTTAACGGCTAAAAACCTTGTCCTGATTAAACTGTGAATGCAATCCTGGGCACTTTACCAAATCAGACATTTTTGGGCGACATGTATGTTTGGCGTATTAATGTAGTGCAAATCTATCTAGGAAGCAAAAGAGTGGGGTACATTACTTAAGGGAATGAGGGACTGTCTACAAGATCATGAAAATGAAGTGGGAATTACACAAATACAATTCACATCTTAGATTTCAAATTTTTTAGAAACAAGGAGATTAAAGGCCATATTATGAGTACGGCAGTTCACAGGTACCTCGTACTCACATTGGCAGTCCGACCACTGCCACCACGGCGGGTCTGCCCTCGGTATTCATGCAGCGGTACGGTACCCGAAGGGGGCAGCTGTATGCTGGCAGGGCCACTGGGGCACTGCCATGCATATTATGAGTTGCCTGTCCACCGCTCCTTTCATGGCATTCAGCCCCCCATAAAAAGGGTGGCAGAGAGGCAACTAAGTGGGCCCTAACTGGGCCCTCTGGCGTTCCTGGGCCTGGTGGTGTATGCGGGGGCACATGTTGTGCCCCCCTGGAATTGCACCCCACTTCCTGCATGGTGTGGCATGCATGCCACACTGTGCAGGAAGGTGTTGCAGGCACTGTCACAGTGGCGTCTGCTGTTAAGGGTCACCTATAAGTCTTTTACAACCACCACAGCAGCACCGCCCACCTGCCATTGATTACAGTTGCAATCTGGCGGGTGGGTGCTCGACGGGCCCTCCTGACGACACGGCAGTGGAAGGCCGATAGGAGAGCTGCCAAACTTGTTATAAAGCCGTAAGTGATTTTCCCAAAATCACATCACGTTGAGAGCGGCATTGCTTCAGGGAGAGAGTTTCGGTTGTTACGCACCCGCTAATAAATGTGTTTTCTTGTAAATTATTGGGTGCGGGGCTCTCAGTCGGGTATGGTGAGGTGCCTCTTGGATTTCACAAGGATTTGTTACATTCACTCAGACAAAAACGCACACACACTCTCCCACTCTGTGGAGAAGTGTGGCTCAAGTGGTTGGAGCGGCAGACCCTGATGCAGACGTCTGCCCCAGACCAGGGTTCAATTCCCACCCTCGGTGGGTCTTGGGCTCAAAATTTCCCTGGACCTGACAATTCTTGCCTCGGTGCCTATTCCAATCATGGAGTCCCACTCTGTAACTCTGGGCAATAGCTTGCTTAATCTCCACAATGGCCCCTCGCAGCGGGATGCCTGGCTTTCACCTTGGGGATGCCCAGTAATGGGTTATCTCGCAGGGGAATACCAGGACGGGTTCCCTAAGCAAGCGCTGGGACGCTTCCGGGCAGCCATGCGCTCTACAAATCAAATTTCACTCTCTGTTTTGAAAGTCCTAAAAATGTTTAGTAATTTTACAAAATATTACGTTTTCTCTCACTTATCACTCCTACAAATCCACACTCCTCTTCCTTTCCACTGCCCCTCTCATGCACCCTGCTTGTGGTATAATGCATTTTAACATTATTTGCCAACGTGATTTTTGGAAAATCTGAAGATCACCCCCCCGCCCCCCCAAACACCCTAATCTTATGGACCAAGCTACGCCCCTGTTGAGTGAAGCACACACTGAGGCCCGGATTCGAAGTCAACTCATCTAACCACAATGATCCATGATCTAGATAAACAAACGGTGTGAGAAAAACCAAACCGCTCTTTTAGCAACATCCACAGTTACTGCAAACAAAGGCCTAAACCAGAGATAGTAAGAGCTCACTATCCCTTAGTGTCAGTGGCGTCACTAAGGGGTTGCAGGGGGGGGGGGGGCAGACCACACCAGGTGACACCATCACAAGGGGTGACAAGGGGTGGCGACGTGTGAGTGTTTCATGCCAAGGCAGACTTTGTAAAGGTTAATTTGCAGGGAGTTGCTACTGGTATTATCACTCACAGCCTTTGTTGGTGCTGCTGCTGCGATGTTTTTGAAAATAACCCAAACAGGTTATGTAGTAACTGTGACATTATCTCGGTGAAATCCACCTGAGGGGATTCCGTCATTGTCAGAAATGTTTTACTCCGTCTGCACGGAGGGGAGGTCTTTACAAGAAACCACGCTGATTACTAGAGGCGCTGCGAGGCCTCCGGGTAGTCTATGCGCTATATAAATATAATTTTTCATTTCATTTCAGCATGGGGGTGGCGGCGGAGGGGAGACTCCTTTCTCTGTCAGCTGCGAGCCTTTCTGCGTAAAAGCCTCTTATAATTAATCACTAGGTCTGGCAGGCTCGGAGGAGGTCCATTATGGGGTAAGTCGTGAGGGGGGGACCCAATGAGTTACCGCACTGGGTGACACCGACGCTAGTGACACCGCTGCTTAGTGTATAAAAGATTCACCTGTCGGACACCAGCGACTATTTGTAGAGGTGGCACTGCCCTCAGAGTAAGAGTGTGTGCACACAAGGAACCAGAGGAATTCTTTGTGTTATTGTTTACATGTGTTAAACAGTGTTTACGTTAAGAGACTGGTGTGTGATTTCCTTGACATACGGAAAACCTGAACAAGATACAAAAATTATTTTTTCCCATGGCGAGCTTGTACCACTTGTGCAGTATCATCATATCTGGGGCACAGATGTTGGGAGCATCAATCACTATTTTATTCCTGCATAAAATTTGAAGTAAATCTTTTAACTCACACACGGTGTAAGGCTGACAAGTGTCAACTGTCACCAAAGAGACACTTATCTCACCATTGGTGGCACACACGAGTCGGGGGAGGGGGTGGGGGTTATGTTATCTTAAGCCCAGACTGTATATGCCCTTTATTGTTAAACATTGAGGCTTGGACATAGAGCCATGTATTGCAGGCATATGCAGGAGGGGACTACTTTCTTTGGGTGGTGGAGATCGGACCCTGCTTTATGTGCCCCCCAAATTGGTAATTAAATAATCACATTGCACACTGTGTATAGTGATTATGTATTTATCAGTGTACCTGGCACATCAAACAGGAAAACATATCTGGCAGACACCTGGGGCCGTATTGTTAGTGGTGTCTTCCCTCACTGCTGGCTTACGCGAGGGTCAGGCAGGTGTTTTCCCTGATCATGCCGCTCGAGGGCTTGCTTCAGTGCTGCCCTGACTACTCTTATCTGTTCTGTTGTCTTTGGGGACCAATCCCATATGAGCGCACTAGCGTCTTTTTTGCAGCAGCCCCTGGAGGCATGAGCATCAACTCGGGTGTGGCTGCATGATAATTATAAATGCCTCCTTACCCTTTCCTAAGTCGTCATTGGGTGGGGACAGTGAGCATCTTAGACCCCACCCCGCCCTATGACATGAATGTCACAGAAGCGTGGGGATACCTTACCATCCCAGCCCCCACAAGGTCTCGATCAAGGCCACTCCAAAAGCAGTAACCAGCCGCCATCAAGTGCCACTCCCGGGCACCTCTTTGCGTCAGGCTTCAGTGCTAGAGCGGCTGAGTTTAAAGCCGGAGAACAGGGTTCGAGTCTCGGCAGAGAGGCTGAACATCCTGTGATTCTGGGGAAATCACACATCTCTACAAATGAAAGTGTCCCGGTTCATCTGGAAGGCAACTAGTGCTAATGTAAAGCGCTCCGATTCCAAAGCGCTCCGATTCCTTCAGGTCGAGTTCGCGCTACAAAACAAAGCCATGAAAGGATCATTTTGCCAGGGCTTTCAGGGGACTTATTAGAATCTGGTGGATATTGAGGAGAGCCGCTCCCCACACTCCTTGAATGTGCTTGCTAATACGTGGCTCCAGGGCTTTAGGAGGGATGAAAAAACTGGGGAATCTCTCAAAGGGGCGTGGCCAATGTAATTAAGGGCGTGATTTAAAATGACCTAAGCTAACAATCTGTGCTTAGGTGTGACGCCTGACTTGTATTTTTCTTTTTCTTTTATTGCATCCCGATATATGATACAAGTAACATCATACCTACAATAAGTCAGGACTATTGACTTTGTTAATGGTTATTAGTTGCATAAGATAAATAGGCAGCAACTATGGCTTGTATGTAATATTGAAAAAGCTTCCACTTTAAGCCCTGGTGACACCATGACAATGTCGCTGCTCGTGAGTTTCAAAAAGAGAAAGGAAATCCAGAGAGAAAATGACTCTCTTTAAAGGATTTCCCTTCCCCTACAACGCTCACCTGGCATGACGTCATGCCGTAACTTCTCCACTAGTGAGAAGTGAGCAGTGTGAGCATGTGCACATCAATGTGCCGGCTGTCACTGCAGTCCCGAAAATAACGGACCGCCTATGCCAGGGCACAAAACAGAGCCCGATAGGGACCCGTTTCGAGGCCTCCTTTAAAATACTGCTGGAGCTCAGCACCGGTGAGACCCGGCCCACTTATAGCCCTGCATGGCTTTATTATCTGCTCAAGCCTCAATGTTTAATAACAGAGAACATAATCTCACCGAGACTCGTGTGTGCCACCAGTGGTGAGGAAAGCGCCTCTTATGGCAGTTGACACTTGCCAGCCTTTGTGCCATGGGCAGGCCTAAAGCTACAGATGTAGGCACAACATGACTTCACAGGCAACACCGGGCTTTAATGGCCCTTATGCTGATGGCACAAATGCCAAGTAGACCAATCAATCAATCAATCAATCAATCAATCAATCATAACACTTGTATAGCGCACTTCTCACCCGGAAGGGTCTTAAGGCGCTTGGGGGAGGGGGTCTGCTACTGCTCGAACAGCCAGGTCTTGAGTTGTCTCCTGAAGGTGAGATGGTCCTGGGTGAGCCGAAGGTGGATGGGGAGGGAGTTCCATGTCTTGGCCGCCAGGTAGGAGAAGGATCTGCCTCCGGCGGTTGCTCTTCGGATGCGTGGTACGGCGGCGAGGGCGAGGCTAGTGGACCATAGCTGGCGGGTGGGTGTGTAGAAGGACAGGCGGTCGTTGAGGTACTTGGGGCCCAGGTCGTGGAGAGACTTGTATGCCTGGGTGAGGAGCCTGAACGTGATCCTTTTGTTGACGGGGAGCCAGTGCAGGTCCCTCAGGTGGCCGGAGATGTGGCTGCGTCGGGGGATGTCCAGGATGAGTCGGGCGGAGGCGTTCTGGATGCGTTGGAGTCTTTTCTGTAGATTGGCTGTGGTTCCGGCGTAGAGGGAGTTTCCGTAGTCCAGTCGGCTGGTGACGAGGGCCTGGGTGACCGTCTTCCTGGTTTCGGTTGGGATCCATCGGAAGATCTTGCGAAGCATTCGTAGGGTGTGAAAGCATGATGAGGAGACGGCGTTGACTTGTCTGGTCATCGAGAGGGAGGAGTCCAGGATGAAGCCCAGGTTGCGTGCGTGGTCTGTTGGTTTGGGAGCAGTGCCCAGGGCTGGGGGCCACCAGGAGTCGTCCCAGGCGGAGGGCGATGGTCCCAGGATGAGGACTTCCGTCTTGTCTGAGTTCAGTTTCAGGCGGCTGTCCTTCATCCACTCGGCGACGTCTTCCATTCCTTCGTGTAGGCTGGTTCTGGCAGTGTCGTGGTCTCTGGTGAGGGAGAGGATCAGCTGGGTGTCGTCGGCGTAGGAGATGATGTTGAGGTTGTGTTGGCGTGCGATGGCGGCAAGAGGTCTCATGTAGATGTCGAAGAGGGTGGGGCTGAGTGATGAACCTTGCGGAATGCCGCAGATGACTTCGGTGGCCTCGGATCGAAATGGGGGGAGGCGGACTCTCTATGTTCTTCTGGCGAAGAACGAGACGATCCACTCCAGTGCCTTCTCTTGGATGCTGATGTTGCTGAGGCACTGAATTAGGGTGCGGTGGCAGACAGTGTCGAACGCTGCGGAGAGGTCCAGGAGAATGAGTGCCGCTGTTTCCCCGTTGTCGAGCAGGGCTCGGATGTCGTCGGTGGCTGCGATGAGGGCGGTCTCGGTGCTGTGGTTGGCTCTGAAACCGGACTGCGAGGGGTCGAGGGATCCGTTTGTCTCGAGGAAGGCGGCAAGCTGTCTGTTGACGATCTTCTCAATGACTTTGGCAGGAAAAGGAAGGAGCGAGATGTGGCGGAAGTTTTTGAGGTCGGTGGGGTCCGCTGTAGGTCTCTTCAGTAGGGCGCTGAGCACGGCGTGCTTCCAGCTCTCCGGGAAGGTGGCGGTGTTGAAGGAGGTGTTGATGACGTCTCGGAGTTGGGGTGCGATGGTGGAGTCGGACTTGTTGAAGACGTGGTGGGGGCAGGGGTCGGTCGGAGACCCGGAGTGGATGTTGTTCATCGTGCGGGCTGTGTCTATGGTGGTCACCGTGGTCCAGGTGCGGAGGGTGGCGGTGCGGGGTGTTGGTTCGATGGTTGGGTGCGTGGATGGTGCGCCGAAACTGTTGTGGATGTCGGCAATCTTGCGGCGGAAGAACGAGGCGAGAGAGTCACAGAGATCTTGTGAGGGAGTGATGTCGTTGTTGCCGGTGCTGGGGTTGGAGAACTCCTTGACGATGGTGAAGAGTTCCTTGCTGTCGTGGGCATTGTTGTCCAGTCGTTCCTTCAGTGATTTCTTCTTGGTTGTGCGGATGAGCTGGTGGTGCTTGCGGGTGGCGTGTTTGAGGGCGGTCATGTTGTCGGTGGTCTAGTTGAAGAGCCAAGTTTTCTCAAGGGTGCGGCAGGTCTTCTTGGAGTCCTTGAGTTCGTCTGTGAACCAGGAGGCTTTCTTGCTTCTGGGTCTGCTGGGAGGGTTCTTCAGTGGTGCGAGGTCGTCGGCGCAGGCGGTTAGCCACTGGGTGAAGTTGAGGGCTGCTTCGCTGGGGTCCGTTGTGCTGGCGGGTGGGTTCTGGCTGAGGGAGGTGGTGAGCTGGTCGGCGGTGATCTTGTTCCAGCTTCTGTGAGGAACCTGTTGCGGGTGGTGGTGGGTTGTGGTTACCTTACCAATCATGTTGGTAAGCTGAGATCGGTGTTCAAACTGTGCCAGGCAGATCGGAGCGGGGGCAATGCAGGAGGTCCCCTGTAATATCTAGGTGAAGACGCAACTCTCTCCCCATCCCTACTATGGGTACCTCGCTTGATAGAGCCCTTCAATCGTTGTGTACACAGTGCTGTACAGATTAGACACAATCAGTATGAACCCATTTCATGTGGTACTATGATGCTAAATGGAGGGTGTTCCAGCAGTGTTCATCGCCTGTCTTCTGCAAAGTAGTGCATATGGGTAGGGCGGCTATTTAGACATACATTATGTTCTGTGTGGCTGCACAGTGGGCATTTGATTTGGGCACAGTGGGTATTTTATCTGTCTCACTAGACAGGGTTGGATTGGGATTAAAAATCGGCCCTGGCACGCTAAAAAAAAAGTGGCCCACATTTGCATATTGCCTTTTCACAAAACATTGCTTTGGCAAAATGTTATTTAAAAAAAAAAAGAGGCCACCTTTGCTCAGGCCCCCTGCCCCCACGCATATATTAATGGGCTGGCCCAGCGAGAGAAAGGGGGGGGACACCTCTGCCTTTGATAAAAGGGAGGTAATGGATGCCCATCTGCCTCCAAAAGGTCACTCAGCAGGGTTGGATTGGGATTAAAAATCGGCCAAGCCTGCTAAAAAAAAGTGGCACACATTTGCATATTGCCTTTTGCAAAGCACTGCTTCGGTGAAATTTTATAAAAAAGGGGGGGGGAGGGAATGCACAGACTAGTTTATTCTGATGAAACACACCTGAAAACAAGTGAGGCCACTTCTGCTCAGGCACCATTGCCCCGCTCAGTATACACACATTATTTGCCGGGCCAGCAAGAGAAAGGGAGTGCCCTTTGATAAAAGGGTAAAAGGAAGGTAATGGACACCCATCTGCCTTCAGAAAGGCCACTCAGGGAAAGACTGGAGTAGCTGAACAATGCAGAAAACACCCAAATCAACCCCCCAGACTGCTAAAAAAAAGAAGCCCACAGCTGGAACTGGACACCGGCCCCTCGGGCATTGCCTGAGTGCCCGCGTTACCAATCTGACCCTGTTACTCAGGCACCCACGGGGCCACTGACTTCATCGAACAATGCAGAAACCGTCCACATTGCCCCCCCAGACTGCTAAAAAAACACCACATAGCTGTAATTCGGATACCGTCACCTCAGGCATTGCTGGAGTTCTCGCATTACCAATCCGACGCTATCACTAGGTGTGTAACCCATGCCCTTATATAGCACAATGGGAAGGCAGGCACCTCTCATGGTAGGCCCAGTGGGGGTGATGCTCTACAGAAAATAGTGGTTACTTGATCAGATTTTGAGTGCACGTGATCCTCTTCAGGTTAATACAGTGGGTGTGTGGGCAAATCTGCCTCAGTAGGAATATATTAATATGCTTTCCAGTTGGGAACAAGGGCACCCTAGGCATATATCTCGAGTGGGAGCTGCTGTTCGAAGGACATAATGGGTACTAGGGCAGAGCTCTTGTGAAGCTCCCACCTGCAGAGAGAGTGCCACCTGTCTTGTCCACATATGTTTGTGGCTTAATGCAGGCAGCACTTAATTTGAACACAATGACCGGGAGCAAGAGAGGGAAAAACAGAGGAGAGAGAAGGAGGAAGAGAAAGTGGGGAGAATCACTGTGAAGCCACCGTTATGCAGGTATGCTAGAGGCAAGGTCCTTTTGTGGTTGCTCTTCTGTCGTCTACCAGGGCCTAGATATATTGTTTTGAACATTAGTATGTGTTTTTTTACGGGTGTATGTGTATGTTTGTATGTTTCAGTGCTTTAAAAATGAGCAACTTTTTGTCTAAAGAGCACAAGGTTCAAGCGCAGAGATGCCACATGGCATCGAGATATTACCGAGCCCAAGAAAAGTTTTTGGAGAGTAAGAATTATCCCTGAGAGAAGTATAAGTTGCTTATTTGACTTATTCCCTTAGTGAAATTTAGGGCAGCTGTAATGCCCCACCTCTTTCAAAGTTCACCAGTAAAACACTTTTTACACAGGATGATCAGTTTTTCAAAACCAATAACGGGACATACTAGTAGGACACAGTAGTAGGAGCAGACTGTAATAACACACCACAATATAGATATTATATACATGTGAATCGTATAATAGCATTAATACCCATTGCACAATATTTGACAGGTATTTTGTGGTAATCACAGAGGGCATTAATTGTAAATGTTCTTATGCATGTCGCATTTTCATACATCGGCCTAAAACCATGGCAACAAGTCAGGGTTAGGGTTGCCAACCTTGGCAATGGGGAACTGCTGGTGTGGTAGTATCGCTTCACAGGAATGGTTGCGTGTTATCCCAGGGATATTTACTGACTTTTACGTTTAGATCTGGGCAAAGGCACCTGCTTTATTTGGGTCTAACCCCAATGGCGGTCAAAAATTCTTCCAGCATCTGCTGCAGTCGGATGACTCTTCAGTAACAGGTGATGTGGGGCTGGGGCAGAAGAATGTTGGGGCGGTGTGGGACATCGACATGTTGGTCCACCACCCTGCTGATGTCCTCATTCAGATAACGTGCTAGCATTTGAAAATACAGACTGAAAAAAACACAAAGGATTGCAAAAGCAGACACTCAAAAACATCTACTGCACAAATATCTGGGTTAAATAAATACTTTCCTACATATATTATATATACATTCAACCCAACTATCAAGTCCTTGCTCCAAACTATACTAAATAGTAAATTAGGCCAGTCCTGCAATAGGTGGAAATTTGGCTATGCTGCAATTAGGTTAAAATCTATGGTGCAAGATGTACATTCAGGGAAGAGGCAGATAAACTTGCAAAGGACAAAGACACAGAAAACAACAGACCAAGAAGATGTGCACAGGCTCAGCATAGAAGAAGCCCTGAACATCTACAACAACTGTAACTTAGTGATTTCCTTTAGTTAGACGGCAATGGAGACAATCTCTTAGAACAGCCCAGCAGACATTGGAGAACCTGGGCCTGGTAATGATGCTGTCACGCGGTATCATGGAGGACCAAATGTGATGATGAATGGCCAAAGTGGCAATGCTGAACAAGTCACCGAACTCCAGTATCAAGGAGTGAACGTACCATGCCATTCTATCATAAATTCCTCTCTTTTCCCCTTAAACCTAACTGGTCATGCACAACTATAGAAACCTGGATTCCAACACATGGACCCATGCTGTGCAAAATGCTAATTAGACTGGATTTATGGCAAACCTAATATGGAGAACGTTCAAAACAACACTTGACATGGCAAATGTAGCGCATTAATCAGACCCTCAAAGGCTCTAATAGTCAGATACAATTCTATTGTTGTGCTCCAAAATGATATAGTAAATCCATTGCACCAAGGCGAGAGCAAACTAATTATCTTGTAAGAGTGACATTGTCATTGCTTTCTCTTATGTGATATATGACAGGTCATTTAACTTCATGCTTCAAGCATCATATATTCTGTGACTGTAACACATTAGAGATTTGTCATTTAAATCACTACAGAGGCCAACTAAATGACAAGCTGACTGAGGCTTAATAACCTGTTAATACGGTCAGTGTGGTGCTGAAATAGAGCCCTAGCCCTCATAACTTCCCTTGTCACTTTGTGCCCCACTATTGTATCAAAGTTTGGAAACAGGTGTGTCAGTTTTTTAACGGCTAAAAACCTTGTCCTCTGATTAAACTGTGAATGTAATCCTGGACACTTTACCAAATCAGTCATTATTGTGCGACATGTATGTTTGTTGTATTAATGTAGTGCAAATCTATCTAGGAAGCAAAAGAGTGGGGTACATTACTTAAGGGAATGAGGGACTGCCTACAAGATCATTAAAATTAAGTGGGGATTACACAAATACAATTCACATCTTAGATTTCACATTTTTTAGGAACAAGGAGATTAAAGGCCTTATTATGAGTACGGCAGTCCACAGGAACCTCGTCCTCACATCGGCAGTCCGACCACTCCCACTACTGCTGGTCCGCCCTCAGTATTCATGCAGCGGTACGGTACCGGAAGGGGGCAGCTGTATTCCACTGAGAGGCGTCATGGTGGCTCGTTAAAACGTGGAAATACAACACGGAGAAGGGAGAAATTATAAACGTTGGCATTTCTTTGATTACCTCCCAACGAGACCACCCAGAGAGGGCTCGCAGCTACTTCCTAAGCGAGTGGAGATTCATACTCCAATAAAAAACGCTGTAATTGGTTTTGTATGTTTGAAAAGTGGAACATCTGATTGAGAATCCCTCTGGAGAGCCGTTTCTTGAGAAGCGGAACCACGAACACCCTAGTCCTGATGAAGCCTGAAAATTGAATAGGCTGAAACGCGTCGACACCTGTTGCTTTAAAGGCACCACCAAAAATTTTTGAACACTTGAAATAAACTCATCGGGAGTACACATAAAAATAAGTAGAGATCTAAGATTATATCTCTTATACTCTCCTCTAAGATTGGTGACCTTTACATATAAGGAATGCTTTTTGTTAATAATAGGGTTGTAAGCATCCTTTTGTGAAAATTATCAAGGGCGGAGACACTTGTAGGTTCAAAAATACAAAAAATATATGTATGTTATATTTTTTGTTGGAATTGTATATAATGTGTGTATGTATATAAGGTTTTTGTGTGTATATTGTATGTATATGTTAATTTTTAATAATGTTGTGTGTATATATATATATATATATATATATATATATATATATATATATATATATATATATATATATATATATATATATATGTGTTTTAAAAGTAATGACCAAAACACTATATTTTGCTGAAAAAAGAAGGTAAAATAAATACCGTAAATAATTTCTATTTTGAAAAATTCTTTTCTGGCTGCTATTGGTTAAGGGAACTAGAGATATAGATTTATTTCATTTGTGTAAAAATACATTGGAAAGGGATAATTAATGGTATATTTTTTCCCAATTTGTTTGGATTATTGATCCCGAGGTATCATTTTTTTTGTATTTAGTATGCTGGCAGTGCCACTGGGGCACTGCCCAGCATATTATGAGTTGCCTGTCCACCACTCTTTTCATGGCGGTCAGCCCCCATGAAAAGGGTGGCGGAGAGGCAACTAAGGGGGCCCTAACAGGGCCCTCTGCCGTTCCTGGGCATGGTGGTGTATGCGGGGGCACATGTTGTGCCCCCCTGGAATTGCACCCCACTTCCTGCATGGTGTGACATGCATGCCACACTGTGCAGGAGGGTGTTGCAGGCACTGTCACGGTGGCGTCTGCTGTTAAGGCTCACCTATAAGCCTTATACAACCACCACAGCAGCACCGCCCACCTGCCATTGATTACAGTTGCAATCCGGCGGGTGGGTGCTTGACGGGCTTGCGGGCCCTCCTGTCGGCAAGGCAGTGGAAGGCCGATAGGAGGGCTGCCAAACTCATTATAAGGCCGTAAGTGATTTGCCCAAAATCACATCACGTTGAGAGCGGCATTGCTTCAGGGTGAGAGGTTTGGTTTGTACTCCCCCGCTAATAAATGTGTTTTCTGATAAATTATTTCTCAGTCGGGTATGGTGAGGTGCCTCTTGGATTTCACAGGATTTTTTACACTCACTGAGACAAAGAAGCACACACACTCTCCCACTCTCTGTTTTGAAAGTCCTAAAAATGTTTAGTAATTTTACAAAATATTATGGTTTCTCTCACTTAGCACTCCTACAAATCCACACTCCTCTTCCTTTCCACTGTCCCTCTCATGCACCCTGCTTGTGGTATAATGCATTTTAACATTATTTGCCAACGTGATTTTTGGAAAATCTGAAGATCACACCCCCCCAAACACCCTAATCTTATGGACCAAGCTACGCCCCTGTTGAGTGAAGCACACACTGAGGCCCGGATTCGAAGTCAACTCATCTAACCACAATGATCCATGATCTAGATAAACAAACGGTGTGAGAAAAACCAAACCGCTCTTTTAGCAACATCCACAGTTACTGCAAACAAAGGCCTAAACCAGAGATAGTAAGAGCTCACTATCCCTTAGTGTCAGTGGCGTCACTAAGGGGTTGCGGGGGGGGGGGGGCGGACCACACCAGGTGACACCATCACAAGGGGTGGCAAGGGGTGGCGACGTGTGGGTGTTTCGTGCCAAGGCAGACTTTGTAAAGGTTAAGTTGCAGGGAGTTGCTACTGGTATTATCACTCACAGCCTTTGTTGGCGCTGCTGCGAAGTTTTTGAAAATTACCCAAACAGGTTATGTAGTAACTGTGACATTATCTCGGTGAAATCCACCTGAGGGCATTCCGTCATTGTCAGAAATGTTTTACTCCATCTGCACGAAGGTGGCCTCGGGGAGGTCTTTACAAGAAACCACGCTGATTACTAGAGGACCCAACCATGGGGGCGGGGGCGGGCGGTGGAGTGGAGACTCCTTTCTCTGTCAGCTGCGGGCCTTTCTGCATAAAAGCCTCTTATAATTAATCACCAGGTCTGGCAGACTCGGAGGAGGTCCATTATGGGGTAAGTCGTGAGGGGGGACCCAATAAGTTACCGCACTGGGTGACACCAACGCTAGTGACACCGCTGCTTAGTGTACAAAAAAGATTCACCTGTCTGACACCAGAGACTATTTGTAGTGGTCGGCCTGCCCTCAGAGTAAGAGTGTGTGCACACAAGGAACCAGAGGAATTCATGGTGTTATTGTTTACATGTGTTAAACAGTGTTTACATTAAGAGCATATTGTTCTGGAGACTGGTGTGATTTCCTTGACATACGGAAAACCTGAACAAGATACAAAAATAATTTTTTCCCATGGCGAGCTTGTACCACTTGTGGAGTATCATCATATCTGGGGCTCAGATGTTTGGAGCATCAATCACTATTTTATTCTTGTATAAAATTTTAAGTAAATCTTTTAACTCTCACACGGTGCAAGGCTGGCAAGTGTCAACTGCCACCAAAGAGACACTTATCTCACCATTGGTGGCACACACGAGTCAGGAGGGGAGAGTCGGAGGGGGGGGTTATGTCATCTTAAGCCCAGACTGTACATGCCCTTTATTGTTAAACATTGAGGCTTGGACATAGAGCCATGTATTAGCAGGCACATGCAGGAGGGGATACTTTCTTTGGGTGGTGGAGCTCGGACCCGGCTTTATGTGCCACCCACATTGGTAATTAAGTAATCACTTTGCACACTGTGTATAGTGATTAGGGCCCAGATGTAGGTAAAATAGATTTACCGATTTTTAATTACCGAATTCTACCGATTCGGTAATTAAAAATCGGTAAATCTAAGGGGTGGATATGTAGGAACATCCAGATGTTCCTTTTACCGAATCGGTAAATATCTGTATTTACCGAATCGGTAAATACCGACCGGTAATGCCCCATTCATTCCTATGGGCTTTGAAGCCCATAGGAATGAATGGAGCATTACCGGTCGGTATTTACCGAATCGGTAAATACTGATTTTGACAAGGGTGCAGGGGGTGTCACTTTGACACCCTCTAGCACCCCTAAAAAAGATTCGGGGGCCATGTGGCAGGCATACCTGCCCTAAGGGCAGGTCTGCCTGTCATATGGCACAGGTGTGCATGCACACATGTGCATGCACACCGGAATCGGTATTTTACCATGAAGTTGGTTTTCATGGTAAAATACCGATTCTGTAAGGCTGTGGGACTCAGAAGAGTCCCACCTACATCTCATTGTTACCGAATCGGTAAAAATACCGATTCGGTATTTTACAGATTCGGTAAATTTACCGATCGGTAAATTTACCGAATCTGTAAAATATGTGGCCCTACATACCATTTTGTGAATCTCGGTCGGTAACGGCCGAAAATACCGATTTTCGGCCGTTACCGACCGACCTACATCCGGCCCTAGGTTTTTATCAGTGTACCTGCAGGAAAACATACATGGCAGACACCTGGGACCGTATTGTTAGTGGTGTCTTCCCTAACTGCTGGCTTGCGCGAGGGTCAGGCAGTCAGGCAAGTGTTTTCCCTGATCATGCCGCTCGAGGGCTTGCTTCCAGTGGCGGCTGGTGAAGTTTGAGAATGGTGGGGGCTAGACTCGCCCTTTGGGGATTGGAGACTGTAGGGAGGCCTCTCGCGAGGTGCGGCATTGTATTTTTGGGGAGGCCCATCAGCATTTTCTGTGCAAGTCAAATTTTTAAAAATCTAATAAAATGATGCATTTTCTAATGCACCACAGTTACAGCTGTCTTCTAGTGCCCACACAATACCAGGGTTTAATGGTTTTTGGTGGCATTAGGCCCGATGACATTCATAGCTAAAATGCATTCACCATAAGCAAGGGGACTACCTGTACCATAAAATCTACTCATTAGTGGCTGATTTACACAAAGTAAAACTAGAAAAAAGGGATATTCAGGGCTTACACAACCTAAATTATGTGATCTTAGGCAAACATTTTATGTCACCAAAGCTCTTTTCCTCATTTTCGGGTATAAAAGCACACTAAATCAAATATGTATGTTCAGAATGCCAGTTGTACCAAAACCATTATTGCTGACTTCAGGTCGAGTTCTGCTGTCTCTTTATAAAAACTACACAGAAATGCACAAATAAGTAAAAACCAAAGGCTTAACATAAAGAAAGTCTAATAGACACTCAATTACTGTCCGATTTGTAAGGTGAAACCAGAAAATGTGAATAAATCAGTGCTTCCTTACTTAAACTGTGTGATCTTAGGCACATGTTCACCTTCAGAAAACAAAAAAACATTATCACAAATATATGAAAGCCCTTTCAAATATGTGCATTCTGAAAACTAGCTATACAAAATTCATCATGAGTGGATATGAAAGTACTTTAAAATAGGTGCGTGGCCGTGAAGGCCAGTATTACATAAATCATTACCGTCAATCAAAGCACTTTCAAATGGGTGCGTGAATGTCAGTTGTGTACACAGACCATTAGCACTGCCTTCGAGGTGTGTTCTAACAGTCGCATTATAAAAGCTGCAGTGAAATGCATAAAGAGGAAAAACTAAAGCACACAAACAATTGCTAATCTAAAGTTTTCAGTGGCAGACGGAGCTGTAAAATCTAAACCTCTCACCTCGTGGTCCACTGGGTTGGGGGTTGCAGGTGATCCAGCACTCCTACTAAAATTCTGCATAAATGATGTCACCATCTACCACCAAACTTACCAATCAATACCAGGCCCATAAAATAACAGAGTAGCTGAATCATGAGGCGAATGAATCTAATATGTTGTTTAAACTATCTACAATAAACAAGACCAGCTTGTCATTTTAAAAGTTTATTCAAACATATTCAAGAAAACTTAGGCTTTGGAACTTTATTAAGCAAGCATTAGGAAAAGTCATAAAGAAAGTTTTATTCAGCATTTATAAAGAGAGCTTGTTTCAAGAAATATTAATCATTAACAGGAATAAGTGAAAAAGAGCATTTCCAAAACCTAACTAATTCTCTGTCTCTACCCTTATCGCCTGAAAACAAAGTCTTTTAAAAATCTCCTTTCCTTACGTGTATTCATCGGACAGCAGAACACGTCCCTCTGGAATGAAGAAGCGTAGGCAAAAAGTCTGCTCCTAGAGCCTATTCTTATACCCTAAAACTAAGGCTAAACTAACTATTTTCACATTCCATCAGCTGAATTCTGGCTCCCCATTGGCTGAACCACCTCATGCCACACTAAATTGTGACATCTTCCACCTCAGGTCCGGGCTTTTACACAAAGCCATTGTTCATGTACAGAGTCCTGGCGGCACTTCCTTAGGCTGCTACATTTTGTAGCAAAGATGTTCATGTAGTGCACAAAAAATCTGCGACTCACATTCCTAGCCTTGAGCCTGTCCGTTCTGAGCTTCTCGAGGCACATTAGCAAACCTCTCCACAAAGTCGCCTTTTGCAGTTCTTTTAAAAAACTTTTCACAATAAAAGTTTATAGGCTTCTCATCTTTTTCAAAATAAGTTTTCTCTTGTGGCTTTACATCAGCAGGCCTCTTTTCAGAAAGCGTCAATTTTCTGCGCCACTTTAGCTTGCGTCACTGCGCCACTTTTAGCCGGCGTCACTTTTTCAGAATGCATTATTTTTCTGCAGCCAACTCTATGCTTCTTTCAGTAAACTATTATTTAAACAAACACAAAACAGCAATTAATTAAAGAATTTACATTTGTTCTGTTACCCACCCCCTTTGCTAAATGTTAACCCATTAATTATGTTACCTAGCAAAAGCACATTTAAGCAGCATATATTACCTTTGATGTACCAATCCGATCTGGAACTGCATTTGTCACAGAAAAGGCAAGACAGAAGCACATTTAAAAAGCACCTGCTATTATTTTAACAGCAGCAGTTAGTATACGACAAAGACAATTGACAATAATTATTGTATTATTTCTTTTGCAATTTGCACAAATAAGCATAATGTTAGTTCCATATGTTTATGTTGCACAGTTTATTCTCGGTTGATTTAATAACATGCAGAAAACATATTAGTTTTATTAAAACATTAAGGAAGTCTGACTTCACAAGCCTGAACAAAATATTGTTCATTAACCCGCTCCATCAACTCCCTCATCTGGTGATTTAAAAATCACCAAACAAAATCCAAATTTTTACTTACATTTTTTTTCTATTGAACATGTTTCAGGCTTACTCTGGATTAGTATTTGAACTCTAATTTCATCTATATTTCTGCAACACTCATATTGAGTCCTACATCCTTCTAATTCTATTTCCTTTTCCCTTTCTTTATTCAGCTAAGTTTGATCCTTTCCACCCTTGAATCCCCAACCCCCCCTGAATTTATAGATATCTACATTTTGAATTGCATCAACAAAACAAATATCACTTTGAGCATTATAAAACAAAACAAAAAAAAATTTAATTTTTGAAAAATTTGAAAAATTAGTATATAGTATATACCCCCTCTTTTTTTTTTCAAATTCTAAAACATGTTTTCTTCGACCTTGCGTCTTACATAAAAGTGTTTCCAGCTAACACAATTTCTTCAACCTTGTGTCACCTAACACAATTTCTTCAGCCTTATGCCAAAATAAACCTCAACTTAAAGAAAGCTAAACCTAGTCATTGTCACTATTTTCTTGGCAGCTACTGCTAACCTCAACTACTGGTGGAATCAAGATGTAGGCCCACTCTGGATATTTAATTTTTTGATTTAGTCTCAATCGTTTTTTGCTTTTTCTGCTAATTACTTCAATTTTCTTTCCAACTTGCTCTTTTTTATCTGATTCACTCTCGTGAATTTGCTCTTTCGATTTGTTCACCAACTTGAACTTCAAGTCTTCTTTTGGCCAGACATCACCTTTTCTCAAGAGTTTCTTCTTAGGCTTAATTTCATTATATTCAGCTTTCCAAGACCTTCTCCTGAATTTTCTTATTTCAGACTCTTCATCACTCTCGTCTGAGTCAGTTTCAGAGATTTCAATACTGTATCTAGGAACTTCTTTACTCAGCAGCTTCACTCCATTCGGAACATCATCCTTATAGCTGGTACTTGGTAATTCTTCCTCTTCTTCAGGGATCACCTTTAACTTCCCAGTTTCAGAACTCTTGTTCCCGCATTCAGAACTACTCTTCTGCTTTTCAATACTCTCCTGGACTTGATTATCGTCTTGCTCAGAATTTTCAGCTTCTAAATCCCTTTCTGCTTCAGAATCTTCTTTTTCTGCTTGAGATTCTTTTTCTAGCAGATCTTCATCATTTTCTGAATCTAGAATCACAATCTCTAGATCTTTTTCATTCAATGTTTCATTTACATTGACATCATCCTCCAGATGTCGACCATCTTGTCGATCTTCAAGATCTGGATTTTCTTCAGAACTTTCTTCTTCAGAGTCTGAATCATCTGTAGTATCTTCTTCATTTGGATTTTCTGGCTGTGGTACAGGCAAAGTATGACTGATATGTGTCCACCTTTTCATGCGTTTGCACTTTACAGTATCTGTTGTGACTAGTATCACCTGTCTTGCTTTTTGCCTCCTGGGTACTAAACAGTTCCTCCTCCAATGAACCTTTGTTCTGACCCAGTCTCTTGGCACTAGATCATGAGCCTGCTCCTTTTCTTTTGAAATCACATCTGTTCCCACAGTAATTGAGTATTTTTTTCTTGTTGGAAAAACTTCTACCCATTTTGAAAATAAACAAATGATGACTAGGACATATCTCAATTTGTTATGTTGGGGCACTCCAAAGAAATCTATTTGAATACTTGTAAATGAACCACCCTCCCGGCCTATGGTTCCCAAACTCCTAATTGTCTTTTGACCTGGATTGTATTTCTGGCATGTCAGACATCTTTGACAAAGTGACTCTGCAACTAATCTGAACTTTGGATTGTACCATGTCTCCCTGAACAATTGAATCATTGTGTCTCTTTCTAAATGACCTGGACCATGATACATCCGTGCCATGTCAGCAATCATGCAATTGGGCATAACAGGTCTGCCATCTTTGTAAATCCAAATTTCATCTTCCTCTCGCTGTCTGCAACCTTCTTCGAGCCATGTGTTTTTCTCCTCATCATTTGCCTCATCTTGTAATTGTTTTAATTCTTGCCATGTCTGAATTTCAAAGATTAATATGAGAAAACTTGAAACATGTTCATTAAATTTTCCCCGATTGATTGCAACCCTCTCCTGAGCACAGAACTTAGCAATGGTACCTGTGTACTCATTGCCTTTTGAGACATATATATTTTTCTCTCCATTTGCAGCATATTTTATCACTGCTAGTTGGTCAGGAGGCTTAATTTCATCTATCAACCTCTCTTGTCTGAGCTTAATGCAAAAATCTAATACATCTTGACACTCATGGTCATTTTCAGCGATAATAATTTCGGTTCCAAAAATATCTGGCAATAAAGGAACAGCTGAGAAATGGGCGATAGGCTTCCTTAATTCACCATATCTCTGAATGAGAACTGACAATGCACATCCTTTTTCTCACTGCGGAAAAGCTCAAACTCCTTGTTGCAGTCAGGCATGCTCAGAGCAGGAGCTTCACATAAACTTCCTTTTAACTGCTCAAAGGCCTCAAGTTCAGTTTTTGTCAGGACAATTGGGTCTTTTATATCTGCTTTTGTCAGTCTCTGCAATGGTTTTACAATTACTGAGAAACCACTAATCCATTGGCAACAGTATCCAACCATGCCTAGGAACATTCTTACCTGTTTTTGCGACTTTGGGGGTTCCATTGCCTGAATCATTTTAATTCTCTCATTAGTTACCTGTCTGGTTCCTTTTGTAATTCTATGTCCAAGGTATTTTTCTGCTGGGTTGGGCTTAATAGGACAACAAGTGATAACTACCTCTGGCTTTCTAATACCCATAATTGGTGAGTTACAAGGACTGCTCTCAATCTCTTTTAAAACACCCTGTTTAATGAATTTTTCAATAACAGGAATAACTTTTTCAATTGCTTCTGTTTGAACTGGATCTGGTCTGTTTTCCTGGTCTCTACTGAATCCTGTATCTGTATTGTATTTCTGCTCATTAACATAATTTGGAAATGGCGGCGGAGATATCTCATTCTGATGAATCACCACCTGTCGCTGTATTTGTAGCTGTTGATTCAGCTCATTTATCTCATTTTGTATCTGTAGACACCATGATTCATTCTCAATGATATTTCTGGGCGAATTTTTACACTTCCTTACAAGAGCTAAATTAGCTTTTTCCCTCTCCTTTTTCTTCGTCCATTTGGTTTTCCATTTAATCAGATTACCCCATTTTCTCAAAGTCCAAATTAAATCTTTTATATGGGCACTTTTACCTGTATTGTTCAAGCTTTCAATGTCCTCATCATCCTGATATGTTTTTAATCTGTCTGTACCATTTATTAATTTTTCTAAAACAACCTTTAATTTTGCAACATCCAGTAATTTGTATTCATCAGGCTGTGTCAGGTCAATCAGGTTGACATCAGAGTCCTCACTAGCTGAAGCTAAAGTCATCACTCTCTCTTGCTGAGTTGGAATCATTACTAGCTGATTTTCAAATACATTAGAATAAAGTTTTTCAACAAAACTTTGAATTCTAGAATTTAATGAGACCGTTAAAGTTGTGGAACTAGTTTCATCTTTTTTAAGCACTGGGAGAACAGGTCCAATTGTCACAGGAACTGTCACTGTTTCCATGTTCCTGGTTAACTGTTCAATTAAATCATTTGTAGAATTTACATGACCAGGAATATTAATTCCAGAAGTTCTAGGCATCGTATCATACATTTCTGTTGTGACACCTTGAGAAGGGGTCTGGGCTGGGACTCTATTAATCTGAACTGGGACTCTTGGCGTTATATTAATCTGTTCTGGGGGTCTGCTTGAATTTCTGTCCTGATCTGTATTTACAACATCATTTTTACACCAATCAATAAATTCTACTCTGACAGGTTTATTATTTAGTTTCGCTGATTTGGAAATCATTAATTTGCTCTCACATGTAGCAACAACCTTTTTCAATTTCTGATACCAGGAAAACATTTTCTCTTTCTTTAGATAATAATTATCCATGTTTTATAAAATATTTACCTTATTAAAATTGACCACGACAAAAAATTGTTTAATTTATTGATCCTGCGGCACTAGCTAACCAATACACAAAAATCACTAATTAGTCCACAAAGCCAAGCGATGTCAGACTTTACTTAATCAACAGAATTTCTCTTTTTCCTGTGTTCTCACTTTAATTAAGGCAGTAAGTAATTCAAGTAATAAATCAAAAATAAGGACAGAACCACCTGAAAATAGAACAATGACTGGGTATACTTTAATTAAATTATAATTCTGCGCGCGCGACCACCTTGAACACAGTGCGACCTCCCTAATGCACTTCCTCTATCTTAGTACTGGATTGCTGCTACACTGCTGTCAATAAATCAGATGCAGCTTTGTGGGACACTATAATCACACCAGTGATTAATACAGCAACCAGCAAAATGCTCGGTAATATATATATATATTTTTTTAATTATGCTGCACGATCCTTCGTTCTCCCCCTCTGTCAACCAGTTTTAAACCATTCTCCCTTGAACTTAATTTAACTTTGAACAAACTGGAGTTGTGGAGATCAGTCGAAACCAGACGATAATGGCAAGGTAAATATAGTGCTGAATCAATATGTTTTTCTTGGTGAAAGCACGCTGAGAATCACCACACTGGGTTGTAAATGGTAATGCTTTGAGGAACTAAAGGTTTCCTTTCACGGTTAAATGCACGAGCTGTGGCCAGACTTTAGCGTTCCTGGGAGCCGTATTTACTTTCAGTCATTAATACAGAACCTTAACGCTTGGTTGCACACAATAGATTGGACAGCTGTAAAGAGATAGATCCTATTTAAGGTATGTGGCAATGTTTGAAATTGTTGTCTAAGATGAGTCATAACCAGCAGTCAGACAGGACTGGAGAGGAGTTTGAAAAGAATATTCAGTGAAACGCGAGCAACGGCGCGTGTTAATTTTGAAATAAAACACAGGCACCTGCGCAGTCAATTGAGTGTGAAAACAACACAGACAACACTACTTCCTCCATCTTCCGAGCACTTGCCAAGCACCTTCACGCAGAGTGCCTATATCCAAATGTGAACACAGAAGGCCTCTCACTCGCGCCCGCCAAACAACTCTGCAAGTTGACAGAAATGCAGAAACAATGTCTCTTCCCTCACGCCCAACTGAGCAGGCCAAAGGAGATAACCAACAGAAGAGACAATAGGTTTCCCTTCACGCCTGGCCAAACATGTTTACCTCCAAACTAGGCTGCAGGCTCTACCACGCATCAGCTGTGACACGCGAGGCTGTAGCGAGGAAGGAAACCGGAGACAAACGTAAACAAACGCATCAGCCAATCACCGCGCGACAAATGCCTTGTCCAATTACAGCGCCGGCTGCCATGACGCTCCAGCCATTTACAGCCCGCCTTTGCTGCGACGCACACTGCCACTGCAGTCTCTCCCTCTCCCTCGCGCTCAGCCTCTCTCCTGGGAAATGTGACTTCAACACAGCGCGCAATTGCTCGCCACGTGCATCAGCTGCAACACGCTTCTCCCAAATCAATAGCGCAACCAGGAAGGAAACCAAATCGGGGACATTCACAACTGTAAACAACACAGTAGCGCTTCAGCCAATCACAGCGGGTCTTTGCCCCGCAACATATACTGCTGCTGCAGTCTCTCTTTCTCTCGCCCGGTTTCTTTTAAAATACTCGACGCGCAGCTCCTCAAGTTCATTCACATACCAGACATGGTACTTATGCGCTGTACCCTTTTTTAAACCCACAATGCGTCCCCAGACTGCTCCAGCTCGAGCTCCAAAACGCGCTCCAAACACTTCTAAAACACATTAACAATGTCTCTGCTCATTCGCGCTGGGTACCAAACCATGTGAGAAGCTTATAAACTTTCTGCATATTACATCAACATATCTCCACAATCCAGCAGCTCTACAAATAGGATGCAGAAGCAACAACGACACTCCAGCCAATCACAATGCGGCTTTACTATGACGCTCCGGACGCCTCAGCCAATCGGAGCGCAGCGGCTATGACGTACACAGCCGCTGCGGCTTCAGGCTCTCCCCACACGCTCTCGCTCTCAAAAACAGCCCCTCCCTTATAATTTCGATCGGGACACTTTTCAATGGATTTTATTTAGCGCGCAATACTTTTAAATGCATTTAAATAGCGCGGAACACTTTATAATACCTTTAAATAGCGCGGACTTTACCCTGAAGGCTCCAAAACGCTTTACAATTACTTTTTAACAAAATTAGTGACTACACAAAACAAACCATATGCCTGCTTCTCTAAAAAGAACAGTAGCTTTTCAGGCACACAGATTTTTACTCATTCACTTGAAATAGACGACGCTACTTCACTAGAATATTTTTCTACCACATTTACACTTACATTCATACAAAGGAAATCCCTATTCATGCATACTTGTTTCTTCTTCAGGACTTTAACCTTAGAAGTAAACCTCTTTCGCCAGTAAGAAAACAATGCCTATTTTTCTTCCTTAGGACTCTAACCTTGGAAGAGAAAACAACGCTTATTTTTCTTCCTAGGACTCTAACCTTGGAAGAGAAAACATACCCTTCACACAAGCTTGGATGAATCCCATTACTCTTTTCACAGAGAGTTTTAAAACAGGCGCACCAGGTCCCTATACTCAATGCTACAATTTCATAGATAATCCTCACTATCATACATACAATTTACTCAACACACCTAGAACCCTAAACTTGTGTTGTACGTCCACAACACAGTGATATGCGGCGATATCACCTTTTGAAGCAGAACAAATGCACTGTGTAACTCTTCTAGTCACACTACTCTTGCCATGGCAAACCAGGAATTTTTCACACTGCTGGAAAAACCCTTACAACTACATATAACAATCTGACAAAATCAAAAACTCAACATATGTTAAACATTGATCCTATGACTATACCAACATATATGTATCATGTATGCAGCATGTATGTCAAAAACAACATATAACCGTACGAATGCTACCAAAAACTGATCCAGCGCTCCTACTAAAATTCTGCATAAATGATGTCACCATCTACCACCAAACTTACCAATCAATACCAGGCCCATAAAATAACAGAGCAGCTGAATCATGAGGCTAATGAATCTAATATGTTGTTTAAACTATCTATAATAAACAAGACCAGCTTGTCATTTTAAAAGTTTATTCAAACATATTTAAGAAAACGTAGGCTTTGGAACTTTGTTAAGCAAGCATTAGGAAAAGTCATAAAGAAAGTTTTATTCAGCATTTATAAAGAGAGCTTGTTTCAAGAAATATTAATCATTAACAGGAATAAGTGAAAAAGAGCATTTTCAAACCCTAACTAATTCTCTGTCTCTACCCTTATCGCCTGAAAACAAAGTCTTTTAAAAATCTCCTTTCCTTACGTGTATTCATCGGACAGCAGAACACGTCCCTCTGGAATCAAGAAGCGTAGGCAAAAAGTCTGCTCCTAGAGCCTATTCGTATAGCCTAAAAATAAGGCTAAACTAACTATTTTCACATTCCATCAGCTGAATTCTGGCTCCCCATTGGCTGAACCACCTCATGCCACAGTAAATTGCGACATCTTCCACCTCAGGTCCGGGCTTTTACACAAAGCCATTGTTCATGCACAGAGTCCTGGCGGCACTTCCTTAGGCTGCTACATTTTGTAGCAAAGATGTTCATGTAGTGCACAAAAATGCCGCAACTCACATTCCTGGCCTTGAGCCTGTCCGTTCTGAGCTTCTCGAGGCACATTAGCAAACCTCTCCACAAAGTTGCCTTTTGCAGTTCTTTTCAAAAACTTTTCACAATAAAAGTTTATAGGCTTCTCATCTTTTTCAAAATAAGTTTTCTCTTGTGGCTTTACATCAGCAGACCTCTTTTCAGAAAGCGTCAATTTTCTGCGCCACTTTAGCTTGCGTCAATGCGCCACTTTTTGCTTGCGTCACTTTTTCAGAATGCATAATTTTTCTGCAGCCAACTATATGCTTCTTTCAGTAAACTATTATTTAAACAAACACAAAACAGCAATTAATTAAAGAATTGACATTTGTTCTGTTACCCACCCCTTTGCTAAATGTTAACCCATTAATTATGTTACCTAGCAAAAGCACATTTAAGCAGCATATATTACCTTTGATGTACCAATCCGATCTGGAACTGCATTTGTCACAGAAAACACAAGACAGAAGCACATTTAAAAAGCACATGCTATTATTTTAACAGCAGCAGTTAGTATACGACAAAGACAATTGACAGTAATTATTGTATTATTTCTTTTGCAATTTGCACAAATAAGCATAATGTTAGTTCCATATGTTTATGTTGCACAGTTTATTCTAGGTTGATTTAATAACATGCAGCAAACATATTAGTTTTATTAAAACATTATGGAAGTCTGACTTCACAAGCCTGAACAAAATATTGTTCATTAACCCGCTCCATCACAGGGCACCATCTGGAGTCTCCAGATACCCTCCCGAGTCACACACAATTTTATTGCGCATCAGCACCACCTTAGCTAATGCTGCCACGAGTCTCCCCCTAGCAGCCAGAGAGTATTGCTGTGCAGTGTCATACATGTGTTTTATACCACCACTAATCATGGCCCTTGCAAAATGCAGTGTGGTATCAGAGTCTGTGCAGTGTCTTCAAAAATAACAAACTGCGCAGACTCGAGTTTTTGACTTCCCTCGGGCCTGCTGCCTTTTCCCTGCCCTTTCCCAACTCATCACAGGGTGGAACCAATCCTGTGATGAGTTGGGAAAGGGTGGGGGTGACTGTGCTCTCACTTCCCTGAGGGGCAATGAAGCCCTAGCACTGCGGGGCTTCAATCTAAAACGCCCAGGTGTAATTTTACTTGGACGTCCTCGGGGTGGAGCCTGGCCCTCAATGCTATGTGTTTACCGAGCTGATGACCTCACAGGCCTCAGGGCTGTGAAATCATCAGCCCGGCAACTAGTGGAAATTGCGACCGCCCAGGCACGAAGTGTCATTCAGCGTGATTAACTGTGAGTTGAAAATTAGAAGTGTGCAGCAGTCCCGGCTCCTGGCCCTAGAAAGAAAAAAAAATGAACGCTTTTTGTAAATGATTGCAGCGTGGAAAGCCCAAAAATAAATTAACAATGAGTTTGTTTTTAATTTGGAGATAGTGATGAGGGTGAAAGTAAAGGGGCAGGAGCCCCGACGCCCTAGACCAGAAACCGCCACTGCTTGCTTCAGTCCTGCCCTGACTACTCTTATCTGTTCTGTTGTCTTTGGGGACCAATCCCGTATGACGTGTGTAATGACGAGCGCTAGGCCCTCATTATGCAGATGAGAAATCCGCATAATGACATAGTGATAGTGGGTAGCTAATGGGCCCTGAGCACGTGCGCTCAGCCCCTTTTATTGCCCAGGGTCATCTGACCAATGACGCCTGGTGGTGGGTGGGTGTTTAGTGTACTAACATCAGAGTTAGACACTAGACCATGTCTTACGATAGTACAACGCGCACTAGCGTCTCTTTTTGCAGCAGCCCCTGGAGGCATGAGCATCAACCCGGGTGTGGCTGCATGATAATTATAAATGCCTCCTCGCCCTTTCCTAAGTCGTCATTGGGTGGGGACAGTTACAGTAAGCATCTTAGACCCCACCCTGCCCTATGACATGAATGTCACAAAAGCGCGTGGATACCTTACCATCCCAGCCCCCACAAGTTCATGATCGCGGCCACTCGAAAAGCAGTAACCAGCCGCCATCAAGTGCCACTCCCGGACACCTCTTTGCGTCAGGCTTCAGTGCTAGAGTGGCCGATTTTAAAGCTGGAGAACAGAGTTCGAGTCTCGGCATAGAGGCTGAACATCCTGTGATTCTGGGCAAATCACACATCTCTACAAATGAATGTGTCCCGGTTCATCTGGAAGGCAACTAGTGCTAATGTAAAGCGCTCCGATTCCAAAGCGCTCCGATTCCTTCAGGTCGAGTTCTCGCTACAAAAAACTACAAAACAAAGCCATGAAAGGATCATTTTGCCAGGGCTTTCAGGGGACTTATTAGAATCTGGTGGATATTGAGGAGAGCCGCTCCCCACACTCCTTGAATGTGCTTGCTAATACGTGGCTCCAGGGCTTTAGGAGGGATGAAAAAACTGGGGAATCTCTCAAAGGGGCATGGCCAATGTAATTAAGGGTGTGATTTAAAATGATCTAAGCTAACAATCTGTGCTTAGGTGTGACGCCTGACTTGTATTTTTCTTTTTCTTTTATTGCATCCCGATATATGATACAAGTAACATCATACCTACAAGAAGTCAGGACTATTGACTTTGTTAATGGTTATTAGTTGCATAAGATAAATAGGCAGCAACTATGGCTTGTATGTAATATTGAAAAAGCTTCCACTTTAAGCCCTGGTGACACCATGACAATGTCGCTGCTCGTGAGTTTCAAAAAGAGAAAGGAAATCCAGAGAGAAAATGACTCTCTTTAAAGGATTTCCCTTCCCCTACAACGCTCACCTGGCATGACGTCATGCCGTAACTTCTCCACTAGTGAGAAGTGAGCAGTGTGAGCATGTGCACATCAATGTGCCGGCTGTCACTGCAGTCCCGAAAAAAACGGACCGCCTATGCCAGGGCTCAAAACAGAGCCCGATAGGGACCCGTTTCGAGGCCTCCTTTAAAATACTGCTGGAGCTCGGCACCGGTGAGACTCGGCCCACTTAAAGCCCTGCATGGCTCTATTATCTGCTCAAGCCTCAATGTTTAACAACAGAGAACATAATCTCACCGAGACTCGTGTGTGCCTCCAGTGGTGAGAAAAGCGCCTCTTTGGTGGCAGTTGACACTTGCCAGCCTTTGTGCCATGAGCAGGCCTAAAGCTACAGATGTAGGCGCCACATGGCTTCACAGGCAATGCCGGGCTTTACTGGCCCCTATGCTGATGGCACAACTGCCAGGTAGACCTTACCAATCATGTTGGTAAGCTGAGATCGGTGTTCAAACTGTGCCAGGCAGTCGGAGTGGGGCAATGCAGGAGGCCCCCTGTAATATCTAGGTGAAGACGCAACTCTCCCCCCATCCCTACTATGGGTACCTCGCTTGATAGAGCCCTTCAATCGTTGTGTACACAGTGTTGTACAGATTAGGTACAACCAGTATGAACACATTTCATGTGGTACTATGATGCTAAATGGAGGATGTTCCAGCAGTGTTCGTCGCCTGTCTTCTGTAAAGCAGTGCAGATGGGTAGGGCAGCTATTTAGACATACATTATGTTCTGTGTGGCTGCACAGTGGGTATTTTGTCTGTCTCACTAGACAGAGTTGGATTGGGAATAAAAATCGGCCCTGGCACACTGAAAAAAAGTGGTGACACATTTGCATATTGCCTTTCCACAAAACATTGCTTTGTCAACATTTTATTTAAAAAAAAGGGGGATAAATAAAAGTGGACAGATTAGTTTACACTGGTGAAACACACCTGAAAACAAATGAGGCCACTTTTGCTCAGGCCCACTGCCCCCGCTCAATATGCATATATTAATGGACTGGCCCAGCGAGAGAAAGGGGGGTGACACCTCTGCCTTTGATAAAAGGGAGGTATTGGATGCCCGTCTGCCTCCAAAAGATCACTCAGCAGGGTTGGATTGGGATTAAAAATCGGCCCAGGCCTGCTAAAGAAAAGTGGCCCACATTTGCATATTGCCTTTTGCAAAACACTGCTTCGGTGAAATTGTATTTAAAAAAAGGGGGTGGGGGGATGCACAGATTAGTTTATACTGATGAAACACCAATCCGACGCTGTCACTAGGTGTGTAACCCATGCCCTTATATAGCACAATGGGAAGGCAGGCACCTCTCATGGTAGGCCCAGTGGGGTTGATGCTCTACAGAAAATAGTGGTTACTTGATCAGATTTTGAGTGCACGTGATCCTCTTCAGATTAATACAGTGGGTGTGTGGGCAAATCTGCCTCAGTAGGAATATATTAATATGCTTTCCAGTTGGGAGCAAGGGCACCCTAGGCATATATCTCGAGTGGGAGCTGCTGTTCAAAGGACATAATGGGTACTAGGGCAGAGCTCTTGTGAAGCTCCCACCTGCAGAGAGAGTGCCACCTGTCTTGTCCACATATGTTTGTGGCTTAATGCAGGCAGCACTTAATTTGAACACCATGACCGAGAGCAAGAGAGGGAAAACAGAGGAGAGAGAAGGAGGAAGAGAAAGTGGGGAGAATCACTGTGAAGCCACCGTTATGCAGGTATGCGAGAGGCAATGTCCTTTTGTGGTTGCTCTTCAGTTGTCTACCAGGGCCTAGATATATTGTTTTGAACATTAGTATGTGTTTCTTTAGGGGTGCATGTGTGTGTTTGTATGTTTCAGTGCTTTAAAAATGAGCAACTTTTTGTCTAAAGAGCACAAGGTTCAAGCACAGAGATGCCACTTGGCATCGAGATATTACTGAGCCCAAGATACGTTTTTGGAGAGTAAGAATTATCCCTGAGAGAAGTATAAGTTGCTTGTTTGACTTATTCCCTTAGTGAAATTCAGGGCAGCTGTAATGCCCCACCACTTTCAAAGTTCACCAGTAAAACACTTTTTACACAGGGTGATCAGTTTTTCAAAACCAATAACGGGACATACTAGTAGGACACAGTAGTAGGAGCAGACTGTAATAACACACCACAATATAGATATTATATACATGTGAATCGTATAATAGCATTAAGACCCATTGCACAGTATTTGACAGGTATTTTGTGGTAATCACAGAGGGCATTAATTGCAAATGTTCTTATGCATGTCGCATTTTCATACATCGGCCTAAAAACATGCCAACAAGGCTGGTGGATTTTTAAAGTGGTAGGGCGGAAATTTTACACCCGAGTATAATGAGCATGTGAGAGACCCCGAAGTGTAAAAGGAGGGTGCGGGGAGAGGGTTCTCCCCCACAACAAATAACAGATTCAAATGATGGATTTTACACCACATCTTTACTACAAATTGTTGAATGAAGGGGATCCAAATATAGCATTTTAAAACTCAAGTGTAAAGAAAACTGTGTGTCAAGGGTTAATTCATTTGACCCATTCAACGTTAATCATTTAAGCATTTCGAGCTGATGTGCAGTGGACTGGCTGCTTCAGAGATGTTGTAAATCCTGGTGGGTGGGCATCTCTCTGTGGCAGGCACGGTTTTGATACAGATGCGCATCTCTGTCTAATGAGCGACATGCAATGACCAAAGGTTCGAACTCGAGTGACACTTTCTTGCAATCAAAATCAAGAAATTAGGTCCATGAAACAGATAAATATCAGAAATGACACCCACTTGAGCAATGAGAAACTACAAGATTAGCTAAACTGCTGCAAAGCACCTGAACTTTGCTGTAGGCATATTAACCATCTGTGCTATTTTATGGTGACTAAAGACTGCCACTAGACGAAACTTTAATCTCTCTTCAGCAAGAACATTATTCAGTAGTTCATTTTCATTTATTTTGTTGCCTAGTAACTCTGCAACAGCTGTTTTTAAACCCACACGTTATTTCTAAGCACAATGACAGCACCCCACCCACCTCAGTGCCAAGTGCGGCCAAACCACAAGTAAGAAAAGGATTTCTGTGACAAAATCAGTAACCCACTGAGCTATCACATTAAATACATTTATGTGACATTATGGTACTCATTCTTTGCAGCAGACATATGACCCACCCCGCACTTCTTTATGGTGCAGGAAAACTCCAATCTGTCTATCAGGTCTTTGTCTGGCCTGTTGCCTCAGATTGCCGCTGTTGCTTCAGCTGCAATCCTTGGCATCACACCCACTGAAGACTGCTGCTCTGCAGCTCAGAGTTGTGGTGGGCCTGCATAGTGGTAGATGATGCTCTTCTCTGCAGTAGTAGTACCAGTCAGAGTGAGAACTCCTGATGTGGATGTGAGTTCAGAGCTGTGGCGCTCATGTGCCTTTTAAAGTTATTCAGACTCAGCAGCACCTGTTCTCACCGTGAGTGGACAACCCCCCCCCCACCCCCGGAATTCGAGGTGGTGAGGAAGACAGGAATTGGCCTTAATTTATTTAATTCTGATGGGCATGCAATTCCCGAGGAGGTGGCAGCAGCAATTCCTGTGGGCCCGGGTTGGCAGGAATTTAAAATGAAAACATCCTGCCTGCTGCCACACCGACTGGACCCTTGAGTTTCTAGCCAGCTAGAATTGGTGCAGCAACCAGGCACCGAACTTGAGTAAACAGTACACTGAAACCATGAAAACTCACATATAAGCAATCTGAACCCATGGCGGCTAAGTCTTTTGTGTATCGTTTGCGGTGCTAGACAATCAGTAATCAATTGGTGATTCTGACCCACATCCTTTGCCAGAACATTTGTTTCTCTATCTAGCTCCCCGTTTAGCCCTATCGATATCTACAGATATTTCAAAGCAAACCAAGAACAGAGCCTTGGGATGTCTCAGAACGCACTTCCATCAACCATCACAAGGCAGCTGCAAACTTGGTGTAACTTCGGCAAGGAGTAAAAATCCATTCTTAAAAACTTCTCCAGGGTAAGGAAAATGACCTGCTACTGAACAGAGCTAATAATTACAATTATTCAATGCTGATTCTAAGACGCTCAGTGTTGATGTGTGTGCATCAGAGGAAACAATCTGATGTATTTTGTTCATGTTTTACATACTACATTCAAATACTGTTACTGTTCATTCACGCACATCTGCAGTTTCCATCTTTCAGTGTATTTCAAAGCAGGTGCGTACTCATAGGTGGCCATGCCATCTTGAAACGGTTAAAAACATTTTAGGATGGCTGTCCACTCTAGTAGTAGAGTGGCAGGCGAACTTCAAAGCGCGAAGCACAGTCTGAGCATTAGACCTGCTCTCCAATGGGGCACGTAGGGTAGATAAAGTGGCAAGAGGCATGACGTTTGTTTCGTGACCTTTCATAACTGCAACTACTTTGCTATTCAAACAACAGGGGTGTAGGTTGAGAGAGACCATTCCTTCAGCATGGGTCGAGTGTTGTTTTAAAAGGTAAAATAGCACTATTGATCAAAGCGATACAAAGGAGCCCCTATCTAAACAAGCATTTACAATGCAATAGGTCTCGCATTAGGAAAGTTTAAGCTATTGGCATTGTAAATGATAATTGTTCTATATATGTGTTCGTACTTGCTATTAATAATAACTAATTTGCATTAATTATTTGCATAAAGTATTCATTTTTAGCTGTATTGTCAAGTTAACATGCATGTTTCTTATCATTATAGTAGAGTTGTGAATCTTAAAGATTGCAAGGTAAGAATACAAATGTGAAGTATTGCAGCAAATTATATGTTGTTGGTATAAAAGAGACATAGCAAATATTTTTTTAAAGAAATTGTTTAGCTGCAAAAACGCAATATTAATCGGCACTCGGTATTATGATAAGTTGCGTGCTAGCTTTTTAAGCTGTACGTTTACTTTTATGGACGCATTTCCTGCAGCCAATAACATAGGAGTATCGTATTACGTAAGGTAACATGCTCATGTAAATGCGTGAAATCTGTAGTGTGCTTAGGCAGTGTTTAATCCTGAGGTGCTTAAGCATTTGAGAGGCCGCAAACAATACTCCCGTCAGCCATCATGCTGCTTGGACGCCCCCCCTTGTATGGGCCCCACCTCAAGAACAATTTGAGCCCCCATCCGAAGCAGGCTGAACGCCAGGACCAGTACCCGCCACAAGGAGGAGAAGTGGGAGGCCCCGGCCGGACTATCATTCACAGGACCAAGCAGAAGCAGGTACATCCCTCCCCCTCCCGACGCGCCGTTATGCTCGTCCATAGAGAGAGCCACACGCCACACACCGAAATGCAGCATTCGAGACATTGCCCGCGACTAGACTACAAAAGCCGCTGTCCCGCCCTTCACAATAAAAGTGACAATAGTGGCCAAAAACACCTAACTTCAAGCAGCCAGTACAGGTAATGTGAGCGTATAAAAATACAGTAAAACATTGTCCACTTAAAACAATTGGTAACACACTTTGCAACACACAACAGCATTCGAGAAATTGCCCGCGACCAGACTAAAGTTAGATGCGGGCCAAAAAATGCATATGATATGGCGATGCTTGTAGAAATAGTGGTGCGTGTATGTCGTCGTACCTAAGGTATTGTTTACAGTTTGCTACCGTATTTGTAGTTCGGTAAGGTTTTTTAAATGTACAGTTGAGTGCATATGAAGCAATATATTAAAATACTGCGCCCTTGTAAAATTTTAGTAAGTATGAATTGAGTCGCATTTGTAACTGCAAGCAACAGGCTAAATGGCGATATCATCTTTTAACTGCATTTTTCTTGGAGGTAATGCAAAAAAGTCGTTTTAAAACTGAGTACAAGCTTACCTTTTCCAAATAGTTAGGAAAACGAATCCTAAAGTTTCCCAAAGCGTAGACGAAGTGAAGGAATCACCAGATCAAGACCCAATAGTTCTTCGATGTTTACGCTCAGTATCGATGTGTGTAGGCAATTGTTAACGTTCTCTGTTTAAGTAGGATTTGTTGATCTGATAGCAGACTTTAAGGGGTAATAAAATGCAAGGGGTACATGTGAAAGAAATGCATAGGGCTAGTGAACAAATGGTTAAGTGCGAAAAAGCCTGTCTGCTAATTGTCAAGCTAAACTAAAAGGGCAAAGGTGACCGTTGAAGCCAAGGCAGTTTCGTTTCATGATATCGCAGTAAATGTCTAGAAATGTAAGCAAGCTGAGGCAGTTTTATTTCATGAAATCCAACTAAATGTTTGGAAATGTACGCAAGTTTTTGTTTCTATTAAAAGTATGGTATGCTGTACGTGTAAAAAGTGTCTTTAAATAGCTGTATTTCATATTAACAGTATGTATTGATGTAGGTAAACGTAGGTAAACGTATAGAAAGTGTATTTAATTGGACATTCATGTAGCTTACCCGCAGAGCGAAAGTGACACGGAAAGTGAGCAGACTAGTATTCAGCAATTCTTCCCATGCAGTTACTGTGTTAACTTGGACACTCTTGCGTACTACCTTATGTAAAGTATGTTTTTGCATAGCTTTTGACATTATGCAGGTTAGAAAAAAAAACATATTTACCACTACTCGGCAAATCTGCCTCTGCAGTTACTATGTTTATTGGAACACCTTTGTGTCCTTCCTCATGTAAAGCTCACGGTTTCGTGAAGGCAGAGCAACAGTGGCATGAAAAGTGGACAGACAAGTAGGCAGACAAATGTAAAAAAACTACTATGGGAAGCTTTAAAAATCTTGGCTAAAACTGTAAAGCGTTTTGGTTAACGAGATGCCCTTTGACATCAAGCTGAATTTTACCAAAGCGAATTTACTATTAAACTAAAAGCATTTAAAATATGCCTCAATATTTATTAACGCAAGGCAGACTGCTGGCACACTTGGGGTCATTAAACAAAAACGCAAGTTACCGGTCTAGGTTGCTGCACGCTTTCAGGAAGCAGAGTTGCTGGCGGGGGCGAAACCAGGAAGTCAGGCATCCTTGCCCGTGACATGGGCGGGGCCTGTGACGCGGCCGGAAGAGGCCGGTGTTGCGCGTTGATGCGGGCTCCCATCATGGAGGGAGAGCGCCGAGGTAGCGTGAAGAACCACAGAAGTGCCCCGCGTGTGGAGAAAAGGAGCTCAGCGAGGCGATTCAGCGAGGCGACTCGAGCACGGTGAGTGGAGGGGGGATATGTGTTAATGTGTGTGTGCGCGCGCGTGCGTGTGTGTGAGCCCCGTGAGGAGTGGTGGTGGTGGTGGGGGAGGGGGGTGCGTGTGTGTGTGTGCGCGTGCGTGCCTGCCTGCCTGTGTGTATGCCTGAGGGGGAGGGGGGTGAGTGTGTGCGTGTGGGAATGTGTGAGCGCATGCGTGACTGCGTGTGATTGAGTCTGTGTATGCGCATGCGTGTGTGTGGTGCCGTGCGCGCCCTCGCTGAGGAATCTGAGACGGCGACGCTCGTGCGTGAGCTCCGTCTCAGATTCCTTCTAAAACGCCAACAAAAGATGTCTCGCAGACAGCAGGCTTACGCCTGCTTTTTACGTCTGCGAGACCTAAAAAGCAGCCGGCGGTCACCTTTCTGTCTTTCACACACGCACGCCAGGCGTATCCGATGGCGGTTTCACTTTGCAAAATTAATGCCAAGCCAAGCCTGCATTAAGGCAACAGAATAAATTGGAGACTTGTAATACACCGCGAATATGCGGGTATTTTTGTGAGTGGGGCCTGAGCAGCAGGCAAGGCCGGAAGGTACCTGCAAGCAGAACTACTCCGGTAATCAAATAAAAACTGCCCGCCTGTGGGGCCCTACCTGCCCGAGTTCACACACGTCTCCCTCTCGGTCTGGACAGCAACCTGGGCCTGGCAGCCTGCTGCAACCAAAATGGATGGTGGACTAGGCTGCTGCTGCAGCCAGGGCACGACCGGTCCGCTTTTTTCTTCAGAGGCTCCTCCTGAGGCTCGAGTACCCGACACGACAGTCCGTCTGGAAATGGCCAGTCAATGGCGGCTGCTACTCCAACATGCGCGGGAACTATGAAGAACTAGTCAGAGTCTGCGCAGAGGCCGAATCCTATCCCAACTCGTCACAGGGTGGGTCTCACCACGCCCTGTGACGAGTTGGGAGGGGGTGGGGTGATACAACACCAGCAAGCTCTCCTGTCTCCTCCACTTGATTGACGTGGAGACGTTAGCAATCCCGGGCTTGTGTAAAAAACGCCCGGGGCTAACTTAATCTCCACGCCATCAGGGGGTGGAGACTGGGCCTCCAGGCTATGTCTTTGCCTAGCTGATGGCGTCACAGCCTTCAGGGCTGTGAGGTTCTCAGCCGGCAAAGACATAGCAGGTGGTGCAGCGCGGCGATATTGGCAGTGGGAGGCAGCAGACTCCAAGACAGTGCCCCGTGTTCTTTGCGGCCGATGTGTTCTTCTTTGCGTTTTTTTTCTTAATGAAAAAAGAAACGTACTGTACTGGTGATATTTATTTTTATAAAATGAACAGAAACGTGATAAATTAACTGGGGCTAAATTACCTGGGGCGGAGCCCCGACGCCCACAAAGAGAAACCGCCAAAAGTCAGGGTTAGGGTTGCCATCCTTGGCAATGGGGAACTGCTGGTGTGGTAGTATCGCTTCACAGGAATGGTTGCGTGTTATCCGAGGGATATTTACTGACTTTTACGTTTAGATCTGGGCAAAGGCATCTGTTCTATTTGGGTCTAACCCCAATGGAGGTCAAAAATTCCTCCAGCATCTGCTGCAGTCAGATTACTCTTCAGTAACAAGTGATGTGGGGCTGGGGCAGAAGAATGTTGGGGCGGTGTGGGACATCGACATGTTGGTCCACCGCCCTGCTGATGTCCTCATTCAGATCACGTGCTAGCATTTGAAAATACAGACTGAAAAAACACAAAGGACTGCAAAAGCAGACACTCAAAAACATCTACTGCACAAATATCTGGGTTAAATAAATACTTCCCTACATATATTTGATATACATTCAACCCAACTATCAAGTCCTTGCTCCAAACTATACTAGAAAAATAGTAAATTAGGCCAGTCCTGCAATAGGTGGAAATTTGGCTATGCTGGAATTAGGTTAAAATCTATGGTGCAAGATGTACATCCAGGGAAGAGGCAGATAAACTTGCAAAGGACAAAGACACATAAAACAACAGACCAAGAAGATGTGCACAGGCTCAGCATAGAAGAAGCCCTGAACATCTACAACACAACTGTAAGTTAGTGATATCCTTTAGTTAGACGGCAATGGAGACAATCTGTTAGAACAGCCCAGCAGACATTGGAGAACCTGGGCCTGGTAATGATGCTGTCACGCGGTATCATGGAGGACCAAATGTGATGATGAATGGCCAAAGTGGCAATGCTGAACAAGTTAAGTACAGTTACTTTGAACACAAGGCAACATGTGAATCTTACCCAGGTCCAGCTTGCATAGAGGAGGGTTAGATACAGCATCCCAGTAATTCAATGTCCATGATTATTAACCTATCGTGTTAGTTTATGAGTGGAAGAGCAGAAAAAGGTCCTTGATTGACCACATGATGATGCTTTGGTTGCACAGATAAGTCACTTACCAAAGTGCTGTGCTCCAGCACATGCTCCTCCCAATAATACTGTATTCATACTAAATGAAGTATGCTGGTCTACCCATCTCTCTACACTCAACACTGGAATGGTGTTGGCATCACTTTGCAGAAAAGGTTCCTGTGACCAGCAGAACTGACTGAACACTGGCCCAATCAAAACGGTTCACCACTCAAGGCAGTAAGTAGGTGTAAGTAAGTGTAAAAGCTTTCCATGCCTTCTGACCAGCCACATCATAGTGCCAGGCAAAACCCCCAAATCTCTGTTTTAATAAAGGTTAGAAGAGTGGAATATGCTATAGATTCACCATATGGGACTGTGGTCATGAAGAACCTGTGTCACTTGAACATCTGTGCCTAGAATACATGACACAGACGTGTACTCATATGTACATCCATGCCATATGTTAGCAGATCCGTGTGTTTCCCCATAAAAGCACACTGAGTGATGTGTTCAGTCATTCCAGTGCAGCTATGACACCCAAAAGTGACTTTTACTACTAACTAAGATGACCATAGTGAGATGGACCCTTTGTATCTAAAGCCTTCATCTGGCAGATATCAGAGACGGACACGTGGATCATCAATGGAACAAGTGGCTTACATGAGGATATAGGTGAGGCTGGGGAGGATGCTGACAATTGTACTTCTCATTTAAGAGTGGAAAAGCAAGCATACATTACCACCATTGTTAAAAACGGAGAGCGAGAAGAACTAGCTTACAGTGGTCCATATGCTCCTGAGACTCCACCTTTCAGACATCAGGGGGTCTGTCCTGTTGTGGAGAGTCTCCCTCGTGCATATTTCCCCTGCCCCAGGGTAAGACTTCAAGTCAAACAAATAATAATCCCATGTACAAAGAGTAAACCCTGCATGTGAGGGTTGTTGTTGTTTTCTCTTTCAAACCCCCCACTTTCTTCCTTTACCACGTTTGTTGCAGTTGGTGCCTGAAGTGTTAGGCGTAGGCCTCGATGTCGGCCACAGGACTCAAGCTATAGCTCACTGATGAAGCCTCAGTCGGCTGAACACGGTCTGAGGCCGCTTGTATTTCTATCTGGAGGGGACCTGGTCTGGCAGTTCGGGTTGGACAGGTCCTATTAGAGCAGGACCAAGGCTGGTCTGCATATGCTATCCCTGTCAATAGGTTTAGTTGGTGAAAAAATGATGAACTGGAAGGCGGCCCAAAGTGATTGCTAGAGGTTGGGATTCATTCATGTATTCCACCCATCACTCTGTTGTTTGATGCACCAAATTGTTAAGGTTTCCCTCTCTGGATAACCCACTCTCTATCGCTTTGAGATTTGTTAATTTGCAAAATTACACCGTACTGGTGTATTTTTACATGTGAGAATCCATTTGCTGTATAAATTCACGTTTTTTGGAATGCCAAACAAATTTACAGATGTAAACCTGGCCATTTGCATGCTTAATTTCACCTTGTTATGCATTAGGCTCTGAGCCTTTAATACAATGTCCTGGCTATATTTCTAAGCATTACAGCTACTTAATCCTCCCTGGGGTTACAATAAAACCCAATGGGATTAAAGGAGCTAGAGAGTGGGTTGGTTGTGTGTCGCACCAGGTGTACATACGACTATAATGCAATCAGGGGATTTGAATGCACTAATGGTATTCACTGAAGAGCCCCACGGGAACCTCCTTAGGGCAACACCTCTCCGTCTTTTCTTCAAGCACTGCTACTTTGTTGATGCATGAGGTAAGTAATGCTTAGCTGAGCGGGTGCACATTTCAAGCAGTGTTTTGCAACAACTAAATATACTTACATTAATGCACTGTCGTTCTTGTGCTTTGCATCCTTTTTAGGTCTGGCATTACCCAAAACCTTTTGATTTTACTAAAATATGTACAATATACTTACATATAGGGGCTTTAAACCACTTCTCTTCAACTATTGCTCTGTTGTATCATTCATAGCTTGCCTGCCCCCACTATAGCATGTATCATGGGGCTGTGGGCCTGCCTACTTAAGCCATTGGTTAACTTCACTTTGAGTGAATGCATTTTGCTCTCTCACAAGGCTCTCATCCACACACAAGTAGGTTTACTTCAGTGCCAGTGTATTTATTTTTACTTTATAATTACTATGGTGTTGCCTAAGGGGCATACTTACCAATATGTCACATGCTGGCGCTGTGTGACAAAGAAAGAGAAGGAATGCGTCGTATTTAACACAATAAGGCACATTCCTGCCTTTTCCCAGTGCTGGCGCCCAATGTGCTGCCTAGTGCCAATGCAGGCACTCTTGCACCATGGTGCAACGGTGCCTGTCTTGTAAGCAGGATAGTTTTTGTGCAGGGAGGGGCAACCTGAAGCATTTTCCTCTTGCTATGTGTGCTGCAGAATGCAGCACACATAAAAAGAGGAAAGAAGAAAGAGAAATAAACCTATTTATCCTCATTATGCCTCTCCTTGGGATGCGAAGCAGTATTGGTGCATTCACAGGTCTTGTACATTCAGAGGTGGTGAGATGCACTGCAGTGTAATCCCTGTTTACTGTGTTCCATATTTACTGTACTCAATTGCTTCAAAACTTTGAAGGGCGTGCTCCCTTGCTCTGCGCTCCGTCCAATTGCGCTACAATATCGAAAGACCATGAAGAAACCACATCTGATCCCCATCAAGCTGCACAGCCACGTCCATCACAAATTAATCCAATACATCGAATTTATGTTTCAAACTTCATTTGTTTCATATTTTTCTCCTTTACTTTTTACGTATTTCCTTTTTACTTCATCAATTCATTTTACTCATTCTTGTACAAGTTCATGATTATATAAAAAAGCAGGAGAATTAGTGTTTCCTCATGTCACGATTTTATTTAAAATCACCCAATGCATTTTGGGATACTCCCTTCGTCAGGGGTATCTGGAATATAAACAATTAATAAACAGCCGTCAGCTCGGTCACGACTCCTCTGATATAATAGACAAATTAAAAACTTCCATTTGACATTTGAATTGACTTTACTGTGAAACGCTACAGAGTTATGCCTCAAAAGCTATTCCGTGTTAACAATCGTTAGATTCAACACCAACCCTTATTAACACCCCAACTGTCCAAACAATTGCATATCCCAAATCCAAGTGTCCAAAAGTTCTAAAATGCTAGTGACCCCATGTTTACCCTTACACCCATTCTTTCATCACTATTTACGTGATATTCGTCAACACACTTACTGTGACATGTATTTATCTGGTTTTAAAATGGAAAAGAGCATTCCTCGAAATCAACTAGTTACTGCGGCCTTACTCCATCTACACAATTTCCCGTAATGTGCTGCAGCATATCTTTCTGTTCTCAGTGATAGCTGCTACAATTTCACAGAAAAAAAATGTTAACGTAACATTATAGTTAGGTGAATATGCCAGAGACAACATTAACTTTTTAAAGTTAAAAAAACAACAGAAATTCACTCGTTATATTTAGCGGAACTAACTATAACTTGCGCCCCTGCCATGCACTGCTTATGATCTCACATATTACATCGCTCATGACCTGTTTTTGACATTATTTATGACATTTATTTATTTTTATTTATTTATTTAAGGTTTTTGTACAGCGCGTAGTAACCCTTGAGCATCCCAGCGCTTGAACCTGAATTCAGGAGGGAACAGCAGCGGAAGGGGCTAAGAATCAGGGGAAAAGAAGAGTTTTCAGTGCCTTCCTGAACTGAAGGAGGTTAGGTTCAGTTCTTAGTCTCCAAGGGAGACTGTTCCAATGTTTGGCCGTGTGTACCGAGAAGCGGCGTCCTCCAGACCGAGCTTTTCTTACTCTGGGGACAGTGATGAGGTTCTCTCCGCTTGATCGAAGAGCTCTTGTCGCTTTGTAGGGAGTGATGAATTCATTGAGGATACGTGGACCTTTGTCATGGAGAGTTTTGTGGGCCAGACAGAGGGCTTTGAAAGCAACCCTTTCTCTGACTGGGAGCCAGTGCAGGAGCTTCAGAGCTGGCTTTGCCGAGGATCTGGCTGGGGTGTGAGTAAGTAGTCGGGCCGCGGCGTTTTGGATTCTCTGCAGAGTATTGAATGTAGCTTCAGGGGCACCCAGGTAGATTGCATTGCTGTAATCTAGCCTCGCCAAGATGAGGCCCTGGATCAATAGTTTCCGGGAAGTGGCAGGAAGCAGGGGGAAGACCTTCCTGCATGCCCTGAGGAGTCCGAAGCATATTCCTGCCGTCTTTTTGGCCTGAGTTCTGAAGCTCAGATCCTTTTCGAGCCATACGCCCAGGCTCTTAACCTCCTCCTTGGGTGCAGGGGGGTCACCTAGACATTCGGGCCAGATGTTAGGCGGCAAGGAGGGCCCTTTATGTCCGAGCAGCAGGATCTCGGTCTTGGACCCATTCAGTTTCAGCGCTGAGGTGTTCATCCAGCTGTGGATTTCGGTGAGACAGCTGTGAAGGTCGGAGGGGTCTTGGTGAGGGTGTGAGAGGGTCACCACCAGCTGGGTATCGTCGGCGTAATTGATGATCGTTACGCTGAACGGGTTGACCAATTGCTCCAGCGGGGACATGTAAACGTTGAATAACGTAGGGCTAAGAGATGAGCCCTGCGGTACTCCACAGCAGAGCGGGATTGCGGGGGAGTGGCTGTCATTCTCCCAGACTTGAAAGGAGCGACCATCTAGGAAAGACATGAGCCACTTCAAGGCCGTGCCTCTTACTCCAATGTCTCCCAGCCGTTGGATTAAGGTCTGGTGGTTTACAGTGTCGAAGGCCGCACTGAGATCCAGGAGGATCACTGCCACTGATCCTCCTGTGTCCAGAATGCTTCTGGCCTTCTCCACTGCCGCCAGGAGGGCAGTGTCGGTGCCCTGGCCTGGGCGGAAAACTGTCTGGGAGTTCCTGAGTAAGTTGTTACTCTCTAGGAATAGTGATAGTTTTTTATTCACTAGCTTCTCCGTAATTTTACTGTTTCCTGGGAGGAGGGAGATTGGTCTGTAGTTGGCTAGGTCCTGGGGGTCCAGTGAAGGTTTCTTCAAAAGACCTTTGACCACCGCCGCTTTCCAGCTGGGAGGGACTACTCCCTGTGAAAGGGAGATATTGATGAGGGATGTGAGAGGAGGGATAATGGTGCTGGACACTTTTTTCAGGAAGCGAAGCGGGGCAGGGTCGCTGGGGGAGCCACTTTTAATTGTTGCCAGCGTCGCGGCTACCTCTTCCGTGGATACTGGGCCGAAGGTGTCGAGAAGGGGTGAGGGGCCATCGGTGGAATGAGTGTGGTAGTGGGGAGAGTTGGAAGGATCCCCGTCCGTGTGGCCGGCATCGAAGGGGGGTAGGGCCGCGAGAATTTTTTGAATTTTCTCGTCGAAGAAAGTGGCCAGTTTAATACATTTACTTTCGGCTGCTTTGGGATCCAGAGGTTTCGCCGGGGGGTCTGGAGCATGGAGGAGTTCTTTAAGAATGGCAAAGGTTTCATGGGCCGAACAGGAGGAGTTTTTAATTCTGTCTTCGTAGAATGAGCTCTTGGTTTTGTGGAGCTCCCGTTTGTAAGATTTTAAGGAGGCACGAAATATGCCTTTCTTGTCTGCCGTCTTGTCTTTCCTCCATGTGCGTTCATTTCTCTTGCATTCCTTCCGTAAGAGATTCAATTCGGGGGTGTACCAGGGGGAGGGGTTGACTCTCTTGGTACGTTTAAGGGTGCTGGATCTCGGGAGGAGGCAATCCAGAGATTGGGTGACCCATGTATTAAATTCAGTATCGGCAGTAATGGTGTCTTGAGAGGGGGGGGGATATCTTCCCTAAGTTTGGCTGCCCATTCATCTGGGACCAGTTTGTGCCAGCGTCTGACAAGGGTTCTGATTTTGGGAGGTTTTGTGGGGGAATATTGATGTGCCATTCAAAGGGGACCAGGAAATGGTCGGTCCAGGGGAGAGGGAGGTGAGCGCGGGTGTTCAGGTCTTGAATGTTTGTGAAGATGGGATCAAGTAACTGTCCTTTGTCGTGAGTGGCCTGTGGGTTCTTTAAGCAGAGGCCAGTGGAGGAGATGTCTTGTAAAAGTTCGGCAGCTTGAGTGTCGACTGGGTCCAAAAAATGGAGATTGAGGTCCCCTAGTAAGAGATAATTAGATGAGGTTGTACACTCGAGGGTGATATGGTCGATGAGATTGCTAGGGAATTCGGCGAGTTGGCCGAGGGGGCGATATACAAGCAGTCCAGACAAAGATGTTACTGGTGAGATTTGGATGGAGAAGTGGCAGCTTTCACAGTCTTTGATGTTGCCATCAGAGATTCTGCAGGTGAGGGCATCCTTGAATATTATGGCTAGGCCAACTCCTCTACCACGCGGTCTATTCAGAGAGCAGATTTGATAGCCCGGAGGGAGTGCGTTGACAATGTCAGGGCCGTTGTTGGGAGTGAGCCATGTTTCAGTGAGAAACAGAATATCCATAGCGTGGTTTGAGATCAAGAGGTTTATTTCGTGGGCGTGTTTGACAGGCGACCTGCAGTTGAGTAGGCCTAGTTGAAGGCCACCGGGTTCCGAGTCTGTGCCGGGAGGATTGCAGAGACGGCAGCCGGTAAATGGGTTATCGCCCATATGGGTGTAATTGCAGGAGGGATGTTTTTGTGTGTTCAGGGCCAGAAGCCTATCTCGGGTGTAGGCAGGGCATTTCTTGAGAGAAATGGGCATAGTGTCTGGGCCTGGGACCGTCCGGGCCCGGACAGGCCCAGACGGGCTTGCCTTTGGCGCGCCTTCGGCGCGCTGACGGCGCGCCCGCTGCGCCCGTCCACTGCGCGTCCGAGTGCTGCACATGATTTTACGCAGGAAGAGGGGCGTTGGGGGCGTGGCCTGATGAAGTGGGCGTGGCCTGTGAGCAGGCTCGCTCGCTCGCTGATGGCGGTGATGGCGACATGGGCGTCCGCAGGGGAGGGCAAGGGGGGGCACTTGCCCCCCCCTGGAACACCGGTCCGTCACTATTGACAGCCCCCACAGTGGTGTTTGTCTGCAGGGCCGTCAATTTTAAAAGCGCAAGAAAGCGCTTGCAATGACGGTCCTGCTTGATGAGCGGGAAAACTGCTGCTGATGGGCAAGAGAGAAGGTCCGGGCCTGGCTGCTCCCACAGCTTGAAGCAGAGGCACACCTAGAGTCAAATTTCGGGGAGGGGGCACATTTTTCAAGCTAAGGAAGAGTGGAGCTGCAGCCAGGGGCCCTAGGAAGGGTTGAAAACCATCAAAGCCTCATTAATGCCGGCACCTTTACATAATTTGCCCAGAGATGCAATGAGTGTGTCTGCCTGTTTTTTGCGAGATCAAATGGAAAGTCCTTCTGTGCACTCGTGATTTATTCGTACTCAAGCTATATTCCTTTCTTTTGTTGGTACTACTACATCCTGGTACCTACTTTTTAGGTGCCCTTTCGTATACCATATCTTGTGTGGTGCAGACACTTCTGTTCCGATGGATGTGTGCACTTTTCAGCGAACATTAAAGTTTCATCAATTTCTTTTCCATGGTAATAATCAGTTTTAACTCTTTTTCAGTTGTCAACAAAATATTTTAATTCATATTTTGGTTTCCATTGTTAACTGTTGTTATACATTTTTTAATATATCCATTATTTCTAAAATAAAATGATGGATATATTAAAAAACAGTTAACAATGGAAACCAAAATATGAATTAAAATATTTTGTTGACAACTGAAAAAGAGTGAAAGTGTCTGCACCACCCACAATATGCCTGTTTTTTGCACCATAAGCACTAGTATTACAGAAGGGTCTGCATATGAGATGGATTAAAGAGTTTACGCCTTGAGCTCCAAAGGGGCAGTCCCTCATGTTCATTGCAGTATCTGGACCACTGTCTGTACTCACTGTCGCCTGACATGATTCCCGAAGGGAAAGCTGTCCCACAGAGACAACTTTTCTTTTGTGAATCATGTACCAACTGCAGTTCAGTGTTGGCATCAGATCAATGGTTTGTGATTGCCATTGCGTTTGAAAACCATTGATACATGTCCTTGTAAATTGCAGTTTGAAGATAGCACCCTTTTAACTGCCCCTCCAAAGTCCAATATGGAGTAAGATGCAGAAACCCTTTTGTCAATCATGAAGCTTATACACAACCTCAAAAAGGGGTTTTGCAGCAGCAACCACTGTGATGCTGCAAATTGTAAACTTTATGACCACAAAATCCTTTTGTATTTGTGGGCCCTAGTTATATAGATAAAGCAGGAAGTGCAGTGAAAGGAATGACGCTACAAATGAGTAGTGCCTTTAATGCTCTGGAAATGCTAGGATCTCCAATCTACCTCTCTACCTCTCTCTCCCCACCTCTCTCTCTCCACCTCTCTTTCTCCACCTCTCTCTCTCTCTACCTCTCTACCTCTACCTCTCTCTCTCTCTCTACCTCTCCCTACCTCTCTACCTCTCTCTCTCTACCTCTCTCTCTACGTCTCTCTCTACGTCTCTCTCTCTCTATGTCTCTCTTTATCTCTACCTCTACCTACCTCTCTACACCTCTCTCTACACCTCTCTACCTCTCGCTATCTCTCTCTCTCTCTCTACCTCTCTCTCTCTACCTCTACCTCTCTCTCTACCTCTCTCTCTTTCTCTACCTCTCTCTCTACCTCTCTACCTCTCTCTCTCTACCTCTCTCTCTCTACCTCTCCCTCTCTATCTCTCTCTCTCTACCTCTCTCTCCACCCCTCTCTCTCTCTACCTCTCTACCACTACCTCTCTACCTCTACCTCTCTCTCTCTCTCTCTCTACCTCTCTCTCTACCTCTCTCTACCTCTCTCTCTACGTCTCTCTCTCTCTATGTCTCTCTTTACCGCTACCTCTACCTACCTCTCTACACCTCTCTCTACACCTCTCTACCTCTCGCTATCTCTCTCTCTCTCTCTCTCTACCTCTGACTCTCTCTACCTCTCTCTCTATCTCTACCTCTCTCTCTCTACCTCTCTCTACCTCTCTCTCTCTCTACCTCTCCCTCTCTCTCTCCAACTTTCTCTCTCTACCTCTCTCTCTCTACCTCTCTCTCTCTCTACCTCTCTCTCTCTCTACCTCTCTCTCTCTCTACCTCTCTCTCTACCTCTCTCTCTACCTCTCTCTCTCCACCTCTCTCTCTCTCTACCTCTCTACCACTACCTCTCTACCTCTACCTCTCTCTCTACCTCTCTCTCTCTACCTCTCTCTCTCTACCCCTCTCTCTACCTCTACCTCGCGGTCTCTACCTCTCACTCCCTCTACCTCTCTCTCTCTACCTCTCTCTCTCTCTATACCTCTCTCTCTACCTCTCTCTCTCTCTCTACCTCTACCTCTCTCTCTCTACCTCTCACTCCCTCTACCTCTCACTCTCTCTACCTCTCTCTCTCCCTACCTCTACCCCTCTCTCTCTACTTCTCTCTACCTATCTCTCTCTACCTCTCTCTCTCTACCACTCTCTCTCTCTCTCTCTCTCTCTTTCGACCTCTACCTTACTACCTCTCTCTCTCTACCTCTCTCTCTCTCTACTGCTCTCTCTCTACCTATACCTCTCTCTCTATCCCTCTCTCTCTCTACCTCTCTACCTCTACCTCTCTACATCTCCCTCTACCTCTCTCTCTCTCTCTCTCTCCCTACCTCTACCTCTACCTCTACCTCTCTCACTCTACCTCTCTCTCTCTACTTCTCTCTCTCTACCTCTCTCTCGCTACCTCTCTCTCTACCGCTCTCTCTAACCCTCTCTCTACCTCTCTACCCCTCTCTACTTCTCTCTCTACCTCTCTCTCTTCCTCTCCCTCTTCCTCTCCCTCTCTATCTACCTCTCTCTCTACCTCTCCCTCTCCCTCTCTACCTCTCCCTCTACCACTCTCTCTCTACCTCTACCTCTCTATCTCTACCTCTAGCTCTCTCCCTCTCTCTCTCTCCCTACCTCTACCTCTACCTCTCTCTCTACCTCTATTACTCTACCTTTCTCTCTCTACCTCTCTCTATCTACCACTCTCTCTCTCTCTCTCGCTCTACCTGTACGTCTCTCTCTACCTCTCTCTCTCTACTGCTCTCTCTCTCACTCTACCTCTCTCTCTCTCTCTACCTCTCTCTCTCTACCCCTCTTTCTCTCTCTACCTCTCTACCTCTCTCTCTACCTCTCTCTCTCCCTACCTCTACCTCTACCTCTCTCTCTCTCTCTACCTCTCACTCTACCCCTCTCTACCCCGCGCTACCTCTCTCTACCTCTCTCTCTACCTCTCTCTCAGCCTCTCTCTCTCTACCTCTCTCTCTACCTCTCTCTCTACCTCTTTATCTCTTTACCTCTCTCACCCTCTCTACCTCTTCCACTCTCTCTCCCTCTACCTCTCTCTCTACCGCTCTCCCACTACCTCTCTTTCTCTACCTCTCCCTCTATCTCTATACCTCTCTCTCTACCATTACACCTCTACCTCTCTCTCTACCTCTCTCTCTCTCCCTACCTCTACCTCTACCTCTTTCTACCTCTCTACCTCTCTCTCTCTACCTCTCTCTCTACTTCTCTCTACCTCTGTCTCTCTACCTCTCTACACCTGTCTACCTCTCAACCAGTTGAATTCCGGGAAGCCCAAACCATCAGTATTTAAAATCTGCACATGAAACGTGGGTAGGATGAGCCGTGCAGCTCAGAAAGGGATGTTCTTTTTACATCATTTGTATTTAATAGAATTAGGAAGCAGGAGAGCAGTCTCACAGTTGAGATATGGATTAACATACACTGGTGACAGCTTTTGAATTGGCTTTAAAACCATTCAAAGATGGCTGCAGCATCTATGTGGGATGTGGTGGACTAAGTGGCAGCCGGAGCCATATAGCACTGCTTGTCATTTAAAAAAAAAACCAGCATTGACATAGCCAATAGGTCTCCCCTTTGGGACCTTATAAATGTTTAGTTATCCAGCACAATATCCTTGGTGCAACAACTTCAAGTGTTGCATGGCTAAACACTTATAAGGTCCCAAAGGCGAGACCCATTGGCTATGCCAATGCTTGTTTGTTTTTTCCTCTGTTTCATTATGGTTGCCAGGTAATCTGCTGTGAAGCCTCACATGATTTTTCTCCCACTCCATGGGTTTCTTTGTTTATTTAAGCTCTTTGTCTTATTAGATTTTTTTATTTGTTTATTTAATACTTGTGCTCAATCATGTCGGAGGATGGTGATGAAGTAAAAATGTTGCCCCCCCCTGGAAAAATTTCTGCGGACGCCCATGGATGGCGATTTCCTACCCCGTGGCAGCGTTCAGATCGGCTGCACGGGTGTTAAGGATTCGGGATAAGTGCCCTAACCAGACTAGCAGGTGAGGGAAAGGTGCGCAAATTATTAAAATCAATTTCACACAGAGTTTTAAAAGGTACAATTTCGAACAGAGCTCCCGGCTGTGCCTCAGGAGTACAGGATCTGGGGAAGGCTGAGCGTCGGCGCTTTAAGTAGTCAGAGGGGGCGTGGCCAAGAGAGGTGGGCGTGGCCTGTGAGCAGGCTCACTCGCTGATGGCGGTGATGGCGATTTCCTACCCCGTGGCAGCGTTCAGATCGGCTGCACGGGTGTTAAGGGTTCGGGATAAGTGCCCCAACCAGGCTAGCAGGTGAGGGAAAGGTGCGCAAATTATTAAAATCAATTTCACACAGAGTTTTAAAAGGTATAATTTCGAACAGAGCTCCCGGCTGTGCCTCAGGAGTACAGGATCTGGGGAAGGCTGAGCGTCGGCGCTTTAAGTAGTCAGAGGGGGCGTGGCCAAGAGAGGTGGGCGTGGCCTGATTAAGTGGGCGTGGCTTGTGAGCAGGCTCGCTCGCTGATGGCGGTAATGGCGATTTCCTACCCCGTGGCAGCGTTCAGATCGGCTGCACGGGTGTTAAGGATTCGGGATAAGTGCCCCAACCAGACTAGCAGGTGAGGGAAAGGTGCACAAATGATTAAAATCAATTTCACACAGAGTTTTAAAAAGTACAATTTCGAACAGAGCTCCCGGCTGTGCCTCAGGAGTACAGGATCTGGGGAAGGCTAAGCGTTGGCGCTTTAAGTAGTCAGAGGGGGCGTGGCCAAGAGAGGTGGGCGTGGCCTGATGAAGTGGGCGTGGCCTGTGAGCAGGCTCGCTCGCTGATGGCGATTTCCTACCCCGTGGCAGCGTTCAGATCGGCTGCACGGGTGTTAAGGATTCGGGATAAGTGCCCCAACCAGACTAGCAGGTGAGGGAAAGGTGCGCAAATTATTAAAATCAATTTCACACAGAGTTTTAAAAAGTACAATTTCGAACAGAGCTCCCGGCTGTGCCTCAGGAGTACAGGATCTGGGGAAGGCTGAGCGTCGGCGCTTTAAGTAGTCAGAGGGGGCGTGGCCAAGAGAGGTGGGCGTGGCCTGATGAAGTGGACGTGGCCTGTGAGCAGGCTCGCTCGCTGATGGCGGTGATGGCGATTTCCTACCCCGTGGCAGCGTTCAGATCGGCTGCACGGGTGTTAAGGATTCGGGATAAGTGCCCCAACCAGACTAGCAGGTGAGGGAAAGGTGCGCAAATTATTAAAATCAATTTCGCTGATGACATCTCAAATGACGTTATTGATGACATCATTCATGACATCATCCAAGCTTCTTTTGCACACATTGCTTTATAAACTAGTATGACATTAGAGACTTGAAAGTAAGTACAAAATCTCTCAGAATAATATGACGCATCATTAATGGTATTACAAATATAAATCCCTTAGATGCAGCAAGCATGTGTTATGTGCAACTTTGACCCTACACCATACACTTCATGGGTAGCCAGTTCGCATTACCAATAAACAACAGACACTTGGGAAACACTAATTGCACATGATGTTCAATATGTATACAACTGTTCAGCCAAAGTCAAGTTCCTCAAAATACTCAACGTCTGTTTCAAAATGAATATCCCACTTTGGACATCTTTTATCTGTGTCAAACCCCTGGAAGTTACCAAACCTACATTGAGAAATGAAGTTGATATGAGTAGAAAATTGCTCTGTACCACACTGTTTGCAGACAGTCAAACTCTCATGAGAAATATACTACATAGTATTAAAAAGTATCTACTAAGAACAGTGTACACTCGTAAAAGTAAAAAAAAGAATCTAATCTAGTACTGAAGAGGGAAAGAAAAGAAACTATACTTGAAATGGAGGCTCAAGAAAGCTTAATTATACCATCAGACTGCTGCTTCACTGGCAAGCCCTGATATAGATTGTAAAAAGCTTTCTGCTTCTTCCACCCGCTTAAATACCCACATTTTGGTATTGAGCATTGCTTTCAATGTAGTGGGAAATTTTAGCTGAACTCTTGCACCTTGCTGCCTGAAAGGATCTAGTAATTGACCTAACTCCCATTGTTTAGAGGCTGTTATTGAGGAAACATCCGACCTGATTTGGAAAGTTATGCCTTCTGCACTTAGAATATTCTTCTTGAGAGCTCTATTTAATATCTCGTCTTTCAGACTATAGGTTAGGAAATGTACCAGAATTTTCCTGGGTCTAGTTTTATTTGGATTTAATCTAAACAGGTCTCTATGTACCCTCTGGATATCGATCATTGGATCTTGCTCTGAGCAGTCTAATAGAGTTGATTGCTTGATCAGCTTCCCCACAAACTCTTTGATATTATTTCCCTCAGCTCCCTCAGGTACTTTTAGCAGGCGGAGTTATTTCTTCTCTGAGAGTTCTCGATGGATTCTAACTTCCACTGAAACCCAAATTCACGTTCTTTTATTTTAGTGAGTTCTTTTACATTTTCCGTGGTTTGGCCTGTCAGATATGCCACTGTAGCTTCCAATCAGAAAAGACAAGGGTGGCTGGGCCCAATGGGAAGGAGGGTAGGCAGGGCCACACTCATATGAAATAGAAATATTTGCCTATGCCTCCGAGCTACTTAGAGTACACACTAGTTCATGTACAAGTAAACCACAATTTATTAGTTTACCCAAAACAGTTTATGTTTTCAATTTTATACTCAATTTACAAAAGAAAAATTCAGAACAAACAGAACTAAGACCACTATCAACCTCATGTCTTAGCCATATGCAATTTCAAAAACACTTTATACATATATACAATGAACCGAACATATATTAGACAATTTGACAAACAGTGACTTTTTAACGTAAAAAAATATCACCATGAATACATGGACCACATAACCTTGTACATTTGTGAATGAAAAAGGACTATTACAAACATTTATAGAACACGGGGAGAAAAAAGAAAACAATGTTTACAAAAACAGTTCAACTCCCACGACCTGAACAGGAGCTAATCAATTAAATTTCAGGAACATTGCCCATTTCTGCGTCAAATAACAATGGCCAACTAGCCAAACAAGAAAAGGGGGTGCCGACGCGTTTCGAATCCTGATTAGTGACTTGCAGGATTCTCGTCAGGGCAGTCTGAATCTAGTCCATGGGAACTGTTTAAAATAAAAAACAAAACAAAGTGTTTACTATCTAGCGAGTCCTCTAGCCACTACTCTCAGGACAGTCCGAGTGCCAGAATAAAGCGTACCTTGTATTAATCCTGCCCACAGTCAATCCTGTTTAAATGGGAATGTCGTCTAGGCTTTATGGTTTACGCTGCAACAGAGTAATGAATTTGATAAGTCCTACGTGGGTACACGGGAGGAAAAATACTTGGACATGGATGTCGAGCTGCTCTTTTTTACCTGCGTTAATCCTGGAAACTTTGCCACGTCTTAGCCACATGGGGTGAGGTTCGTGTACTTTCTGAAACAAGGGGACAGAGCGCGATTTTAATGCCCTGCTCACTTGCTACCACGCTGATAACCTGCTGATTGTCATTACCCAAACTAATTCACTTACTTGGACACCGATCCGCGGTGACCTCAGTGGGGGTTCTGATTCTGTGACCGTGTTTCTCCAAACACTGAGCCGCTTAGTGATTATCTATGGGGGTAAGGAGAGGAACGTGTTACCGCGTTGTTGGACTGTTACATTTGCTTAAAATTTGCAATGGTGGCAGTTTCAGTTGTGGCCGCTTCCGTGCTTACTGCAAATATTCAAAGCCTCCGATCAGTGTACTTGCTCCAAACCGACAGACAAAGGGATGTGAGTGTCCCTGGCAATCGCCGGTTTGGAAAACCCGGATCATGTGATTCGTAAGGGGCCAATCAGATTAGCGGCCAAGTTATAATGCTTGCTGGGACCTGTAGTTTCAGAAAAACAGTCCATTGTTATTAAGAAAAATTCAGATGCATTTTGGGACATGTAGTGTCAAAAAAACGGGCAAGAATTGGTTATGCCCTGTTTATTTCACTAAGGCTATTCAGACCCTTATTGACGCTGTCAAACTTAAGGATTAAGTACGCCTCCTTGCGCAACAACATTGCGTCCACATCTTGAAAATGTTTGGGGTCAATCCATGCCAGTGTGGTCCATTTAAAGTCATTCTCAGAATGGCCGTTACTGATGAAATGTTCCACCATGGGAGCAGTAAGGACTTTTTTCTTAAGACGGGATCGATGCTGGGTGATCCGAGCATTGATGGGCTGATTTGTTTTGCCTATGTATACTCTGTTGCACGGGCAAACCACCGCATAGACGACATTGCGAGTCTTGCAATTCGTGAAGCAATCATGCTTCCATCTGATACCATTATTCACAAATGTATCACCTTCTATTGTGCTGGAACATGACACACAATTGCCACATTTGTGGTGCCCGCATATTGGTTTCAGCTTCCACTGTGTGACAAGGTCACTTTTAGGTGCTGTGATGTGACTGTCCGCTTTAATTAGATGTTGCCCTATGCTTCTATTCTTACGCATAGCGAAGATGGGTTTAGAGAGGGGGTGCTCCAAAGTCTCAAGTAGGTGCCAATTGTTCCGAATTATATTCTTGAATTGATTTGTGTGTTGGCCAAATGTTGTGACGCAAACCAATTGTTCCAAATCTTTCTTTTCTTTCTTTTTGAATAACGTCTCTCTTGGAGTGAATTTGGCCCTATTTTTCGAATGTTTTAACAGTTTTTTTGGGTATCCTCTCTCTGCCATCTCGCTGCAGAATCTCGTGGCGTGGCAGTCAAAATCACATAAATTGGTACAATTTCGCCTAATCCTCAATAATTGTCCATAGGGCAAGTTGTTTTTTAATGATTGAGGATGCGAACTAGTATAGTGCAGAATTGTATTCCGGTCAGTTTCCTTCTTATGCAAGGAGGTAGTCAACTTAGCTTCGCTGGTGCCTACAGTGACGTCAAGGAAAGTCATTTCTTTCGGACTGTGATTAAGTGTGAATTGAATATCTGGGTGCCTAGAGTTCAACCACAGATGGAAATGCTCGAGGTCCGTCTGGCTCCCCTGCCACAGGAGCCAGACGTCATCGATATATCTCAGCCACTGAGTGATGTGGCCCGAGAAAGGGTTGTCATTCAAGACAAATCTCTCCTCATATTGTGCCATATAGAGCACTGCCAGCTCCGGTGCATAGGGACAACCCATGGCTGTCCCTTTGACTTGAACAAAAAAGTTATTCTCAAACTTGAAATAGTTACTACGAAGAGTAATCTCAGCTAGTGCCACAATGAAGTTCGTTGGCACCCGGTGGGGTCTATCCCTTTGTTCTAAATAGAGTTCAATGACCTCTAAAGCTTCATCCTGCGGTATTTGGGTGTAGAGCGAGGCAACATCAAGTGTCACCATCAACTCAGTCTGATCATTGAATGCATGCCCCTCAATCTGTTTGATGAAGGCTGTTGTGTCACTGAGATGCGATCGGACTTTTGCAATGCATGGTTTTAAAAAGAAATCGATGTATTTTGATAATGGTTCAAGCACCGAATCGCATCCCGAGACAATGGGTCTGCCAGGGGGTACCTTCTCGTTTTTATGAATCTTCGGTAAGAAGTAGAGAATAGGAGTTCGAGGCATTTTTTTGTTCAGAAATTCATGCTCTTTGGGTCCTAGAAAACCTATGTCCAAACCCTCCTTGGTAATTCTGGATATTTTGTCCTGGATTGCATGGACAGGATCTTCTTTTGAGGGTCTGTACCATTCCCTATTGTTCACATGTATTTGGCCTTCAGCAAGATACATTGGCCTTGGCCAAAGGACCACTGCCCCGCCCTTATCGGCTTGTTTTATGACTATTGAAGTGTCAGATTTCAGATCACCAATTGCTTTTTGTATACCTTTGCTGATGTTATTCTTGGTAAAGCTAGTTTTCTTCTCAAGTTTAGTGAGGGAAGACAGTACAGCTTGCTCAAAAGCTATGACCTGTTTTGGAATATTTGAAGTTGGAGTAAAACGTGACTTAACTCTAAGTCCAGTGGTTTCCTGTACAGACGTCATTTCGGCTCCAGCGAAGTAAGTTTTTAACCTTACCTTGCGGCAAAAATCAAGTGCTTCTAATTTTAATTTCGTAAAATCTGTTCTTTTCGTTGGAACGAATTTGAGGCCCAGGTTAAGAAGCATTTCTTCATCCCTAGATAATTCCTTGTTGGAAAGATTCACTATAGTGAACAGATTTAATTGTTGTTGTAATTTTTGTTGCGAGTTCGCATTTGCCATGGTTGCTTGAAGCGAGGTCGCGATTGGCCGCCCCTGGACAAAAAAGGAGCCGACCCTCCAGTTGCGCCTCGTTTATTGAAATTAGACTGTCTTGAGTCTGTGGAAGAATCAGAAGAAGTGGTGTCTGAAAAGGTCAGAAACCTATTTTTCGATCTACCCTGGAATGTATTTAGGGCCCCTCGTGACTCACCAGAAGAGTAAAAATCCTCTTTTAGAAAAGGATAAACCCGCTCCAACTGGAAGGATTTAGAATCTTTATCAAACTGTGCTGCTTTCGTATTCAGAGTGTAATCCTTGAAAGTGGCAATTTCCTTTTCAATTTTGTCAAGGAGTGCCTTAGCTTCAGTCGTAGTCTGGTTATCATTAATAGTTTTAATCAAATCTTCTATCTCCTTTTCTTCCTGACTGCAAATGCGCTGGGCAGTTTCAATGGTGTGCACCATTAAATCTCTACTGCACTTAGTATTGATTTGGCTGAACCCTTTCTTGTACTCGGTGTCCTCTATGAAAATGACCGGAATGTTCTTCACCTGAAGGCCCCAAGGGATGGTGCCTGCTTTTAGGTGCCTAAGTAGAAAGTGGCCGTGGAGTTCCGTTCTAATGTGCTTCTTTTGAAGCCTAGTCAATTTATCCGCCTCGTTTTGTTGCTTGGCTGAGGCGCTCAGAGTGATCGAAGAGAATGGCGAGGACGCAATGAGTTTGTCAATATGGCTTTCCGTGAAGGACAGCGTGTCTTTGTCTGCCATACTCAGCAAGAGTGGACACTCTTGCACAGCAATAGATGCTAACAAGAAAATCGAAGGACACCTTATGTGTGTCGTTCCCAAGCCACTCGGGCAATTGCCCGCACAAATAATCAGAAAAGACAAGGGTGGCTGGGCCCAATGGGAAGGAGGGTAGGCAGGGCCACACTCATATGAAATAGAAATATTTGCCTATGCCTCCGAGCTACTTAGAGTACACACTAGTTCATGTACAAGTAAACCACAATTTATTAGTTTACCCAAAACAGTTTATGTTTTCAATTTTATACTCAATTTACAAAAAAAAAATTCAGAACAAACAGAACTAAGACCACTATCAACCTCATGTCTTAGCCATATGCAATTTCAAAAACACTTTATACATATATACAATGAACCGAACATATATTAGACAATTTGACAAACAGTGACTTTTTAACGTAAAAAAATATCACCATGAATACATGGACCACATAACCTTGTACATTTGTGAATGAAAAAGGACTATTACAAACATTTATAGAACACGGGGAGAAAAAAGAAAACAATGTTTACAAAAACAGTTCAACTCCCACGACCTGAACAGGAGCTAATCAATTAAATTTCAGGAACATTGCCCATTTCTGCGTCAAATAACAATGGCCAACTAGCCAAACAAGAAAAGGGGGTGCCGACGCGTTTCGAATACTGATTAGTGACTTGCAGGATTCTCGTCAGGGCAGTCTGAATCTAGTCCATGGGAACTGTTTAAAATAAAAAACAAAACAAAGTGTTTACTATCTAGCGAGTCCTCTAGCCACTACTCTCAGGACAGTCCGAGTGCCAGAATAAAGCGTACCTTGTATTAATCCTGCCCACAGTCAATCCTGTTTAAATGGGAATGTCGTCTAGGCTTTATGGTTTACGCTGCAACAGAGTAATGAATTTGATAAGTCCTACGTGGGTACACTGGAGGAAAAATACTTGGACATGGATGTCGAGCTGCTCTTTTTTACCTGCGTTAATCCTGGAAACTTTGCCACGTCTTAGCCACATGGGGTGAGGTTTGTGTACTTTCTGAAACAAGGGGACAGAGCGCGATTTTAATGCCCTGCTCACTTGCTACCACGCTGATAACCTGCTGATTGTCATTACCCAAACTAATTCACTTACTTGGACACCGATCCGCGGTGACCTCAGTGGGGGTTCTGATTCTGTGACCGTGTTTCTCCAAACACTGAGCCGCTTAGTGATTATCTATGGGGGTAAGGAGAGGAACGTGTTACCGCGTTGTTGGACTGTTACATGTGCTTAAAATTTGCAATGGTGGCAGTTTCAGTTGTGGCTGCTTCCGTGCTTACCGCAAATATTCGAAAGCCTCCGATCAGTGTACTTGCTCCAAACCGACAGACAAAGGGATGTGAGTGTCCCTGGCAATCGCCGGTTTGGAAAACCCGGATCATGTGATTCGTAAGGGGCCAATCAGATTAGCGGCCAAGTTATAATGCTTGCTGGGACCTGTAGTTTCAGAAAAACAGTCCATTGTTATTAAGAAAAATTCAGATGCATTTTGGGACATGTAGTGTCAAAAAAACAGGCAAGAATTGGTTATGCCCTGTTTATTTCACTAAGGCTATTCAGACCCTTATTGACGCTGTCAAACTTAAGGATTAAGTACGCCTCCTTGCGCAACAACATTGCGTCCACATCTTGAAAATGTTTGGGGTCAATCCATGCCAGTGTGGTCCATTTAAAGTCATTCTCAGAATGGCCGTTACTGATGAAATGTTCCACCATGGGAGCAGTAAGGACTTTTTTCTTAAGACGGGATCGATGCTGGGTGATCCGAGCATTGATGGGCTGATTTGTTTTGCCTATGTATACTCTGTTGCACGGGCAAACCACCGCATAGACGACATTGCGAGTCTTGCAATTCGTGAAGCAATCATGCTTCCATCTGATACCATTATTCACGAATGTATCACCTTCTATTGTGCTGGAAAATGACACACAATTGCCACATTTGTGGTGCCCGCATATTGGTTTCAGCTTCCACTGTGTGACAAGGTCACTTTTAGGTGCTGTGATGTGACTGTCCGCTTTAATTAGATGTTGCCCTATGCTTCTATTCTTACGCATAGCGAAGATGGGTTTAGAGAGGGGGTGCTCCAAAGTCTCAAGTAGGTGCCAATTGTTCCGAATTATATTCTTGAATTGATTTGTGTGTTGGCCAAATGTTGTGACGCAAACCAATTGTTCCAAATCTTTCTTTTCTTTCTTTTTGAATAACGTCTCTCTTGGAGTGAATTTGGCCCTATTTTTCGAATGTTTTAACAGTTTTTTTGGGTATCCTCTCTCTGCCATCTCGCTGCAGAATCTCGTGGCGTGGTAGTCAAAATCACATAAATTGGTACAATTTCGCCTAATCCTCAATAATTGTCCATAGGGCAAGTTGTTTTTTAATGATTGAGGATGCGAACTAGTATAGTGCAGAATTGTATTCCGGTCAGTTTCCTTCTTATGCAAGGAGGTAGTCAACTTAGCTTCGCTGGTGCCTACAGTGACGTCAAGGAAAGTCATTTCTTTCGGACTGTGATTAAGTGTGAATTGAATATCTGGGTGCCTAGAGTTCAACCACAGATGGAAATGCTTGAGGTCCGTCTGGCTCCCCTGCCACAGGAGCCAGACGTCATCGATATATCTCAGCCACTGAGTGATGTGGACCGAGAAAGGGTTGTCATTCAAGACAAATCTCTCCTCATATTGTGCCATATAGAGCACTGCCAGCTCCGGTGCATAGGGACAACCCATGGCTGTCCCTTTGACTTGAACAAAAAAGTTATTCTCAAACTTGAAATAGTTACTACGAAGAGTAATCTCAGCTAGTGCCACAATGAAGTTCGTTGGCACCCGGTGGGGTCTATCCCTTTGTTCTAAATAGAGTTCAATGACCTCTAAAGCTTCATCCTGCGGTATTTGGGTGTAGAGCGAGGCAACATCAAGTGTCACCATCAACTCAGTCTGATCATTGAATGCATGCCCCTCAATCTGTTTGATGAAGGCTGTTGTGTCACTGAGATGCGATCGGACTTTTGCAATGCATGGTTTTAAAAAGAAATCGATGTATTTTGATAATGGTTCAAGCACCGAATCGCATCCCGAGACAATGGGTCTGCCAGGGGGTACCTTCTCGTTTTTATGAATCTTCCAAAGCAGAGGCCCTAGCTGCCAGTGAATCCAGTTTATCTTCCAATTTCTCGCAGACGGTCTTGATTTCACTCAGATGTTTTTCGGAGACCCGGAACCTACTCTTCATCTCCTCAGTTAGAGACTGCAACAGATGTGGAATTGATTGAAGAGTTTGTGAGTCTACTGAGCTCCCATTAGAAGAGAGAATATTCTACACATCCTTTGCCGTAGTCTGATCCATCTTCGGTGCGTTCCCGTCCATGATCTTAGTTGGCAAGTCTGGTGTGCTGAAAATCCAGCATCGTGGATCCTTCTGGTTCCCCTCAAGTACTTGAAACCTGTTCAGACTTAGAATTCCTTCTGGATAGTTGAGTAGCCCGTCTGAGCTACTTTCTAAGATGTCTGTTATAGAGTCCAATTGTTTCAGTGTCGGAGGTTTCAGTATCAGAGTGCTGGGTTCTACTTTAAAGTAATTTTTTTGTGAAGGTGTATGTTTTGCTTTAAATTGAATTGGTTGCTTTTGTAGAGTCGGCTTCAGCTTTTTACTTTTCTTTTTAGGCTTTACAAATGTTGCAGATTTTACAGACTTTGCTTGGTTCTCGTTAGTCAGGCAGTTGGGCTGGTTAAGGTTAACTTCTCTGAAACCTGAATCCTCTACCTTAGAACCATTAGGTGTACTAACAGAATCGTTAGGTGTATTATCAGGTTTTTTATCAAATTTTTTACTTGTGCTTCTTAAAATGTATTGTGATGATGACCAAGCACCTGATGCTTCCCCCTTGTCCCTTTGCCAATATCTCACTGTGGGACCCCCTTCTGAGGCTCCTCTCCCACCCAGGTGTATGCTCTCGACTGAATTTTCAAACAGTTCAGACAGTTCAGCATGCCCTACATGTACTTCTTGGTTACTAGCTACACCTTCTGTTCCCTGGATATTCCTGGGGGATTTTGGGAGATTGAGTCCAATACAGCCCCTGCCTTTGCCGCTATGAAGGAATCTATCGGCTACTCTACGCAGGGCTGGTCCTAGGCATGGGCGGGATGGGCAGATGCCCAGGGCCTCGCGCTCAGGGGACCCCACCGCCGGCCCGCAGAGTAGACCGCAGAGCAGGGGGCCCAATATGAAATATGGGAAAAGCGCTGCGCGCACTCGCGCATACAGTAAGGCACTTAGAGGGGCCTCACATCTTACCTTTCGCCCGGGGCCTCAGAAGGCCTAGGACCTGCTCTGACTCCACGACCGCATCTTATCCCGAGTGCTGCCCGGGACCATAGTGCTACCCGCTCCTCCTGTGCCTCCTGAACATCCTGGCTCCAACTGAGCCACTCGTCCTCGGCCTCTGCCGCCGCTGGGGAGTTCAACCCCCCACCTCCACTGCCTGTCTTAGGAATACACCACAAAGAAAAGATCATGGGCCCAGAAGACTCACTACGAAGCTAGAATTACCACGTGTCCTCCGCGCGTCCTCAGTGACTTCGGCATCTTCGGCGTTTTCTCCCCGAAGGCGCTCCCGCACAGCTTTGGCGCTGCTCCGATCCTCCTCCTCCTCCGGTAAGGGTGCAACTAAGTTAATTAATTTCTTTCCCCATTCAATTTCCCGTGCGCAATACACACCATTTCCAACGATACAGTACAGTCTGAGAGATCGTAATCACTATCTCGCGGCATAGCCCGTCCCGGCCCGTCGGAGCCTCTGCGACCTGTTTAGCCACTGGCTGCCATGTTCTCCTAGGTAGTTGTTTTCCTGTGTTAAGTAATTTACACCATTGCAAGTTTAAATAATAGAGATATAGCCATTCCTGTTGTCTTGGGCACTGGGAGGGTAGCCTCAAAGGCCAACCTAGGGCCATAAGAGGAAGAGCAGGGGTTCTCCAGGGGAGCACTAGGGCAGGAGGGGGGAAGAGGGGTGGTCACGGGGTGGGGAGCATAGGGAAAAAGCAACAACAGAAAAAAGTCTGAGTCGCCAAAACAGGCCCTTTAAGCAATGTATCACTCATATTTTGAGACATGACATGGCCACGGCTGATCAACCATTATATTTGAGGGCTCTGTCATGGAACCTAACGTTCTGAGGGTAAAACATAGAATGGAGAGAATTTTTCAATATTTTAAAGATACTCCTTAACAGATTCTTATTCTTCAGGAAACTCATTTAACAGAGAAGGAGATGAGAAATCTCTGTAAAACTAAAAATTGGATTCAGGAAGTAATCTGCACCACATAGCAGCTGACCACGAAGAGAGTGACCATACTTATTTTGAAAAATTCCGCTCTCTCAGTGGAAGGCTCCAAAGTAGATAAGATGGGCAGGTGGGTTATAGTTAAGATCAGGTTCTATACGTATAAATTCACACTGGCAGGTTATTATGGACCTGATCTGGACGAACCAGCGCCGCTTAGGGAGTTACTTGCGGAGCTACTAGCTTTCCAAGATCCTTTAATCTTGGCAGGAGATTTCAATCTGGTCTTAGACCCTCTGATGGATAGAACTTACAAGAGCAGATCAGCACAAAATTATAAAATGAGATCTTCTTTAAAAAGCGCAATAAAACAACTGGGCTGGATAGACATAAGGATGAATAAAATGGGAAGCAGGAGGGGCTATACTTCTCACAACAAAAAGTATGGATATAAGTCCAGATTAGATTTCTTTTTAATCAGTATGGAGTTAAAAAGTTGGGTGAAAGATACGAAACATCTAGGGGGGGCCCTTATCTGATCACTCGGCAGTAACGTTAGTTTTGAAACTCACATCAAAGCCAGGCTATAAATGATGGACCTTAGACTGAACTATTCTCTTAGAGGAAGAAGTAAGTTTTCAGCTACCAGTAGAAACAGAGAATTTTTTCTTGACTCATTTTGAAATTACCTCAATAGAAATAGTGTGGGATGCTTACAAAGCTTTTCTGAGAGGCCATATAACATCTATCAAAATTGCTAGGCAGTAGAAATATTAGGCTGAGGTAGAAGAAATAGAGGCAAAAATTCTGAGGCTTGAGCAAACGATTATTGCTCAGTGGGATCTAGTCCTGGGGGATACCCATGAGAAGTTGCTATCATATAAATTGGAATTGGTAGGGGTACTAGATACTAGGCTGAGGAAAAGGTGGAAGGCTCGTAAGCTGGCTCACTTTGAGTATCGGGAAAACTGTGAGAAGCTCCTATCTTGGAAAACCAAACAGGACTCAGTGAAAAATAATATAAAAGAAGTAGTATGTGATACCTCCCGACAATTACTTGAGAACCCCACAGATATCGAAGATACCTTTCAGAAGCACTTCGAGCGAGTTTATAGGGAAGGTCTAAACTCACAAGATAAGATGATACAGTCGAGGCTTGACCAATTCCCTCTTAACAAAATTGAAATTGATGATGAGATGTCCGGTAATCTTAACAATTCATGCTTATGCGAGATAAAAAAGGCAATTGAGTCGGGGAAGAACGGTAAGGCACCCAGACCAGACGGCTTGCTGGCCGAGCTGTACAGAGCTCTGGCGGAAGTGCTCGCCCCTATGTTGCATAAGCTATTTTCTAATATTTTTTAAAAAGGCGGAAACATCCCCCCTCATGGAACCGCTGCTTTTTAATTTATACATCGAGCCATTGGCAGAAAGGATTACACAGCAAGGTAAGTTAATAAAACGAATATCAACCAGGTTGCAAAAAATGTTACCCTAGCAATCAGCACATCTATGGATATTATTGCACCAAAGAAAATAACCAAATGCCCAAAAAAACTATCCCCTTGGTATACCCCCGAGCTAAAAAATGAAAAACTAATTGTAAGGAAGGCAGAAAGAAAATCGAGACAGACAAAAGACAACACGGACAGACAACACTATAAAACCCTACATCACCATTATATGGACAGTATAGCAGAAACTAAAAGAACGTACTTAGGAAATCACATCAACCAAGCAGCCAACTCACATAAGGAATTATATAAGATTGTAAAGGAATTCACAAATCCCCCTTCCAGTCTAACATCTCAAACTGCTTCCCAGGAATGGGTGGACTTACTCTCAGATTTCTTCGTCACCAAAATCAATGACATTCATAAAGCCTTCCCCCCAGCAAATAACACCCCACAACAGGATAGTTCGATAACTCCTCCCAGCCCGATTAATTGCTTAAAAACCTTCGAGGAAATAACTGAAGAACACACCACGGCAACACTTAAAAAGATGCAATCCGGTTCACCCGCAGATCCAGCATCTCCACAAATCTAAAATTGGAAACAGTCTCATACCTGATCTTACTAAAAATTCTAAATTTATCACTAACTCAGTCCGCAGTCCCTTCTCACTGGAAGGAAGCTGTGGTTAGGCCAATCATGAAAAAACCTTCTGCTGATCCCAAACAGTTATCAAACTACAGGCCTATTTCTCTGCTCCCTCTGTTCAGGAAAGTAATAGAATCAATGATTAATAAACATCTATCAAGCCATTTAGAAAACAATAAAATCCTCGACCCTTCACAATCAGGCTTTCGATCGCACCACAGCACGGAAACAGCCCTAGTGGAGATTACAGATAACATCAGGCTCTCCCTCGACGCTAAACAATCCGCTATTTTAATCCTTTTAGATCTATTGGCGGCCTTCGACACCATATCCCATACCACTCTTCTGGGCCGCCTTAAGGAATGTGATGTCGAGGGCTCCGCTTTACAGTGGTTTGAAAGCTATCTCTCAGACCGATCGTTTAAGGTGGAAATTAACTGATTCTCTTCTAAAAGTCAGATCATCAACAAAGGCGTTCCACAGGGATCAATCCTTAGTCCTACACTTTTCAATCTTTACATGTCACCCGTAGCAAAAATAATTAGAGCACATGGTTTTGACACGCCGATGACACACAATTACCGACCACTCTGGGCACGGATCATATCAATACACAGCATAAATTAACACAGTGTATGATAACTGTAAATGATTGGATGTCCAAAAATCACCTCCTGTTAAATGCGAGCAAGACTGAAATTCTGCTTTTTGGTAATGCTCAAAATATCTGGTCCTCCGACTGGTGGCCAACCTCACTGGGGTCGTGCCCCTCACCAAAGTTAGCTGTCCGCAACCTAGGAGTTATAATGGACAAAAAACTCTCAATGGAAAACCACGTAAATAATGTGATCCGAACCTGCTATGGCATTATACGAGCCCTTAGAAAAATCTTTAAATGGATCCCACTGCATTCTCGCTTACCCCTGGTTCAAGGCCTTATCATAAATCGTTTGGATTATGGTAACGCACTATTTGCATCAATAAACGAGAAACTAATATCCAAACTCCAAGTACTGCAGAACACCACAGCGAGGCTAGTGCTAAATCTCCCCCCGCGCTCACCTTTGGCTCCCAGCCTAAAAACACTTTACTGGCTCCCTATTAAAAAGAGGATTACATTTAAGATATGCTACATTGTACATAAAACAGTCAACAATAATGGCCCAACATATCTGGCAAAGAAGCTAAGTCAATATCAACTGACAAGAACACTTCGCTCAGCAAATGAACACCTCCTGACAGTTCCTAAGGTCCGCACGGTGAAAAATGGTAACAGATCCTTTTCCAAAACCGCACCGCAGATATGGAATACCTTACCGTTGCAGCTGCGTCTTGAAACCAACCACAAAACATTTCAGAAAGCCCTAAAAACATGGCTTTTCTAAGAAAGAAAGGAAAAACAATAAAAAAAATCCTTCTGTTCTGACTTAGCCCTCTTTTTCAGCTGGCGCTATGAGACCTACGGGTGGGACAGGTGCTTAATAAAAACCAATACATAGACATATATATCCTTTTAAGTATAGAAACTAGGAAAAGAAAGTATCCTTATATGCCGATGGCATGATGATATACACGTCCGATCTACTCCTGGCTATTCCAATAATATATAGTCTAACAGTTTGGCCAGATCTCAGGATATGAGATTAACGTGTCAAAAAACGAATGTATGGCCTGGAATATGAACGTTAGTCTCCCAATAATGAAAAATGAGATAAGGTATTTGGGTATTAGAATCACACAAAACATTCAACATATACCAGATACGAATTTATGCAGAATTGACAAAGAAATTGCTAATTCGTTAAAAAGCTGGGCGTGTTTACCTTTGACACTAACAGGAAGAGTTAATATGGGTATTTCTTTTTTTTTTTATAGACCTTTATTGTACAATGCGAGAAGTACACAGCTTAAGGCCTACAACCCCAAGGGCCGGCCGCGTTTCTCTCAATTCCCGTTTAACACTTTCGGATAAACACAGCCTTTTAGCCGTCAACCTCGGGGTCCGGCGGCGCAGCAAAATAAAGAGTACACTGAGCAAAACAGTCCGTGTTTCGGATAACCTAGAGGTCTAGTAGTTTTTGTGTTTTTTGTTAAACTTTTTCATGTTATTAGAAACAATCTAACAAGTAAAAACAATACAGAAAACATACAGTGTAGTATTCATGGCCGTTCAGGGTACAGCGCTAATCTGGCCAAGCAGGCCTTGCATATCAGATATGGGTATTTCTAATGAGGGCAGGGAAAATGCTTATGAACCAACCAAACGACTCAGATGTAGGGAAAATGTTTAAAGTGATGCTTTGCAATATAAAAGGAGGAGATCAAGCCTTCATATATAAGTTTGGAGACCCACGCTTTTTCAAGAAGGTACGCCTGAAGTCGCTAAGAGATATAGCGACCACCTGGTTCAAAATAAGAAAGCTTTTGAAAATCAGCTACTACAGTGCCATGGCACATATATGGGACTCCCCAGGATTACCGGAGTGGACTAAAGATGCATTGGTAACTCCGCTGAAATCGGCTGGGATTGAGCACAACTTAGTCCGAAGGGTTCCCTGTTATCTTGGGAAGAATTGAACAACATCACAGACAACAAATTATCAAAATTCAAATATTTACAAATGAGAAGCTGGTCCCAGGCAATTGGTACAGCGGCGGGTGGTTCCAACGAACTGGAGAAGGCTTTAAACATGAATAAGCGGAACAAGAAAGAGACAGCTAACCTATACTGGATGATGATTGAATTGGCGGATGGCGACTTCACCCTTCCATCTCAGCTGTGGGGAGAGCATTTGCCGGTTTCCAGCACAGAAGAAATATGGCAAGTATCTTATGATTTACTACACTCCACAGTATCAGCTGCCAATTAAAAGAGAAAATATTCTCTTCTCTGTTCACAGTGTATATTGGTCCCCTCTCAAGCTTTCTAAATTTGTGAGAGGATCCGTTCCCTGCTGTCCGAAGCAGGAAAAAGCTGACGATGTCCACATGTTTTTAAGATGTCCAAGGTTACATCTGTTCTCGGGTTCTTTTATCGAAGGTATGGAAATCGTGTTTGGTTTTGATATTCAGGTGAGCATAATTTTAGGTTTTTTTGTATTTTCCCAAATTATGAGTCGTTACCTCGAGATATAAGCAAGCTTTCCCTCTATTTAATAATACTTGCCCGGAGGGAGATTTGCAACTGTTGGATCAAGAGTACCCCCGACCTTTCTAGACTGGGTAAACTCAATCAAATATATAATTAAATTGGACAGGTCCACCTGGAAGAAGAAAAAAGACTATTGGTTGCCGTGTATGGGTTGCCTTGATAAGTCGTGATACTAGAGATCTATCTGTCCAATGATTATGCCTTTGCACAGACTTACTTACCACTCGTGTCAGTTCTAGGGGCCATCTGGTTAGAAGAACTGAACAGACCTCATACGAGAGGCTTTGTGTAAAGTACACCCATCTAGATCAGAGCTCTTCTTTTGCCGGGGCCGATGCCAATCAAGTGAGTGGTGGGGTCGCAGAGTAAACAAACTAGGCTCTGGGTACATCTAATAGCGTATGAGGACAAAAACAAAAAGAACAGTGTACATTTTATGTAACACTTGGCAAAAAGATACTATTCACTTCAAATAACCAAGGTCTGTAGGTGGTAAAAATCATACTACCTGCAGCCTTCACACTGTGGTGAATACTTTACAGATAGCCCGTCTTCTGAAACAAAAGAAGCATATGTACATAGGTTAATACCTGGTGCACACATTCTTCCATTTACATCGGAAATTGTCATGCTGAGAAGATTCTGTCACAGCTGCTTACAATACTTAGGATGTAGTACGGAGAATCTTTGCCCTGTTGCAACATTTTTCTGAAGAGCAAAAAAACTTTTGTGGAACATGCTGAACACAGGTCATCAACTGACACCTACACACAAGGTTACTCTTCAATGCATAGTTTTATAACCGGAAACAGTGTTTACAATGCTGTCATTACATTGCAGTACTATTACAACAAGGTTGTTACAACGACTACGTTGTTAGTACACAATGCATTTACATCGCAAGTCAATACAACAACTTGCTGTAGGGGTGCTGAGATATTAGAAATTAATTCCAACACCTTCCCAAACTGGAGTAGGAATAGTACATAATACTATTCCTAACTCTAGCGTACCCCCCACTGCAAGTTGTTGTAATGACTTGCGATGTAAATGCATTGCGTAGTAACAACGCGGTCTTTGTAATGACCGCGTTGTAAAAGCAGGCAATGTAATAGATCGCGTTGTAATGTATTATATTCGTTATAACACTTACACCCATTAGTTGGACACAGAGTGTAAAAAATTAGGTTGAGAAAAAATATAGTGGTTACCCGCCACTCTGTAAACTATGAAACACACTATCACACACCATTTAGATGATTTCATCAGTGATGTCATCGGTGATGTAATTTGAGATTAAATCAGAGATGTCATAAAAGATGCCATAGAACATGTCATCAGTGATGTATTATGTGAGGTCATAAGCAGTGCATGACGGGGGCGCATGTTATAGTTTGCCGTACTAACTATAACTGGTGAATTTCTATGTTTTTTTAGTTCAAAATTATGTTCATTTTGCCTCTGACATATTCACCTAACTATACCATTACTTTAAACTTTGTTTTTTTTCAGTGAATGGACCAAAGGTGTTTTGGAGACATTATATGCAGCAACTGCAGTGCACACAGTGTGCGCCCTGAAGCAAGGTGAAACAGTGTCATAGCAGTAAGGATTGACCGCCAGTACAAGTTTAAACTTCGGCATCTATGCCCTGAAGAACTTCTCATAGAACAAAGACGAAATGGTGAGCGGAACGCAAAGCGAGGACCCCAGTTGTTGGGGAGCTGGTTGAGCGTCAAATCCGATGCCTCTGAGGAGTCGTGGGAGGGGGGCTAACTCCAGCAAGTGAGAACCACTGAACGCAGACCGCATACTGAACAAATGTGAGTGTTCCAAGTGGGACACAGCTTTGAATCTTATTGATAGCTTGTGAGCATTTTTCTGGTGAATCCACTGCCCAAAATAAAACAAAAAGAATAAGAATATTCCTAAAACAATGGGAGGTAGAGCCGGCGATCATTCGGGACTTGGTAACTATAAAGAATAAAAATACATTAACAACAAACAGTGTGGAGGAGGGGAATTGGAGTCCTTGTTTATGTAAAATGGCAGACAGAATGCTGACAAGGGCTCAGGAAGCAAGTGAGCTCTTCAATGATGTAAGCACAATGAAAGTAAATATATGTGGCAAACAATTAGAAGACAAGTTGAGGACTGTTAATAAAATTGTAAAAGAATTGGAAATAGCACGTCAATTTGAAATAAATAAGTGGTGAGAGATGACTAGACTACATAAATACATTGGAAATAAGAGAGTGCCAAGAGGCTGGAGGATTCTAATAATGGCCCATTACCTCCTCGTTAGTCTTCCTCGCCCCCTGAGTTACATAGTGAGCTTTAGCTCCACAACAGAACCCTCCAAAGCAAAAAGAAACCACCTCCCACCCCCTCCCAACATGGCCGACCAGTCCCACCTGACCTCTATAAGAGGCGGGCCGGCCCAACCAATCAGCCTGTTTTTTTTGTTCTGCGCGATTCTCTCCAGAGCGCTGTTCAGGTAAGATGGGCCGGCGTGAGCTGGCCCTTGGGGTTTAGGGTGGAGGACCTGCTCTAGCGGTCCCTGGTGCCTTAGGCCTACTAATCCCCCCCCCTCTTCCTTCCCCCGGTCCTGTGGGGCCGGTTAGGTGCTGCTCTAGCGTGCCAAGGGTCTACAGGGGGGGGGGGGCGGCCGGGGGTGTGGAGTGTTTGTACATGCCCGTGTCTCCCCCGGTCGTTACTGAAGGGTCCTTGCCCGTTTGTGGGCTTCGGGTCCGGCGCTGGTTCCCCTGTGTGTGTGCTGGGGCTCCGGTGGCTTTCAATGCGCTGGACGCATGTGTGGACGTGCATTTTGTACGCAGATTCCGTGTGTTGTGCCTCACCCGTGGACGGGCTTGGGTTCATTCACGTGCCCATGGATATATCCCAATGCATTGTGGCGCACACAGCCTAGTTGCAAGCAGCACTTCCCCGGGTTCGTACCCGAGCCTACGATGTGACTGACTTCGAGTCTGAACTGAAGTCTCTGTAATGGGCTATTTAAATATGGGGATTTTGTCTGGGTGCACTACGTGCAGGAAATGGGCCGGGTTGTGTGCCTTATGCCCGGCTGCCATAATTTGCTGCGTACGTCTATGTGTGGCGTTTGTTCTTTATGGTTACTTGCACTGTGGCCTGGCCGGGGTGGGAGCCTCGGCGTGCAGCACATACCTCGTTTTCTGCACTGGCTCTCCTTTCCGGCCAGCCTGGGTCTCTGTGGCGCGGCGCTGGTCGCGGCCGCCTCCCTTCGTGCATTTCATTTCTTTCTCCGCCTACGGCCGCGGCGGTTTGCCGCGCTGGTGTTGGTCCGGGCTCCCGCCTCTCAGGGGCGGGGTTTGATTGCCGCCAGGTGCGGCCAATTGATTGACACGGCCCTCTCCGGCTGGCGCGGCGTTTTGGACGCGGCTTGCGTGGGAAGGAGCTAGGCGCAATGTTGGACAGACAGCCCTCACGGCCAGGGTTCGAATCCTGCCAATGCGTCTGTCTCTACGATCCTCGGTGAGTGCATTTCATCTCTATGGATTCCGTTTGCCAGTGCACTTCTGTTTTGTGTTTTGGCTCAGGAGCGCTTGGCGCGTTCTTTTCGTGGACGATATTCTGTAGTCCTTCTTCTGGCACCCTGGGAGCCCGTGTTCTCCTCCTGTGCAGGGAGCCGTCAGGATGCGCCGGGCTCAGGTGTGTTGGCACTGCTGGGTTGCTGTGCCTTCTGGTCTCCTCGGGGTGACGGATGTGTCCCCCCTTCTGTCGCCGTCGGAGGGGTCCCCCGGTTTTCCTGCGCTTCCCTTCTAGGGGTCTTTGCGAGGCGGGGTGCCCCGCCCCCTCCTGGCATTGTCTCCCTCTCGGTGGCCCCGGTGGGGGAGTATGGCCCACTGGTGGGTACGGCAGGCCCGGGGGCAGTGGTCTGGCCCGGGTCCTGGGTTCGGTTCCTCGGCGGATCTGGGGTTCGATTTGGTCCAGGTTCCGGGTTAGTCGCGCCTCGGGGCTTTTGCCATTCATGGAGTCCGGCTCTGCTTCCCTGGGCAATTGCTTGCTTTTTCTCCACGTTCGGCCCCCACAATGCCTTGGCTGCCTGGCCTCCTCCTCGGGGGTGTCCGGGACTAAGGAGCTATAGCTCATAGGTTAGTCTTGTGCCTTTGGTGCGGACAGCCCTCACAGACCACGGTTCGTATCCTGCCGATGCTGTAGTGGTATCCCTAGGTGAAAGTTTCGCCTCAGGGGGTTAGACGGGATGGGGTCCACAGCTGCTGGCGTACAAGCGCCTTGTGCCCTTACGGGGGTGTAGTACGCTGGTCTTGTCTCAAGTTGCGCTACTGTGAAGTGTGGCAGGGCCCCTACGCTGGGATGGCACGCTTACTTAGTGTCTCGTTCCTGTTTGGAGCTTGCATTTACCTCCTCCGGCGGGGGTTGTTCCCGGGGTTTCCCTGGGTGCGTTCTCTGCGCAAGTCTCCGGGATCCCTTCCTCTACCTGCGTCCGTTGACCCGCCCTTGCAGGGGTGGGGTCCTTCGGCCATTCCACCCGGATTTCAGGGTGTCGGTCGGGGCGGTCAGGTTTTGGCTCCCGGGCCCGGGTGTCGGTTTTCCGGTCTCGTACTGGTACTGCCGCTCCAAGTTTCGCCCCTGGATCCTGGCTTTCGGCCCTCTCACTCCTGGGGGTGCCCTGGGGGGGGAAGGGGGCTGTCGCCTCCGTTACGTCCCGTCTTGGGACGTGGCTGTCACGGTTCTTGGGATCGTCGGGCTGGCTGGCCGGTGACCGGTCTTGCTGGTCTTGCGGTCTTTCCACGGGTTCCCCCCTTCCCGACGGCTTCGGATGCCGACTCCTTCCCTGGTCTATTCTGTGGACCTTGGATGGGCCTGGGAGGCCGGACTGCGAGTGGGGGTTCCCACTCTCGGTTGCGGGTGCCTCTGTTGGGCTTGCCTTCTGGCCCGTGGGTTGGTCCGGTGCTCATGACCCGCCTGGTGGATCTTCTTCGCCGGGAGGGAGTCTTGGGGTTCCCTGTCTGGGCATTTGATACAGCCCGGCCTCGTCTTTTTCGTGGGCGTCACGTCTGGCGGTGTCTCTACTCCGTCGGCTCCCTGCTCTATGTGCGGTGGTCCCTTCGGTTCCTGTCTCGGGCTTGTCCTCCTTCGGGGGTCATGTGCCTGGACCCGGTACTTCCCGCTGGGTCTGTCAGGGGGGGGGCCATCCTTTGGCGCCGGGTCGTTTGGGGGTCGTTGGGATCTCCGGCGGTCGCGCAGCTCCTCGTGCTTCGGGTGTTGCTGGCAGTCCTCCTGGCCTGCCGCCTTGGCACCTGTGCTTCGATGTCCCCATGTATTGGCCGTGCTCGCTTCGGCAACTCATATACAAAAGTTGGAACAATTCTGAGGAGTTTGGCGTGGCCCCCGCGCAAGGTTGACTCGCATAATCGTGAGGCGTTCCATAAAACGGGTCAGTCGACCTGGGTGTGTCGGTTTCACCGGTCCTGTCCCTTCGGGCCATCCTTCCCCCGGGGTCCGGCTCTGTGGCGGCGGCTCGACTGTGTCGGATCTTCCTTCGTTGCCTTGTCTCGCCCTGACCCCGGTGGTGTTTCGGCGCCTGGTGCCTCGGCTCGGTCTGCCTCCGGTGGATAGGTTCTGGGAGGGGGACTCGGCCCTCCTGCCCGGGTCCTGCTCCTCCTTCCGGGTCCTTATTGCCCTGTCTTTCGCGTGGCCTTTCGGTCTGATGTACGCGTTTCCCCCGTGCCCTCTGATTTCGCGGGTCCTCGGCTGGATTCGCTTGGGCAGGGCCGGGGTGCTCCTGGGTGCTCGACCCGGCTGCGCATGGACTTATTTTGGGACGTTGCAGTGGTGATGTGCCTGGCACCCGCGCGTGGTGGCCACGCATGTCATGGTGCGTTCCTGTTTTTGGTTCCCGGCGGGGACCACCGCCCCGGGTTCCCTCTCCTTTGGCGAGCCGGCGGTTCGAGCCTCCTGGCCGCTCCCGGATCTTCCCGTACCGTGGTTGGGTCCCCCGCTCTCGGCGTCGGTGTTGAGCCGGCTCTTGTCGGCTGGCCTGCCTCCTTGTGCAGGCCTGGTTCTGGAGCGGATGACGCTGCTTGCATGGGTTCCCGCAGGTCTTCCAGTGCTCGCTTCAGCGGCACATATGCAAAATTTGGAACGATACAGAGAAGATTGGCACGGCTCCTGCGCAAGGATGACACGCAAAATCGTGAAGCGTTCCATATTAGTGGAGATGTGTGGCTCAGGGGTTGGAGGCGGCAGACCCGGTCGCTGAGATTGGTCCTGGACCGGGGTTCAGTTCCCCGCCTCGGTGGGTCTTGGGCTTCGAAAACTTCCATGGACTCGATGATTCTCATTCCGGTGCCTACTCGTCTCACGTGTTCACACTCTGCAACTCTGGGCAATTGCTTGCTTGATCTCCACTAGGGCCCCTTGTGGCGGGATGCCTGACTTTCGCCTTGTATCCTGCTGGGGTTATCTCACAGGGGACTACCAGGACGGGTTCCCAAGGCAAGCACCTTGATGCCTTTGGGTGATACGTGCGCTATGTAAATCGCAAGACGTTTGCATACTCCCTCTCTCGTTCTACGAGCTCTTCGGGGCCCGCCCTTTTGGGCCCCGGCCCTCGGTGGCTTGGCGGTTCCTCACCTTTTGGGTGGTTTTTCCCTGGTGGCAGTGGTGTCTGCTGGGCATAGGGGCGTGCGGGGGTCGTTCCTCCGCTCCCCTCCCTTCTTGCGGGTTTCGCCGGACGTGGTTGTTCCTCCGGCATGTCCCCCGTGTTCATCCCGGGGTTCCTTCCCTGGGGCCCCGGACTCGGGTGGTATCTTTACCACTTTTCCCGGCCGACGAGGTTCCTCTCTTGTCCGTGCTGGTTGTTCGGCGTGCTGTTTTGGCTTCTCTTGGCCGCACGTCTTTCCTTACCCGGCGGGCTGGCCTGTTTTGTGTCTTTTGGCCCGGTTCGTTCGGGCCACTGGCCCTCTTTCCGCCGTGGTTCGCTAGCTTCCGCTGGCTGTCATCCTCTCCTGCGCTTCGCTGGGTTCGGTGGATCCGGCGGGGGTCCAGGGTCGGTCCACGGGGAGTGGCTCGGTGTCCTGGGCCCCCTTCAGGGTGTCTCCTCTGTGGAGATTTGTCGGGCGTCGACGTGGTCGTCCCCCGCCTTGTTCGTGGGTCTCTAGCAGTCCCGGGGGGACTTCGCTGGGGCCGTTCTGAGTGCTGGAGCTGCGACTCCTGGTTGGCCTTCTTTTCCTGGAGGTCTTGTTTTCAGGTTTCCTGTGATCCCTGTTGTCTGTTTTCATTTATTCTACATCAACCTTGTGTTGGTTTCTCTGCATCACCGTGTGGTGTTGTTCTTCTGGTGGTCAATGAAGCCTTGTTGGCTTGGGTATTTGCTCACTATGTAACTCAGGGGGCGAGGAAGACTAACGAGGAGGTAATGCCCCGGTTACTTACCGGTAATCTTCATTATTCCGAGTATAGTCTTCCTCGCCACATGAGTTCCCTCCCCCCCTCCCTGTCTGGCTATCGGCTTCATTGTTTGCTTGGTAGATCAGGCTGATTGGTTGGGCTGGCCCGCCTCTTATAGAGGTCAGGTGGGACTGGTCGGCCATGTTGGGAGGGGGTGGGAGGTGGTTTCTTTTTGCTTTGGAGGGTTCTGTTGTGGAGCTAAAGCTCACTATGTAACTCATGTGGCGAGGAAGACTATACTCGGAGTAATGAAGATTACCGGTAAGTAACCGGGGCATTAAGTGAGCTAGAAGAAGATCTTATGAAATGCAACATTATACAACAGAATGTTTGTTCAAATTGATGAGGCCAAACAATAAATGCCGAAAGGCAACTGGAAAAAACTGTGGCTAAAATTCAAGCATTAGAACAAGAACTTTCCAAGCACAAAACTAATGAAAAACTAAAGGATGTGCTGGAACAGGTGGAAAAGGAGGTCAATAAACACATGGCAGAGGAAGAAATGAGGAAATCCAGAAAGTGTAATAGAGATCGACTGGATTAAGTGAACGGGAGAGTGTATACATTCGCAAGAAATTATAATCCCATGAGAAAAGGGGAGACAATGGATATAACGCTTGGGCAAAGAGAGTCCCCAGAATCTATTGACAGCGCGGAAGTCAGTTCTGCAGATGAGGACTCCACTGCCACTAATTTGGATTTTTCTGGGGAGATGCGAATAATCCAGATGTGTACAAGACAGAGTGGCTGAAGGAGTGCCCCTGAAAGGGCGATTATGATACGGAGGAGTAAAAACAAAACAAGGAGACTAAAAGAGAAAATGAAGTAAAAGAAAAACTAACAGTTGAGAATCTTGGTATCAATCTCTTCTCCAAGACACTGAGTGAAGATACATTAAAAGTATTATACCAGGGCCTGTCTTTTTGCTCGGATACTAAATTAGATCTGGCAAACATTCAGATGGATATATGTAAACTCTCATGGAGATAAACATTTAAATAATACTTTATAACACTCGCCAAATTATATAAAAAAATTAAGGTATAAACATAAATTAATCCATAATAATAATAAAAGATTTACTAGATTTGAAAGCATTAGCAGAATTGGAAAATCAATCAGAGGGGCTTAAGAGAGGAGAGCCCCCACAGAATACAACCGGCGACGGTCATCCACCCGCGATCGCAACCCAGAAAACCGGGGGTCCCATTGCCTGGCTGGCGGAGCTGGACCGCTAAAATGGGGCCAGTGCAGGGCTAGGTTCCGCCAGTATGATTATGATGCTGGCGGTAGCCAGCCTTTCTGCGGCAGTGGAACCGCCATGGAAAGTCTTGCGGAGAATGTCCTTGGGGGCCCCTTGCGGGCCCCCAATGTGTTTGGGGGGTGTACCCCCCAACATGTCTCAGTACCAGGTGTCAGGCACTGTGCAGTGCCTGCCACGCAGTGCAGGGATATGCTGGACATGCTTTTTTGGACATCGCAGCGGTGCTGCTGGCAGCAGCATCCACTGCAAAGTTAAATGCCGCGATCGTACCACTGCGGTCGGATTTCGACTGCGGAGCATACTAATTGGACCGGCGTTTATGCTGCGGTCCTAGCGGGTGGTGTTTTCCCGCTACCATGGTGGTCGAGTGATTATCTGACCTCCATCCTAATAGCCCCATAGTAATTTAAAATCAAATACATGTCAGTGGAAGAAAAATAATTGAATAATAAACCATATTATACATAACTAAATGAGAACTATATATAGACAAGCATTGGCATAGTCAAAACGTCTCGTCTTTGGGACCTTATATGTGTTTAGCCATGTAGCACATAATTCTCCACTGGGCAGATTTCTGTAATGGAACTAGTGCTTATGTAAAGCGCTTTGATACCTTTATTTGCACTATATAAAAATGCAAAAAATAACAAGGAATGAAAGAAAAAGTGCTTGTAGGGTCTTAAGGTGGGAGAGTGAAAAAATGCACTCTGTCGAGTGATTTCATACAACATATTTGAATGTGAATCAAAACCTGTACGACATTAAATAGTGTTGAAGTGGGATTTAATTATCGTCAACATCTCCAGTTGATGAAAATAGCAATGGCTCAACAATGGGGATGTTAAGAAGCAAAACAAAGGTGAATGAATCAAATAGTAGGCTGGAAGCAGTGTTAAAACCCAGCCATGACATGAGCAGGAGTGGTGGTCGCTATTGGCCGTCATACGCCATGTGTGCGTGTCTTTGCTAGAGCTCACAAACGAATTTATAACTCTGGCTCTAATTAAAAATTTAAAAAATCAAAGAAAGAGCCGCTTTAAGTAAATGCACCAGAATGAGCTTAGTTAATGACTCGCATCAAGAACGCATCAAGAATGCCACTTTTACATTGCCGGTACTTAAGTCTTTAGCGTGAGAAGGAGTAAACCATTTAATTATGCATGGAGAAGGAGCAGGGCAGGAAAACAACAATACTTTAAATTGGAAAAGGGGGATCAAAAACCTATCTCCAAGGAACCATTTTCCCTAGTTGTGCAGGAAACATTTGTGTGTGTGGGAGTTGGGTAAGTTTCATTTTGTAACAAAACCAGTATTTAAAAATAAACATAAAATGGTGGCCCCGTCCATCCGCTGCTGTAAGCAAATGCCTGCGAGGTCTTCATCCCAGGAGACCCTATGCTGTTCTTTGTCACTCCTTTGCCTACTGCAGCTACCACAATTTTTCGATCGCGGCTCCTGTCTCATAGTCAAGGTTCATGACAATCCTGTGACCAGCAGAAACACGACGGGCTGCTGAACAGTAGCCACCACCCTCAGTTGTGCGAATGTTGCCACAATAGATAAATAGCTAGTGGATGAGTCCCGCACAGCAAAAGAATAGGTGCGCGGCTGCCAAGCTTAATGATGTAGCACATAAATAAATCGCAGTGTGAGGATCCAAGGGAATATAGAAAAAATAGTGCACTGTAAACTACGTAAATTCAGCGACAAGGATGGCCAGATGTAATCTGAGAAGTCTCCCTGGTAGGGACCAAACAACCATAAGGAAAGATAAATAAAACAGATGCCCCAATGGGGTGCACCGATTTATGCGCATCATGAAGAGGTACTGATAAAAACAGATGGGCATGTTTGGAGTCCCTAGACTAGAGCCTGCTACTCCATCTCAAGACAGCGCATGCACCGCATAGGTCCGACCTAAAAAAATGACAACACAATAGCATGACAAACTTCGAAAATGTCCCAATCTCAATTTAATTGATCCTGAAGAATAAACATATTTTTAAAAAGTCAACCAATTGTACCAATGATTTACTTCCTGCCTAAAGTGCACAAGGATTTAAAAAATCCACCAGTTCCTCCAATCGTGATTTCGATAGGATCATTACTGAAAAGTACATCAAGATTTATTGACACATTCCTATTTCAATATGTGACAGTGTTGCCATCCTAACTAAGTGACTCCATGCCCTTCCTGAATAAAACCCAGTGAATCCCATGGAAGGAGAATTATCTATTGGCCATGATAGATTTGACATCACTGTATACATCAATCCAACACAGTGATGGTCTTAGTGTATGTAGGTATTTTTTAAGAGCTCGATCAGTGAGTTATATTGAGCACTAAAACTAGAAGTGCTAGAATACTATGTCTTTATTTTTGTTGCTTCATTCTACCTGCAAAAGCAGGGAACAACAATGGGGATGTGTTTTGCTCCAACATATGCAAACCTACTCATAGAGCAAAGGGAAACAAGGACAGTTTGGAGGGAAGATAATAAAGAAATGTTGGAACATGTAAATTTGGTAGGGTGACCATGAAAGCCTGGCAAATGTTATTCTGTCCCTGAATCTGACCACATGTAATCTAAGGTTCATGTTTACCATCAGTCAAAATAAGATAACATTGAAGTTTACATCAGTGAAATGAGAATTTGCAGAAAATTCCACTATAAAGCAATTGCACGCAGTAGTATATGGCATGCCAACAGTGTACACCACAAAACCCTAAAACTGAGTGTTCCCTTTCAAGAGATGTTGAGAGCAAAACTAAACTGCTCGGAGAGAACAGATTTTGAAGTCCAAGTACAAGAAATGTTTGAGAAATTTGAATCTAGAGGATAGCCTGTTGAAGTTCTCCAAAATGTGAGTGAAAGAGTTAAAACACTTAAAAGAGAGGAATTATTGGTGATCCACCGGAAGGAACCTAATGATGACAATGATATTAGACTGGTCATGGATTAGAACACCAAACTTCTAGAGTTAAAGAAAATATTCCGAAAGAATTTGAACATTTTACACTCAGAAGAAACACTAAAAGGAATTGTTACAGAACATCCAAAAATAGCGTTCAGAAACGTTGCATCCCTGGAAGACATATTAGTACAATGCCACCTACCTGTAGCCAAAGCATCCAACAAGAACTGGTTAAATCAACCTGGATTCTAGAAGTGCGCAATATGCAAGGCAAGTGAACACAGGATGAACAAACAACATATTCAAACTACACATTGGAAAGGAACAAAAAAGAAAAGAACATATCACATGCAAAACAAGCTATGTAAAATATGCATTTCAATGCAAAAGTGGAAAGTCCTATGTGGGTAGCAGTACAAAAAAGGTAAAACTTGGAACTTTGCAACATCTGCGAGCCATTAAAAATAAGGATTTAACTTACCCAATTGATAAATACTTCTGGGAAAAGCATAATGGAAATTCAAAAGAATTATCCTATTATAGCATTATACGCATCAAAATCGAAGAAAGAGGTTGCAATTGAGAATTAACCTTGAGGAGGATGGAATCTCAATTAAAGATGTGATTCAGATCTTGGTGGACGGGTTACTTCATCACAACGGTGATGGATATTCCGTCCACCAAAATATAAATTCCATTATATCATTAGAGGATTTATATTTCGGCAGACATGGTTATCCATCACCATTGTGATGGAGTAACCCATCCTCCAAGATCTAACCCAGGCCCTAATTATTTTAATAGGAACTGAAGCCCCACTAGGACATAATTTGGAATCAGAACTCTACATTCACCTGTAAAGAAAGTTGGATTTTTGCTGTTCTTTCAACATGAATGTGTAGCTATCTTGAGATCTGGAATGTACAATAAGAGAAGCAACTAAGTCACACATTTTTTGATGGAAATATAGTCACTAGGCACTTTGTTACACAAGCACATGCTTGATTGAGAATACAATAAACAAAGGCAGTTCATATATTTAGTTCTACATGAACAATCATAGAGAAAGATAATAAAAAATAACTATTGATAAGATGGGTGGACATCTTACGAAGGTGGCAAAGTAAAATATAAAAAGTGCATCATCTTAGAGAGAAGTTTGGATATTTATGGCTATGTAATATGGGTCACATGTACACAATGACAATTCAGTATTGAGAGCAATATTATAATAGGAATGAACTCAGTAGAACTGTACTTCACAGCAGAGCCGGCTCCTCTGCTAAGGCAAGGAATCATCACCCGACTGATCTCAGAGCAGTGGAAAAAGGGAAAAATAAACTTATAATATTGAGGTCATCATTATTTTATTTTTCGTTTCTTCAGGGTTAGGGCAGGGCAGGGCTGTTGGCTCAGGGAGGAGAAGTGGACTGTGGACACTAAGTGCGCACAATTGCTTGGCCGGCCATCTTGGGCCGGCCAATTAGTCATGCATACTTTACATGTTTCCCATGCAGGCTGCATTAAAGCCTGGGTGGAGAACATGCCCAGGCATCCTGTCCCAGTCTGAGCACCAAATCACGGCGTTCAGACCCATCACAATGATGCATTGCTGCAGTGCAGCGTTGTGATTGGCTTAGGGGAGCCTGTGTGCTTCCGGACTCTTCAGCAACAAGGGAGAAGACACAGAGGTGGCTGCGGCGCTGGAGTTAAGTGTTTTTGTTTTTTACTGTTCCCCTCCACCCCATGCCCCCATTCCTTCCAGCCGCCACTGCTGCACAGATCACCAATGGTGTATTGAAAATTGCCACTGAAACTAGAACTCTTTGTGCAATATATGTATGAGCTGAATGTTTATCTTAATAATTATGTATGAAAATGCACTCAGTACACCTTATAAAGCATTATGTACTTTATTAAGCATGAGGACTTTACAACAATTTCAACCTTTGTTAATTTACAAACAAGTCCCTACTACTGGCTATTTGTGCATTGGTGGAAGGTTGCTTGGAGCTGTATTATATAGCCATTTTTCACTGATGACTTGTAGAAGTACAAGATTCCACAGCCTGGTTATGGGTTAGAATTATGGTTTACATTCATCTCTAGTGCACACTACAAGCACAAGCACTTTATAATATATGAAACACTCAACTCTTGCAAATTGGCACAAAAGCCTTTGGCATTGGCTCATTAGATATTGGTGAAGTTTCATTTGGAACTATACTTTACAGACACTCCATGGAACAGTAATGTACATTGTTGAAATCAGAGATATTGATGGAATATACACTCAGATCTCTATAAAGTCTAATCAAATGAATTAATCGTTCTCTTATATAAATGCACAGAATTCACTTTATGAAGCAAAAGCAGTTATCGCTAAAAATAGTACTGCACTTTATGACTAATTGAATACGTACATATCGATGGAAAAAGATAGCACTGATTCATTTAAGTAATGCCTTGTACTAATCTCCTAATGAGCTCTAAAATGGATTTGCGAGGTGCAGAATCGTCCATAGAAGTGTCATGATGACCATTTACAGATCAATATCTTGTCATCTGTAACTGTCTGACGCAAATCAAGACTGCTAAAAAAACAAATAAATATGGACGTAAAAATGCAAAAAAAGGAGAAACACACTTTACAAAAATAATAAATATTCCATTGAAATATATGTTGAAGATGAAGTGAAAATGATGGCGTGAACCTGACCAAACTCGTACAGATAGCGTGAACGCTGTAGTTGTTTTTAATGTAAAGTGGTGATGGACTTGGCCGTAATGTCATTTTAAATAGAATGTGCTCACGATTGGACTTTATGGCTTAGGTTAAGGCGTAAACGTCAAAATGAGTTGGCTGTGTGTTCCCAATTTTCGCACTGTTAAATAAGTATAGATTAAAAATTAAAAGAAGACTTACCCGGGGGTTCCGCTTTCTTCCTTCTTGTGTGTGTGTGTGTGCGTGTGTGTGTGTGTATATATATATGTGTGTATATATATATATATATATATATATATATATATATATATATATATATATATATATACATCATACAAGTTGTCCTGTCGCACAGCGGGAGCGCTTGTCAGCCGGTGCCAGCAAAGGGACCAGGGCAGTGTCCCGTTTTCATGAAATACCAATGACTCGCTGCACACGCCTTGATGTTGGTTGCAGTTTCTTTATTTCAAAACGTGACAAACACCTACGCGTTTCGAACCGTAGTTCGTGTTCACGGTAGCTTGCATGTGTGGTCCCTTCATTATTTCTATGCATTTCAGCCTCTCAGCACGCCCCTGTTTGTTTGAGGCATGCTGGGACATGTAGTTTTAACTAAATATTAGTTAAAACTACATGTCCCAGCATGCCTCAAACAAACAGGGGCGTGCTGAGAGGCTGAAATGCATAGAAATAATGAAGGGACCACACATGCAAGCTACCGTGAACACGAACTACGGTTCGAAACGCGTAGGTGTTTGTCACGTTTTGAAATAAAGAAACTGCAACCAACATCAAGGCGTGTGCAGCGAGTCATTGGTATTTCATATATATATACATATATATATATATATATATATATATAGATATACATTACCATGCATGGCAAAGTTCCAAGATGGAATGCCACGCTTTGTAAAGGCCAATGCGTGATATCACATGAGTGGTAAAGGCATGCGCAGTGATGGCATGCCTTTTTAAGGATGTATATTCGCTGGTAAGGTACAATGCCTTTTCTCGCTATGTGCACATGCCTCACCCAGTCAGGTTTACATTTTACTGTTACATTGTATGTTGCCTCTTTTCACAATAAATTCTTGTCTGTCACCATAATACTTTGACTGTTATGACAATTGCACTCGATGAAACATTCTCTTGCTACTAATAGGAACTCTCTTGCAGTACTGAGCACTCAACAGGCCTATAGGGCTAACGGTGAACTTAAAAATATCGTACATTAAATGAAAATAAAAGAATAATACATAGTCCCAAATCAATGTCATTTTCAGAATAATGTCATTTAGGGGTCACCAAGGGTGCTGCCTTTGGTAACCCTGCCACTGCTCTTTCCACCCTGGTTTCAAAAGATCATGAACGTAGTAATAGGAACAGAAAAAGAGCAGGGATCTTCGCCATTAGTCCTTCAGCATGTAAATTGTATCTAAAGAGGGAATGGGTTGAGGCAAGGGCAACATTTTGATGTTGTTCAGGGTCATAGGGTGTGTGATGTCACTTGTGCTACCACTGGCATTTTGGTGAATTGCCATCCATGGGTGTTGTATGCTAATACAGACTTCAGTAGACTACACATTTATGTCAACATTCCAAATATTTTCATCATGTATAAAAAAGACAACTCCACAGTACATAAGCAGGGGCAAACTAGGGGGCATATTTACAATGCCCATGCAGCACTATTACTCCACCGCAGAGTCACTTTTGTGACATTCCGGAAGTGCAGTATGCTGACCCATATTTACACAGCAATGCAAAGCCACCCTACGTGGCTTTTCATGGCCTTGTAAATATGAAGCAAGGTAATGCCTTACTCTGCGTGGAAGGGGCGTTCCATGGGTATTGCTATGAGTGTTCGCTCGCAACACCCAGAGTTTTTGACACTGCCCCTGATTTACAACATAGCATAAATGTGGAGCAGCACCAAAGAGGAGAATGCTTCTTTTGATTGTTTTTGTGCAGGAAGGTTTGCCTTCCTGCACAAAAAGAATCATGCCAACAACACAGAACACCCTTGCACCAAGGTGTAAGAGTGCCTGCATTGGTACTTGGCTGCAGTTTGTACACCGGCGCTGGCAGACAGGACAGGAGTATGTGTATCATGTAAATACAGCACATTCCTGCCCTTTTCTTTGGATGTAGGGTAGTGCAACTAGAAGGTTTGCAGCCATGGGCATCCGCAGGGGGGGCCCCCCCCTGGATCCAGGCCCGGTTCTAGAGGATGGCCCACATACCTGGGCCGACTTTCCTGCTGGGGCGACACCTGAAAGGCCGCTACAGTACAGGCAGAGTGTGAGTCCCAGCAGGTCACAGAGGCAGCCTTTCCATTGTCATGGGCAGTATGACAATGGGCCGGCAGAGGAGACACAGCATGGAGCATCTCCCCACATCCCAGGCCTCAGGAGATGACGTTCTTGGGGAGCTGGTGATGCTTTCAAGCAGCACAATTAGCAGGGGCCGTGAGCTTTAGTCCCTCACAGCAGGCCACAACGATCAGATACAAAGCTAAGGGGCGTGGGTGGGGGCGTCGTTTGGGGAGCGGGGGTTAGTGCCAACATTCTTAGTTTAAAAACTGTGAAGTGACAGACCGGATTGAAATTGAAAGTTTCATTGTTATGAATTTGTGCAATGGGGAGAGTGCTAATACAGCTAAGAGTGGAAATACTCCGGAAAAAACACTAAGAACTGAAATAACTACATTTAAAGAACAATATGACTTAAAACGGAAAAAAATGAAAATTCGATTTTGACAATGTTGTAGTGGAAAAATGTAACTAACCCTCCATGTTGAGGCTAAGGGAGACCGAAGAGCAGAGGAGAGATAAAAGAGAGAGACAGAGCCAAAAGGAAAAATAAGAGACGGAGTGGGGAGTAGAGACAAACGGAGAGGGGGAGAGGAAAGAGTGAGAAATAATTGACGAGAGAAGATAGTGAAAGAGGCGAGGGGGGGACATTATTATAGATAAGCACAATGAGGCAGGGAGACAGAGGGCGGCAGACAGAAGGAGACAGTCAGAGGGAAGGGGGAAACAGAGGGAAGGGGGCGACATAGGGAGGGAGACAGATAGAGGGAGATACAGGGTGGGAGACAGACAGAGACAGACAGAGGTAGAGAGACCGAGAGAGAGGGAAAGAGACGGAGACAGAGAGAGAGAGAGACTGAGAGAGGGAGACCGAGAGAGAGGGAGACAGAGAGGGAGGGGGACAGAGGGACGGAGACTGAGGGACGGAGACTGAGGGACGGAGACTGAGGGAGGGAGACTGCGGGACGGAGACAGAGACAGACAGAGGGAGACAGAGAGAGAGGGAGACAGATAGGGCGGGGGACAGATAGGGCTGGGGACAGAGGGAGAGAGACAGAGGGCAACAGACAGAGGGAGGGGGACGATAGAGGGAGGGAGACAGACCGGGAGAGAGACAGACAGAGGGAGGGAGACAGACAGAGGGAGGGAGACACAGAGAGAGGGAAACGCAGAGAGAGGGAAACACAGAGAGAGGAAGACAGAGAGAGGAAGACAGAGCGAGGAAGACAGAGCGAGGAAGACAGCGAGGGAGACAGAGGGATGGAGACAGAGGGAGGGAGACAGAGGGAGGGAGACAGAGGGAGAGAGGGACCTACAAGGGAGAGAGACGGAGGGAGACAGAGGGAGGGAGACAGAGGGAGGGAGGCAGAGGGAGGGAGGCAGAGGGAGACAGAAGGAGGGAGACTGAGGGAGGGAGACAGAGGGAGGGAGACAGAAGGAGGGAGACAGAGGGAGGGAGACAGAGGGAGGGAGACAGAGGGAGGGAGACTGAGGGAGACCGAGAGAGGGAGACAGAGAGAGGGAGACAGATAGGGCAGGGGACAGATAGGGCGGGGGACAGAGGGAGAGAGAGAGAGAGAGAGAGAGGGAGGGAGACAGATGGAGGGAGACAGGGCAACAGAAAGAAGAAGGGGGCGACAGAGTGAGGGACACAGACAGGGAGACAGATAAAGGGAGACAGTCAGAGACAAACAGAGGAAGGGAGACAGACAGGGGAGGGAGACAGACAGAGAGAGAGGGAAACAGAGAGAGAGGAAGACAGAGGGAGGGAGACAGAGGGAGGCAGAGGGAGACCTAGAGAGAGGGAGACATAGAGAGAGGGAGACATAGAGATAGGGAGACAGAGAGGGAGGGAGACAGGGAGAGAGGGAGGGAGACAGAGAGGGGGGGAGACAGAGGGAGGGAGATAGAGGGAGGCAGGGGGAGGGAGGCAGGGGGAGGGAGGCAGAGGAAGGGAGGCAGAGGGAGGGACACAGACAGAGGAAGGGAGACAGAGGGCAACAGACAGAGGGAGGCAGGCAGAGGGAGGGAGACAGAGAGAGAGAGACAAGGACACAGAGGGAGGGAGACAGAGGGAGGGAGACAGACAGAGGGAGACAGACAGAGTGAGGGATACAGAGGGAGGGAGACAGAGAGAGGGAGACAGAGGGAGGGAGACAGAGGGAGGGACACAGAGGGAGGGACACAGAGGGAGGGAGACAGAGGGAGTGAGACAGAGAGAGAGACAGGGAGACAGAGGGAGGGAGACAGAGGGCGACAGACAGACAGACAGAGGGTGACAGACAGACAGAGGGCGACCGACAGGCAGAGGGCGACAGACAGACAGAGGGCGACAGACAGACAGAGAGTGACAGACAAAGGGAGTGAGACAAAGGGAGTGAGACTGTGAGGCAGAGAGAAGGAGGGAGACAGAGGGAGGGAGACAGAGGGAGTGAGACAGACAGAGGGAGGGTGACAGACAGAGGGAGGGCGACAGACAGAGGGAGGGCGACAGACAGACAGAGGGAGGTTGACAGACAGACAGAGGGTGGGAGACAGACAGAGAGAGGGAGACAGACAGAGGGAGGGAGACAGACAGAAGGAGGGAGAGAGAGGGAGGGAGAGAAAGGGAGGGTTAGAGAGGGATAGAAAGGGAGGGGTAGAGAGGGAGGGATAGAGAGGGAGGGAGAGAGAGGGAGGGAGGGAGAAAGAGAGAGGGAGGGAGGGAGATGGAGGGAGAGAGCCGGAGGGAGGGAGAGGGAGAGAGAGTGAGGGAGACAGAGAGATGGATGGAGAGAGAGGGATGGAGAGAGGGATGGAGATAGAGGGAGGAGAGAGAGGGAGAGGGGGAGAGACAGAGAGAGAGAGAGACAGAGGGAGAGAGACGGAGGGAGGGAGAGAGAGGGAGGGAGACAGAGAGAGGGATGGAGTGAGAGGGAGAGGGAGAGAGACAGAGGGAGAGAGAGGGAGAAAGAGAGAGGGAGAGGGAGGGAGAGAGAGAGAGAAAGAGGGAGGGAGACAGAGAGACAGACAGAGAGAGAGAGAAAGAAAGATGTGTGTATGCCGGGTCTGGTGGCTCAGCAGATGAAGGCGTCCGCTGCAGGGACCTGTGTTCAACCTTATGGTCATAGTTTTTTTGTTGCTCTAGCCCCACTCCCTCCCTCCCTGACCCCGCCCCCACCAGTGCGGCCCTCGGCCACAAACCACACTGTAAATTTGGCCCCTGAGAGAAAGTTTGTGAGTACCCATGCTCTACAACCTGATTTGGAATGTTTTTGGTTTTTTCCGGTCATTCTTAGATTTCCCTCTGTTTTATTACTTGCCAGGTTGTCTGATGTGGCACCTCACAAGATTTGTCTCTTCCCCCTATGGATTTCTTTGTTTATTTAAGCTCATTGTCTTATTATATTTTTTTAATGTATTTAATACTTGTGCTCAATCATGTAGGAGGATGGTGATGAAGTTAAAATGTTGCCCCCCCCTGGAAACATTTCTGCGGATGCCCATGTTTGCAGCGCTGCCCTATGCAAAATATTGTATATATGCCCTTGCGGTAGAAAATAGGCCTGGCCCCCAAAATAAAAGTGGCACTCATTAGTGAAACAAATATCTAAAAAAGTGCCCCGTTTGAAAATTGGGGCAGATTCTAACTTGTAAAAACACTCTGGGCCAGATTTACCTCTTATTCATGCAACGCAGTGAAGCAGCCACAACTGATGAGCTGCGTGCAGAGCCAAGAGGAGGAGAGCGCCATATGGGTCTCTCCTCCATTTTCCCTAGTGCTGGCACTGAAATCAGCTGCTGTGCACCACAGAGATACCTTTGCGCTATAGTGCAAGGGTGTCTCCATGAGTCTAGCATAGGTTTTGTACTGGAAGGATAGCCTTCCGTTACGAAATACCATGCATAGACTGACTTTAATCTTTTCACTCTTTGGATGTGTGCTGTAAAGTGCAGCACACACACAAAGTCAGAAAAAGAAGGAAACATTTAAGCATTTCTCCTTTGTTGCATCTACTTCACAAGGGTGTTTTTTTTTCACTAAACCCTGTCTACTTTATTTAGTAATTATGGCTTAGTGTCAGAAACCTTGGGTGGTTGCATGGAAATGCCCATACCCCACCCATGGTAAGTCCCCTTGGTGCTAAGCAATGAAAAACAGCACTGTGTTACTTTTCACATTATTTCCAGCGATAGGTTTAGAGCAAATTAGAAAAAATTCTTTTGCGTCAATTTGCGTCACGCACAGCATACAATCTTAGTAAATCTCACCATCAGTATAGGTGTTTTCGCTCGATAGGGGAAGGTGCATGCATTGTGCTTGCTTCAGGCAATGTTTGCGGCAATAATAGGGAAATCAGCAGTAAAAACCAGCCCACCAGACTAAAAAACATGCCAATGAATAAGAAAAAAAAGCATCCACACTGAAATGTCAGACCAACCCTTCAGGGTCTACCTGATTGCCCTGTAGGCCCGTCCGACTCTGTATTTAGGATTCTTACAATCATGCAGGTTTGCAATCCATCCTATGTGCTGGAAATCCCATAAACTATTGATAAACAGATACTATTAGATTCATTATCATTATGCGGTCACAGTTTCTGCGTTCATCCCTCTCGCAACGCTCAAAGTTATTTTAAAGGGATCGGTCCAGGTGACTATATTTGATCCAAAATGCCACTTTCAAATTCATTTGTGTGAGGTTGCCAAAGAAAGTTTGGGAGATCCTATGCAGTTGGGCCAAGACAATGCGTCATGGAGCGCCTCTGTTGGCAGTTTCATCTTTTTTGGCACAGTGGTTGGTGGAGCTGGTTTTCTCATCGCGTCTTTGGCATCTTGCAGAGCAACATAATGTGCCCAGTAATAATGTATGGTGATTATTGTGTGTCTGCAGCAATAATAGTAATAATCATAATAACTTATTGCATATAGCTCTCCCGATCAAGATTTTTTTCATAGATGTTTTCCTAGTTCTTTAATATTTCTATGAAGAACCAGTCTTTCTAATGACAATTATAAACGAAATGAAGGGAAATATTGGCCGAGGGTGTGAGTGGTTTTAAGTGGGAGCGCAAACATGTTCATCAGGTTTTTTAGGTCCCTATGTGTCTGCCGTAGGGAAGCGGTGTGCCTGGAGCCTCCTCTCGAGGCGCACCTCTCTGGCGAGGCCTAGCCTGCATGAAACACGCCAGGGCTGTTTGTTGTCTTGTGTAGAGACAACGAGTCTCAGCAGGTCGGCCAGACAGACCACTTCTAAGGGAGTGCTAATCCTCTTCTTGGCACCTGTGAAGTACAAAACGGTTGTAATGTAATCCTAAGCAGTGGCGGCTCAAGCATTTGCAAAACAGCTCTTATTTTCTGTTGCGTAGGTGTGTTTGGTCGTTGTCCCCTTGGAGCTTGATATTGAAGCACAAAGGGAAACAAATCTAAACTTGCAAAGCACGAACTACTCACCGTCGTGGAACTTAAGTGAGCTTTTGCCCAGAGTAACATGGTGCTGAGCTGAACTGCCACAGGAGCCTGAAATCGAACCAGGGATCGAACCGTGAACCCTGTACTTCGAAGACAGCTGCCCTGGCCGCTGCACCACACCTCTCTACCATGCAGCCTTCACCGCGCTGGACCTTTACCACACAGGGGCTGATCACGATTTTAAAGTGTCATTTATCTACCCGGAGAAATAACCTTACCACGGGGTACGTTATTGGGTGCGATAAATAACAACTATCACGAGTTCATGGGGAATAGCATGAGGATTTGGGTGTTTAACGCACCAAAATCCCCATGATACAGGAAATACTGTATGTTTTCCACTGTCAAATTTCATCAGGTTTGATCTGCAGAATTGTAACAATTGTGGAGTTATTTAACACAGCCGATAATTATCAGATGTGTAAAATACCTTCAAACTTATAATTCCAACCAATGCGCCAACGCATGTGTCGGAATAATACAAGCAACTCAGGCCCAAAGTCTTTAGCATGCAGGTAATACCACACAGGTAAGAATTTGCACCTTTACCGAAAATGAAGGTGTTCTTTTTAAATGACATACTTTTTATCCTATTTAAAAAAAACAAGGGGTTTAGTTATGGATAGACGTAAAGATGAGGGTGATAGTTTAGACAGATAGTTTTGTATTGCCTGAGTTTCAGAATTATCAAATTGAGTAAAGCAGTGACTAGCTTCGGATGGGACAACAGAAACCTAAAGCTGTTTGAAATTATCTGAACTAAACATTAAAATCGAAGGAGAAATGTTCAGAACTCAGCCAGAGGTGAAGGACGGTAAGGGTGATTTTAGGGTATAGGGATGGGAAGAGGTAAAGGGAGGTAAGGGTGAATTTATTGTCAAGGTGTGTGTGGAAGTAAAAGAGTTAAGGGTGCTTTTAGGGTTAATAAGTGACTACAGGCAAAGAGAGGCAAGACTGAATCTAGCGTCTAGCGGTGGATAGAGGTTAAGAGAGGTAAGGGTCATCACTGTAGCATGAAGAGCAGGCCGGGCACTGTGGTGTTCGTTGCTGAGGCATGAAGATCCTGTCGGGCATCCCAGATGGTCATTGCTGGAGACTGGCATTGGCGGTCACCGTGAGCTGTCAACGCTCTAGTGTGAAGTGCGGATCTTGCATTGCCGGTCATCGCTGGCAGTCGCTGTAGCACGAAGAGTCGGATTCACCGGAGCCTGTTATGTACCCGATCAGAACAGGTGATCAATCAGCTAACCCTTGGAGGTACATCAGCATGGGATGAAGGGTGCAGGTCTAGTCTTACTTCTCAGTAAGCAAGGCAGGACTCAAGCAGGAGGTTAGGAGGGCATCCTTCTTCGGTAGTATCCCCAGGTCCAGGTCTCTGCTTAATTTGAATGTATCTGTCTAAGTTAAACTTAGAATACACAAAAAGGTGAAGGAAGGCTGCTTGCAACAAGTCTAACCACTGGCAATAGCTCGAGTAGCACACCAACCCATGGTTCCCTCGCTCACTATGCCACCTCAGTTTGGACCCAGCCATATGCAAATCAGTTTTGACCCTGCTCTTCATGGGAACATTCCAGCCAAAACTGCGACAGTAGGTCCTCCCTGAACCTGAACACAAACAACGCATTACCAGAACCTGAGTGAGTCATGTTAAAACTCTGAAAGATTTGACAAATAGAATTGATCAAGTGGACTTAGAAATGTTCAATTTTCATCAACGCCTGCTAATAAACCAGTTACAAGAGGCCCCTGCTGTCTCTTCTCCCTCACCAAAGCTTTCTGTGAAGTTGAATGTTAGCCTATTTTGACAAATGAAGCTGTTTCATTGTGCCTCACATTAACATCTGTAAACTGATTTTCTAATGTTCACACTTTTTTGTGCAAAATCTCCCTATAAAGTTGTAGGCTTGCCAATGATACTGGCCCAATATGCTTTTAAATAGACAATTTGTCACACATATATCTGATTATTCCTCAAATAAGAATGCACTCATAAAAAAATGCATGCTGTGCTTGAAAATGTCACTATATTGCACAATGTTTCATGTATTTCCTGGCGGTAGATAGACCTCTCGACTCTACTTTCATACTACAACCATTACTCATGGGCCATGCCCCACAAACTCTATGCTCCTGGGTAAAACCCTGATATAACCAATTCCTTTCTATTTGGTTGTATTACGGTGTGGTTGTGTGTGTGTGTTATATGCACCTGACAGTGAGGGAATGTAACACGTTTGGTTGTATTTGTAAGTAATGTGTTAGTGTAGTATAAATGCCAATATGTGTGTCTGACATGCATATAGGTTTAACTGTATGGCTGTATAAGGGGGTTGGGTGTCAGCAACAGTGCAGGATTTATTCTTGGTTTTCTTTAGGACCCATCTTCTCTTGTTAGAAATCTATGACTAAAATTGACAGGATAAAAATAAAAACGCAAAAAATCTTGGAAAATTAACTACTCACTCATGGAATGGAGAAACTTGAAAGCTTATAGAGAAAATGTGTGCGTGTGGGTGTTGAAAATGGTAGAAATCAAGAGAAAGAATATGTCTGAATTTCCTTCTCTAGGTGTTTGGGTCAAAATGAAAGTAATGTCTCATATTGCCGGTGTAGGTAATGTGTGTAGGTTGGAACATGTTTATGCTGTGAGTGTGTATTAAGAACATGTGTAAATGGGTTCTGTGTCTGTTTATATATGCCGCTTATTGTATTTAAGTATATATCTTTGGCTGTCCTGAGTGTGTAATCAACATTTGATTTTTGGGAAAGTATGCCCTGCTGTGTGTCTTCAAAAGGTGAGTCTGAAACATTGTGTCTAGTTGTCTGTGTAAGGTATGGAGATTTGACAGTGTATTTTAAGAAGGTGTGCCTGGCTGTGCTTGTGTTAGTGATCTGTTTTGGTGTGTTACAAGTGTTGTGTCAGAAATGTGCACCTTGTTGTGAACACGTGTGCGAGTTATGTGTAGAGTTAAGAGGTGGCAGAGTGTTCAAAATGAGTGAAGTCTAGATATAAAGAGGTCAGAGAACTGAGCAGGTAAGTGTGACTGGAAATAATTCATAAAGGTGAGAAGAGGTTAGGTGTAAATAGGTTTGTGTCCACATAAGAAAGGGCCCTGCTCTACATGCATGTAGATGAGATTGGGATATCTGGACACTTAAAATTGAGGTGCATATGGTTGACGAGGGCTAGGTAATTAATACAAATTATAGATTTTTATCTTCATTTGAAAGCAACTACAGTAATGCCATCAATGCAACGATCACATGACATCACTGCCTTTGATGTCACCAGGGTCAAATGCCATATGAAGTCACTTCCTTTGGTATCAATTGGCGTTCAAAGGGCATATGATGTCACTTCTGCTACCATTAGCATTTTGGTGAATTGACGTCTGTGTACACTAGGGGGAATATTTGCAACTAAAGGGCACAGCACGGCACTGAAAGCAATTTAGCGTGAGAAAGCAAAAGACACACAGATCATGGACAGAATGGGGAACAAATCAAATGTTCAGGCCCAGTCAAGAGATCTGGGTTAAATCCATCATTCTTTTCCTCACCATGTCACCCCAGTTTAAACTTACTATATGAAAATCATTCTTGACCCTGCTCCTCATGGGAACAGTCTAGCCCGAACTGCCATGCCAGGTCCTCTCTGGACCAGAAACAAGCATCCTGGGACCAGTTTTGGGGTATCACCTGTGTGAGAAAGTGCCATCTTTCTTGCTTTGGTATGCCCCCACTTTTTCCTGACTGCTGATGTGCTTTGACTGAGTGTACCCTGGGCTCCTGCCAACCAGCTACCCAGGGCCTGTGTTCCTTCCCTAAAACTGTGTTGAACTAAAACCCAATTGGCATCTCTCAGGGCATGGTGACCAGAGAAGACCCCTAAGACCCCTAAGGGACTGCCTAAGGGCTGCAGCACTTATTGTGCCACCCTTAGGGGTCCTGTACCCTGGCACCCACACCCTGCCTTTGCAGGCTGAGTGCCTAAGTACAGAACAAAACAAAGAGTCAACATGGCACACATCACTGTGTGCCATGCCCACAAACCCACTGCCCTGGCATACATCAGTCACCCGTCTAGCTGGGTGCCCTATGCCAGTGGTGTGGGCACAGGTGCATGAGCCCTGTGCCCCTACAGTACACAGGGCCATTCCTGGGTACTGTAAGTGCAGTGATGCCATTAAGAGTATATGGTGCTAGGAGGTCAACATTACGAACTCCACAACCCCATAATGGCTACATTGAAGACTGACAAGTTTGCACCACAGAGGGCATCTAAGAGATGCCCCCTGAAACCTAACCACAATCAACGTCTGAACTGAGAGGCGGCCTAGGCTGCCACACTGCAGACATGTTGCTGGACCCCTGGGTGGAGAGGCTCCCGCTCTCCTGGGCCTGCAACAATGCACATCCTGTGCGAGGTGCTAGGTCGCCTCTCCCAGGATGGGCAGGGGGAAGCTTCAGAGGCCTGCCGCTTCTGTGAGATTCTCCAGACCATTTACTGTACCCAGCAACTGGCCTCCACCAGTCCTGGCCCCCACTCTGGCGGGAAGACTGGTGGGAAAAACTACGTCAGAAAGGGGGGTGTGCCAGCCTGTGCAAATCCCACCACTCAGGTGGGGAGACGTATTGAACCACAAAAGTAATCCGAACCGGGTTTACCCTTAATCTGTATTTTCTCCATAGGAATCCATTGTCTGCTTTTCTATGAAATTTCTTCGAAGTGTCTACTTTTGAAAACTTGAAATATTCTTTAAATATCATACGAAATACTGAAATGTAATTACTTACCTGTTTTAAATTGAGACCCCAGGGCTGGACCCAGGAGCCCAGTACTGGATTACAAAAGTAACAAGATCGTCCTCTACCTGCAATCTGAATTTTCTCCCATTGGATAACATTGCCAGATTTCTGTTGAAAAGTTTCTAAGTGTGAACTTTTCAAAATAGCTTTATATTCCTGAAAAATCACAGCAATAATCAAAACGTTTTTACTAAATTAGTTTAAGCTCCTAGGATCCAGTCCTGGAACTACCAAAGTAATCTACAAAGTAATCAACATATATATATAGCAAAACCCATTAAGCTCAATGCTAAATTGTGTGTAGAATTGTGTTGCCTGCTGTAACCCCTGTACCTATTGTGTTTACAAAGTTTATTGCCTTTCTGCAAAGTACTCATCTGAGACCTCTCATATTGAGAACAGTATATTTTAATACATGTTGGTTCTAGAAATAAAGCAACTATATCTTTGATCACTTGGCCTGGAGTTCAGTCTTTGAATCTGTGAAACCCTTTGCTGACTGAGTGCATACAACAAATGCTTTACACTGTCCTCTGGTACTGCCTTACTGCTCTACCAAGCTACCACTTTAGAGAGTAAGGTCACACCTGGCTTTAGCCTCTGTTATACCTCCGGGGTTTGTGGACTCTATACACACTGTACCTTATTCTGGTCCAGTATATATAGTGCCACTTTCTTACAACCCATCATCAGCCAGGTTAGCTTGAATCTAGGGGCTCAGTAAGCCCAGGATCCACATCTGGGAATACCCTTCGCACTTTGGGTGAGAAAGCAAAGGACACAGAAATGATGGACGGAATGCGGAACAAATCAAACATTCACCCCGATCAAAAGATCTGGGTTCAATTCATTGTTCTTTTGCTCACCATGCCACCCCAGTTTAGACCCAGACATATGCAAATCAGTCTTGACCCTGCTCCTCATGGAACAGTCCAGCCCTCACTGCCAAGCCAGTTCCTACCTTGACCAGAAACAAGCATCCTGAGACTGGTTTCAAGGTATCATCCCATATCAGCCAGGCCAGCTTGAATCCAGTGGCACGGTGAGCCCGGGCCCCACATCCCACAAGCCACTGGAGTCAGGATAACCTGGTCGATGAGGGGGATACCCCGAAACCAGTCCTAGAATGCCTGTTTCTGGTCCAGGGGGGACCTGGCATGGCAGTTTAGGCTCGCCATTCTAACGCCTCCTTTTCAAAGGCATTAATTTTTGGAGCTTCCTCAGAGTTAAAGATCCTCATAAATCTGGGGCAGTGTAAAAAAGCAATAGGTGTAGCATGGGTACGCCCACAGCAACACCTTTTGCATGTCCCTTTGCCACAGAAAACTGCGGCAAAAAGACCCATAAATACCAGTCGACATTAGGCCACACAAAGTGGCTTAGCATTGCTTTGTAAATATGGAGCAGGGCATTGCGTCACTTGAGCGTCGGAAAAAGTGATGCTTCGATGGCACGATGCCCTTGTAAATGTGGCCCAAACTGTTGTGGCATTCTCACGAAGCTCAGGTGAACTTGAGAATCCAGGGAACGACTAAAAAAAAAAGTACGTTTGCGAATTCCTGCTATTGTCTGAATGGAGAAAGAGGTCATTTAAACTTGTGAAATCAGGGGACTAAGTACTCCTAGCAGTATAACTGAGGTACCTCCCATGCGAGGTCATGCCACATTAATATACTTGCATTTTTTTTTTATCTCAATATAGTTTTTATTGTTTATTTCACAACATATAACATATAATCATCAACGCTTTGTCGTTACATGGTTGCAGCCCACATTGGCGGTGTTAATGGTGGTATAGTTACACATTATATGAGCGTGGCTGCCCCCCTATTGGACGAGCTGGGAAGTAGATGAAAGGCTATGGCATATGATTGAAATTAATTTTATTAATGCCTTTGATATTGTTATTCATTGAAAAGGGTTACACAGGTGCAGCAGCCTTGGAATGGAAACTGTTTGTAAATAAAAAGGGAGCTAAATTACAGCCGGTGCCGGTAAGGGCTGTGGGGCGGGACGGGATGGAAGTTGACAGTTCTCTTTAGGAAACCAGGGACCTCTATATCTAAATAGACTAGCTAAAACATAGGGAAAATAATGCAATAAGGAAAGGAGTATAGCTAGATAATTAATACAAACCACTTGTGTATCTTTCTAGAGCAAACAAAACCACCCTATTTTAACAGATATATACACACACCAATATCAAAACATATTTATTATATTCTTTTATGTATAGCTCTTGATCAGCTTTGTTTTTTTATATATCCATTTCCATATATCTTTCTGATTTCATTCATTTCATATAAAACATTTCATCAGAGCCAACATGATTACACAAAAACCATATACGATAGACGTAAAGTTGATAGAGGCAGTGCGGCAGGTGTCAAATACGCACGTTTCAGCATACGTGCCTTCATCAGGTAGCCGTCTATTGCACAAAGAGAATCTGAAGTTCGATACTCGATAATGTCAACTGAAAATCTAGTACTTCATATATATGGTAGCTGGATGATGAAACAATGTATGTGTCACACTGTTACTGTTACCCTTGCTGCGAGGTTAAAGACATCATATTGTCAGTATAAGGCTCCAAGGATAACCGCATCAAATGTGATAAAAAAGGTTATGATTATTCTTGCGAACGTAATACATTCAAATAGTGCGACAACTGAAAACTCAGCTATGGATATTGCTGATTTCCCGTTTAGAAATCTGGTATAATTGTGATAACGGGATAATAATACCAAGATAGGGTAAATGTTTGGCTGGGATATAACGCGAACGGGTGCATTCCCCTTTAAAGTAGGGTCTGATTAAACATCCCTCATTCCGCAAAGCCGCAAGCGAGAAGCCGTGTACGGCTCCAAACAATGTAAAAAGCATTGCTTTGTAAATATGGAGCAGGGCATTGCGTCACTTGAGCTTCAGAAAAAGGGACGCTTCGATGGCACGATACCCTTGTAAATGTGCCCCAAACTGTTGTGGCATTCTCACGAAGCTCAGGTGAACGACAAAAAAAAAAAGTACGTTTGCAAATTCCTGCTATTGTCTGAATGGAGAAAGAGGTCATTTAAACTGTTGAAATCAGGGGACTAAGTACTCTTAGCAGTATAACTGAGGTATCTCCCATGTGAGGTCATGTGAGGTCATGCCACATTAATATACTTGCATTTTTTTTATCTCAATATAGTTTTTATAGTTTTTTTTACAACATATATAATCATCAACGCTTTGTCGTTACATGGTTGCAGCCCACATTGGCTGTGTTAATGGTGGTATAGTTACACATTATATGAGCGTGGCTGCCCCCCTAGTGGACGAGGTGGGAAGTAGATGAAAGGCTATGGCATATGATTGAAATTAACTTTATTAATGCCTTTGATATTGTTATGCATTGAAAAGGGTTACACAGGTGCAGCAGCCTTGGAATGGAAACTGTTTGTAAATAAAAAGGGAGCTAAATTACAGCCGGTGTCGGTAAGGGCTGTGGGGCGGGACGGGATGGAAGTTGACAGTTGACAGAATAGGGAAAATACAATAAAAAAAATGGAAACCACTTACCCTTGCACTCGCCTAAGTGGTTTAAAAAAATATATATATTTTACTGCTATATTAACTGTCTGCAGTTGTGGACAGGTCCCTAGAAAGGCCAACGTCGGATCTAGGGTAGGGTATACCCACCACGGAAGCAAAATAAGGTATCTGCTGCATCCCCATCGCATCAAATTTATTGAGGGCTAGCAGCTCCGAGTCTTCCCTGAGGGTCCTCATATATAGACCAAATTAGTCATGGGGGTATGCATAAAGTTTTCTTGTTCCCTAATCCAGCCCAGTTTATCTGCTATAAAAAGAGCATATGTGTTTGATGGTATATTCATAATTATTTTAATATAAAGACCTAACCTAGTTGATTAGGGTTTTCTCTGGTCCTGTAGAAATGTATTTGGCCCTCAGGGCGACTAGGCATGAAACGTGTCAACCACACCGTGAAAGCAAGGGCTCCCACCATGCCTGGTTGGTTCATTTTTATTGTATCCAATCTACTTTCCACCTCTCAATCCACATTAAAAGGCAGTTAATCCCGGCTCTGCCACTCGAAAAAAGAATCTTTCCTATTCTGGGGAAAGTGAGATGTAAACCTGTAAAAAGACAACTACTTCCTGCCGTCTAGCTCTGCCCTAATTCCATATTCAAGCCCCTCCCCCCTATCAGAGAATAGGTTCAGTAATCCCAAACCAAGGAGACACTTTATTGTTCACTGGACAGCAGTTCATGTCCAGATGTGCCTCTTGCTATATAACTATTCTCTTTCGAGCACTATGCTGCTTTTTGGAGCTAGGCCATATGTGAATTGCTAAAACGTTGCTGTTCCCAGACACTTGACACTGCCTCCCATTGAACATCGCCCCAACACAAACTCACCCAGAAGAGGACTAGCCATTAGCAGAATCAAGTGCATTCATGGTCGGCCATCTGCATCCCAGCCTCTGGCACCGGTACCTGGTGATGTGAGGCTGCACGTGACCAGTGACAGTCCCCATCACCCAGCGGGCCGCAGAGGATTCAATCATTATTATTGCTAAATTTTAAGTGCAAGTTATTAATTCCGAGTTTCAATAGTGGGCTGCAGCCAGGTCCTGCCGGGTGGCACGACCTTCCTGTGACTGCCATCAGCGCACGTGACCGATAGAAACAGCTGCAGTTAAGAAAGGGTAAGGCTGGAGACAAGGAAGGCAAGTCACGCGCCGTGCAGTCAGGGGGCCTGGCCTTTCAGATTTTACTCTTGAACACAAAGGGGAGGTAAAACACTTCGGCTGCTGCTCACAGGAAGTCTCGCTGAATGACACATCACACTAATAAGAAAGAGGGAGCCGTGACCTTGGCAGCCGGCTCCAGGGGTTATATTTAGAATCCATGGAATGTGTTAGATAGTGAGGTTTGAGGGGGCTGGGGAGACCCAGGCCTCCAGCGTCTGCAGCTGCAGCCGAGTGCCTGCCAGCAGCCACCAGTGGTGTTTGTTTACTTTTGCAGGGGTTGAGTTTAGCATTTCCTAGAGGCCACATAGCTCGCTGCAGTGCGGATAAGTGCGTGATTCGGCACACTTCGAAATCACTCAATAAAATGACCATTAGTGTTGGGAGCTATTTTTAAACCCTTTCTGGTATTTTAAACAGCATCGGATTGCACGAGGCGTCTCTGAGTAACACTTCCAAAGTTAAGATGTTTAGTTAACTTTAATCCACGTTTAAAAATGCAGCCTTTGGAAAGCCTGCTCCAACCAATCAAGAGAGGAAGCAGGAACAACACACGTTGCAACGCAAAGTGCCTCGCATACTCATGTCTTTCAAATAAAAATAGACGTTTTTTCAAGAGAAGGCGTTCACGGTGGTTGTAGCTGGAGTTAAGAGCTCAGATTTGCAGTGGTTTGGAAGGAAATGTAAGGTCCCGTCCCTTGTGTGTCCGAGCGCCACGTCCCCCAACACCCTCGCTGTTATCAGGAGCGCTGCACAGCCCTTGAGGGCAGTGATAGTTGCCATGTAAACTCTGCAACACTATGGCCTGAGGAGATGCCACCGCCAGCACAGCCCTCAAAGCGTAGACCCAAGAGGATCTACAAGCTGTGCGGCTCGGATGCTCCCTGAAATGTAGAAAGGAAGCCCAACAGGTGGCGATGGGCAACACGATTAAGGGCATTATTGCCTTCATACCATCGAAGAAGTGCCAGGAATTCCTCACTGGGGAGCTGGAAGAAATGCCAATCGACAAAATGGTGGATCTGAGTTGCAACCAGTTGAGGAGGTTCCCGCTCCAGGTTTGCTCTTTCACAGAACTCCTCAAGCTCTACCTCAGCGACAATAACTTGAATTCTCTTCCACCCGAGTTAGAACTTCTGCAGAAGCTGCAAATTCTAGCCCTGGATTTCAACAACTTCAAGGCGGTGCCTTTGGTGGTGTGCCGCCTGAGCCAGCTTTGTATCCTTTATCTTGGCAACAATAGACTTCGCAACCTTCCATCTGAACTGAGTCGTCTCGACAACCTGCATACCTTGTGGATTGAGTACAACTACTTCACGGAGTTACCTGACGTCATCTGCCAGCTGAAGCACCTTAAGACATTCCACGCCGGATGCAATCCCATCCGCCAGCTCCCCAAGGAGCTCAAAGAGCTGAAGGAGCTCCGCACCCTATGGCTGTCCGGGATCCTCTTGAGCGACTTCCCGCGAGTCCTGCTGGAGATGCCCTTCCTTGAGGTGATCGACCTGGACAGAAATGGCATCAGGGTCTTCCCGAGTCTCAGGCGCCTGCCCGCGCTCAAGCTGGTCATCTATGACCACAACCCGTGCAGCAACGCGCCAAGAGTCGCAAAGGGGGTAAGGAGGGTCGGCAACTGGTCAGAAGAAAGCCCCGAGCCAAAGAAGCGGTCAGAAATTGAACAGGAGATTGAGAAAATAATGGAAAACAAGGATTCACAACCTGTCGCCACAGAAGAGGACACTCCTCAATGAATTAGTGAACTCTTTGGAAAAGCATGTCATTCACAGAGCTGCACGGGTGCAAAGGTAGCTATTATAGCGATGTGTGAACCCACTCTGTTTGCATCTGCATAGGTACTGTCTATGTAATTATACTTCCTACAATCCAAAAAGAATATTTATTTTCAGATTTAGAAAATAATAAAAGATGCATTCAATAGTGCAAATATATTTTAATAAAAGTAATCAACTTTGGTAATTTATCTCAAATTATTTGAATATTGCATAATGATAATAAAGCTAATTCACCGGAGCAAAGTGTCACATGTTGAATGTATGAGGATACTTATTTAAACCAATACAATTGGGTGATGACCTGTGATGCAGAATTCATCTCTGCATGCCTTGCTGCGTTGCATTGTGAGAAACATTATGGGCCTAGATTTTTAGATAAAAGTTTAGAAAAGTGATATTTTTACTCAACCAAATGTTAATCTTTAACCTTAGAAGGAAATTTGCTGCACATTTGAAACTACACCCCTAACACAGATTTGATTCAAGGAAGCTGAAGGATTATGGTTGGCAGGATTACAGAGTCACTAGAGAGAGAACACTGTGTGGTAACAAATGTGCTCATGAAGCCAGTAAAAGGGCACAGTCATGATGAAAGCCATCAATGTGAGAGCTCATGAAAGCATAGTGCCAGCGTCATCATTGAATATTTAAACAGTGAGAGTAATACCTGCACATAAAGTGGAAGTACTGTCTGTCCACTGTGTGCACAGGTGGATGAAAATGTGAGAAATCATAACCATAGCCGAGCCTGGGCTGGCCACACCGGTCATCGGGCGTTTGCCCGGGAGCCGGTTGTGTTAGTGGGGGCTGGTTTTGTAGTAGTACATGAAGTTTTACAAGTGCTACAAAGTTCCTTGCATATTCAGCATTTTTTGGGCAACAATTAAAGTGTCAAGTTAACTCTGTTGATTAATGTACCTGCTGGAAAGAGATGGGAGTTTTGCCTAGTGGTAGTTTTGACTCATCTGAAGTAGTGCAGAGGGTTAATATGCCTGCTGCAAAAAACGTGTTCCATGCATGTCAAAGAACAGTATTTTATGTGTGTAGCACTGTGGGTTACTGCTTTTGTCACAGACATTCTTTTGTTACCGTGCAGTTCATAAGTTGCAATCATAATCTAGCAGAATGAGCTACGAACTGCTATCAGAGAGCTGCATGCAAGCTGCATGGTACAGGTCTCAAAGTAATGTTTTTTCCCTTTCTTTCATTATCCTGATGTTACTAAAAAGGTTTGCTTGGGTAGAAATACATCCTTAATATTAAAGTCAACACTAACCACTGTGTTATGTTCTGAATCCTGAGTTTGTGCTTCTCCAGACCAAGCACTCTCAGAAAGTGCCTGCCTGTGTGGTTGGCACGTGAATCATACACCTTATAGTCCTCTTTTTCTTATGTAACATTTTCTATACACTGATTTACACGTGTGATTCATTGTCTCTATATGTGTGTGTGATGTACAGTGCTCTGACACCCTACACTGGTATGAGAGGTGCTATTAAATAAATAAAATACATGCGAGAGAGAGGCTATGGAGAGATGAGGGGCACTGTTGGAGGGTGAAAGTGAGGGAATCATACAATGATCGTATCCTGGTGCACAGTAAGGTCATCTTTAACTGTGCTTTAAAAGCTAATACAATTGAAAACATAATGACAAATATTTTGAAGAATGCACCATGTTTTCCCAAATGTATTGGGGGTGGGGGGGGGAGAACGACCCCTAGGTGCCTCTTTGTAGTGGCCAGGCTCGTTCGCTGCACCTACTATGCACTTGCGGCTGGTCTGTCAAAATGTGCCACTGTGGCTTTGTGTTCCTAGTCCGTCCCTGACCGTGCCAATAATGCTGGTTTCATGATAAAATTACAGCTTTGGCATTTAGAGAACTCATCCATTGTAGACAATGGAGTCGCTCAGTATATGTAACCAGATCATTCAGTGAGAGGTATCCTTCACAGATATCCAGGAGTAGTGGCTGCTACACTGACAATGCTGCTTACAACTCCTGTAGACTGTCTTGCAATTCCTGTGGTTTAAGCAAGTGGGCAGCTTACCTTAAGCTGGGTCTGGTAATTTAGTGGACTAATGCGTCCACTGTATGGGCCTATGTTTGACCCTCGTCACAGGTTCAAATCCCAGCAGGTCCACTCAGCCTTTCATCCTTCTACAGTCGATAAAGTGAGTACCATTGAAGTAGGTAACAATAAACAACTGTTATCTTCTAAAAGTAAAAACAATGCCTTTGACCTTGGTGCTGGTTTGGAAGTTGGTTTTGTGTGCCTGTCATCAATCAACGTATATTATCATGGTGCTGCATCAGGTTTTCATACAAACAATTTGTTTTTTTAGTTTTTTTGCCCGTCTTGTCATTGGGTCACTTCTCCTTCACTTATCATTGTGGTGAAATTATGTCATCTATGGTGAAGTCTGACTCTTAATTTGTTTTTAATTACTAGAATTGTACAGGTAGTAATTGATTTGTTTTTACATTACATGTGCTCTTGGACACCATTACAAGAGCAGTCATTCTGACCTGCTCACCCTGTTGTTACCAATGAGCTCACCTGGCCTGCTTTAAGTTAACAATAGCAAAGCCAAATAGTCTTACTTTGTCAATGGGATCTGGTTGCCACTACTGGTTCTGCCAATGATGGATACTCTTAAAATACAACGGGATTGGCAAAGCCAGTAGTAGAGACTAGCCATTATGACAGCTCATTTCTTACACTTCAAAGATGGCCACCATGTTTTGTGATGCAACATGGTGTGAAGCAGTGCAGTGGCCAATTTGAAAATATATATAAAAAACACATTTCATGCTTTCAAAATGCCCACCACATTCCATTATGTCAATTTTATGTCACAAGGCTTGGCTACTACTTTGAACTTATGAAAATGTACTGTTTATATTTTCAAGAGGACCGCTGAGTTGCATCACACCATGCCCCATCATGCAGTGTGGCGCCATCTTCCAAAGTACATGAAAAACCCTTTCAAGATGGCTAGTAGATGTTATTTACTTTGCCGATGCTGTAATTAAAAAAAATATCACTAGAAAAGGCAAAAACAGCAGCCAGCGAGGAGAGAGAGAGTGGGTCACTTAGGAAGGGTGGAGGTGTGTCATGAGAGAGCAGGTGGGAGAGGTGTGGCGGAGGGAGAAAATTGAAGGGGAGGTGAAAGAAAGGCAGAGGACAACAGAGAGCAAACATGACAACAATGTTGGTTTTAGGGGCGTGGGCAGAATGTCCTACCCTCCCGGAATTCTCGGGCAGGTCATGGAGTCCATGATTGGCCTGTGGCATGGAGTGGGGTTTTCATGTGGTCTTAGGGCATGTAGTTAGGGTGCCCCTGGAGTGGTCATGGTGCTGTGGCGGCAGCATCTGTTAGCACCATCAAGGACCATTGGAAGGGATGAGGGGGCATGCCACACCGACAACCATTTGTGTGTGTTAAATGCAGCTTTATTGAAACAGGTGCACATCACAATTTTATATAAACTGGCACTTTGCCAGTTTACATAAAACTAAAACTAAACTAAAGTTACAAAACTAAAACCTCTCTAAACATAGATTTACCTGACCCCTTGACTTTTCCTCCCCCAACCTTTACGATCCCCACATGATAAAACCCCCCACCCTGAAACATACAATGCATAACTTCCAATAACATTAAATATTACACAATCTTATCACATATTATTTAAAACTCCTACCCTCCCATGACCTACAATCCTATCTGCATTCCTGCAACTGTAACTAACAAACCTCTAATGTAAACTTCCAACCTGCTTAACCTTTCCCCGCTCCTGTTCACCAACTCCCAAACTTAACGATAAGCTACCAAACTCCAGCCAAACTTGGCCAACTTCAAAAACAACTCCGCCAGCACCCGTTCCAAGCAACAGCATCACAATAATATAAACCCCTACGCACCTGTTCCAAACACGGCCCCTGCTGAAAAAACCTACCCTAACAACCTCTCGCAAAAAACCCAACGCCCAGGGAGGGAGGGGACAAAAAACCTAACATAGGCTCCCAGCCACCAGGTCACCAGAACCTAAAATGGTGGCTGGGCAGGCGCTAACCTCCCCTAAATAGCCATGGGCTACTTTTTTTAAATTGGGCTGCCTTTGGGCTACTCCCAAGGCAGCCCAAATCCACAAAATGGCTACTCCCGTCTAGCCCCCACCCCCTCCCAATCTGCCCGGGGGCCAGACCTCGCGGTGCTCGGCTGCACCCCAAACTCCCCTTGGGAGGGATGAGGGGACAAGCCACACCAACAACCATTTGTGTGTGTAAAAGGCTGCTTTATTGAAACAGGTGCACATCACAATTTTTATTTAAACCGGCACTTTGCCTTACAAAACTAAAACCTCTCGAAACATAGATTTACCTGACCCCTTGACTTTTCCTCCCCCCACCCCTACGATCCCCACATGATAAAAACCCCCACCCTGCAACATACAATGCATAACTTCCAATAACAATAAATATTACACAATCTTATCACATAACATTAAAAAACTCCTACCCTCCCATGACCTACAATCCTATCTGCCTTCCTGCAACTGTAACTAATGAACCTCTAATGTCAACTTCCAACCTGCTTAACCTTTCCCCGCTCCTGTTCACCAACTCCCCAAACTTAACGATAAACTACCAAACTACAGCCAAACTTGTCCAACTTCAAAAACAACTCCGCCACCCAGGAAAAGGTGGGAGGGTAGGCGACTACACCACCTCCCCCTTTTCCTGCCCTCCCCTGTGCCTAGCCCTAACTCACTGCCCGGTCGAACCTAGCTACCCTAACTCACTGCCCGGTCGAACTTAGCTAACTACCCTCTCACTCTCTGCGCACACCCAGCAACCTGGCCAGCACCTCTCGCAATTCTAACAAATAAAGATCCACACCCAGACGTGAAAGGTGAACTCAATCGCGCCTGAACAACTCCTGCGCATCATAGCAAATGTCCTTGTGCCATATTCTAGAAAAACCCAAATGTTGACAGAACCAAACCATTTCCACATTCACCTTCCTCCTGGCCTTGTCCACTGCTCCAGGGTTCACTGCCCCCTTCCACACCCGAAGCGGGACAAACTCCGTCCAGACCACCGTGCACCCTGACCACTGCCTCTTAATCTCCTCCAAATCCTTCCACATGGCCCTCAACACCAGTCCTGTCTCTCTGACGAATGTCATTCTCCCCTAAATGAAGGGACAGGACATCAGGACACCTACCCCCACCAACATCCCATTAAGCGTCACCAACAGTTGGGCAGACTTCCCAATAGAGTACTGCACCCCTGGCATGAGGCCGGCGTAATGACAGTGGGTGCCTTTTTTGGAGATGATAACCTACTTTGATCATGACACCTTCTTACAGGTTACTGGCGCCCCCCCAGGTTGTATTTACTACACGGCACAATATCGCATTACATACAACACAGGTGGGCACCGCAGCGATTCCAACCCCCGCAACATGAGCTGGTCCACTTATTACACTACATGGGGGAGGGGGGACATCTGGTACGGTGGTTACACGCAGGCATCAGGGCACACGCTGTAGTCCCGACCACGGCCCTCATGCACACTTGGATCCAAGACACGGACAGAATGATGACAGAGAAGGAGTGGGCCATGGTCCTGGAGCATCCTAGATGGGTGTCCCGCAACGTAAAGTTCCGGTTCATACAGGTGATGGTTCTACACAGAGCATACCTGACCCCCAGGCGACTTCATAAAATGTTCCCAGACTCCCCCCACAGTTGTCCGCGGTGCGGAGAGAACGAGGCCGGGTTTCTGCATATGCTCTGATCTTGCCTGCGGATTCACGGATATTGGTCAGAGGTGTGCCAGACGTTGAGGACGGTCACGGACCTTCCGGTTCCGGGGGAGCCGTTGCCTTGCCTCTTGGGGCTGCGTAGACGATCCAAGACATTGAAAGCCCGACTGAAATTACTGGATCTGGCACTTTTACTAGCCATTAGGACCATCGCGATGAGATGGAAATCCCCCCGATCGCCGGGTTCACGTACTTGGCAGGCAGAGGTGCTGAAGTGCGGAAGAGCAGAGGGTGCAGCTCTCCGGAGGGAGGAGGCGCGGGGACACCGGAAGTACACCATCTCCCAAGAATGGGATGCCATGCTTTTAGAGTTAGAAGACATTGATCTTGCCCAGACGCTTGTGCCGGGCCTTAACTCGCAGGGATGAAATGGAAGGGAAGGAGGCTACCTTCAGGAAACCCAAAGACTCACGAACATCACCGGACCACATCAAGTCACAACACACACTAGAGTACATAAGAACCGGGGTAGACAGACTCCAGAGTTAGGGAGTCCTGGACCACCGGGAGATGGGAGAGAAGGGATGCTCAGGGGTGGGGGGTGGAGGGTGGGGTAAAGAGTTGAAGTATATGTTTATTGCTTTGTTCTTCGTTTCTTCCCGAGAGCAGTTGTCGGCCAATATGGATATGTAATTACGATGCAATAATGATTCTATAAGGGCCCGGATCGCCCACAAGATACATGCAGAGGTATGAATCTGCGGGGATGGGGAGATACGAGTTGGGGTGAAAAACCAAAAATACCAGCTGCCACGTTGTAAATGTCATCGAAATGTAATGTCTATGGTCATACAGCTGTGAATAAAGTAAAAAACAAAAAGCATCACCAACAGTTCACTCCAAAGCATTCCCCCCTTTCCTTTCCAACACACATAAAACACATTAGGATTAAATCCAAGGTTCTCTCCAAAATAACTGGCATGGGCCTACACCTGGGCCCATTTAACAAATGAATGGCCCATGATCCACACTGACATATCCCTGGCGAGGGGACCTGCCACCGAACCTGAAACGAAAAACATGAGTAAGTACAGGAGTCACATACACAACAGCGCTATAAATGGCTAGAAGAGCAGCGCACATAGTGCCTGTACAGTCGGACGACCACCTGCCCAAACGCATGATGTCCCCTCGCCCCCTCCCTCTGCTGTGTGCCTCCGACGCTGCGCCGATCTGAAAGGAATGTGTGCTATAGCTCCTCTCATTCAAACCCAGCAGGGCTAAAGCCTTCCGCAATATAGCCAGCAGCTGCTAGCCTTTAGCCGCACGCCCCTCCGAGTGCCTAAAAAACCGCCACTTCTGCCGGCGCCCCAGCCCTCAGTCTCAACCCCATCGCACAGGGCATATCCAATCTGAATCTGCTGCCTGAAAGGATACCCACCGGCCCACACCCTTCTGGTCCGTCTTGGACTTCTGTAGCCAAAGACATACCTCGGTCCCTCTAAAAGAAACCTCGGACCACAAAATCCCGGCATCTCCTCTGGCTCCCAACAACTCAGACACCCGGAAGGCCCCCGTAAACATCCACAACATCATTGTGGAAAACAGGCAGGTTTCCCCGGCGTCCTTGCAGACCCGCAGCAAGGCTCCCAACACCCATCCCAGTAGAGCCCACAACAATGGTTGCCTGACCCAGCACACCCTCCCACACTCCCGGGCTCAGCCCTCTAGTATCTGAGAGCCGAGTTCCCCCGCCCACGGCGCGTAACCCTACAGGAGTTTACCCATAAAGGCGATCCCCGCCAGCTTTCCCGATATCGTGATCAGCGTGAGCCCCTTCTCAATTAATGACAGGATAAACTGTATAACTTCTTCCTGCCGCCCCCTCCCCGATGGCCGCCGTCTCGCCCCAGAAGCCACAAAATCCTCCCATGCTGTCATGTAAGTCACCTTAGTCGCTTGTGCCAAGGACCCTAAAACCAGCTGCAACATCCTGCGTTGCCTGTGTACCACAGTTGCGGCGGCATGCCGGTCGGGTCCCGATCCGCGTCCTTGGCTAACCCACGGAATCTCCCCCACTGTGAATGAGACAAGGCATCGGCTATGTCATTGTCGACCCCGGGCACATGCACCACACGAAAAGCAATATCATGCTGCAAGCAGCCCAGCACAAACACTCGCAGCAACTTCAGCACCTGAGCATCTCTAGCCGACTGCCTATTCACCACCTCCACCACAGCCATGTTATCCACATGGAATGTCCCTCATCTGTGGTCCAACAAGTCCCCCCAAAGTGAGATCACCACCACCAAAGGGAAGAGCTCCAGAAAAGCAATACTCCTACCACCCCCCGCCCACTCAGGGGGCCACTTCTACGCACACCACCTACCCTGCCAGTTCAGCCCCAAGCCGTCGCTCCCCGCCGCGTCCGAAAAGATTTGGACATCCCAGACAGGGTCATCCCCCCTCTACATGGGGATCCCGTTAAAGTTCTGCAAAAAGAACTGCCACATCCTCAGGTCCTTGCGAATATCTGCAGACAGCGGCCAACGTCCTGCCCAATCTCCCGCAGAAGGTCTGCCCCACTCGCACCACCCTGCAAGCAAAATTGAGGTGACCTAACAGCACCTGTATTTCCAAGACTGTGACTTTGTGTCGTGCCAACATAACCTCCAGCAGCTCCAACATTTGCTTCTCTGCTGGTAAACGGGCCTCCATTGCCCCCGAGTCCAGCTCAATTCCCAAGAATGACAGCGCCGTGCATGGCCCCACTTTCTTCGCCGGTGCCAATGGCACGCCCAACTCCCCCATAATCTCCTGAAACCTGTCCAGCAGAACCTGGCAGTCTGTGGAGCCTGGGGTGCCGACCAAGTAAAATTCATCCAGGTAGTGCATTACTCCTTGGTGACCCGTCCGTTCCGTGAACCACCATTGTAGTAACAAACTGAAACATTCAAACATTCGAACAGTGCGCAAGACATCGAGCAGCCCATCGGCAGCGCTTTGTCCACGTACCAGGGGCCATTAAACTAGATCCCCAGTAAGCCCTAATCATCTGGGTGGACTGCAAGCAGCCGGAAAGCCGACTTGATGTCGCACTATGCCATCCTCGCTGTTGCACCCGCGGTCACCACCAAGGACATGGCTGCGTCAAGAGCGGAATAAGACACTGTGGTCTCTCACTCATCAATAAAATCATTTACAGAGCCACCTTTGGGCCCCGACAAATGCCGAATGAGGCGAAACTGCTCCTTTTCCTTCTTTGGCACTACCCCAATGGGGGACACAATCAAATCCACCAACAGCCAGTCCTCAAAGGGTCCGACCATGCCGCCGTCACCCACTTCGTTATCCAGCTTGTCCTGTACCACCTCCGGGTGCTCCTTGACAGACTTCAAATTGTCAGGCCACCTCCGAACCCGTGGCCCCTCATAGCCCAGCCGAAACCCCTCCAGAAACCCCACCCGCAAACGAGCAGCAGCCCCCTTATCCGGATAATCCTGTAGGGCTGCTACCAAATGGTCAACTATAACTGGAGTACTTGCCCTTTGGCCCAGGCCCCTTGGCCCCTCTATCACCCCCAGATTGCTATGGGGTCCCTGACCGAAAACCCCTTGACTGCCCCTGCTGACCCCTCTGCTGCTGCCCCTTAGCTCCCCAGCACTTGACCAGGGCATGTCCAGCCTTCCCACAGCCCGAACATTTGTGTTGAAACTGGCAATGCTCCTTAGCGCATGCCCCTTTATTGTAATCCCAACATGTTCCTTGTGAACCCAACTGGCCCTTGGCCCCTGCCCTCACCCCACCTCGGGTGGGGTGGTCCTGAAAGGCTGGTAGACAATAGACAGCCCGCTTGCAGTAAATATAGTCTTACTCGACCCAGCCAGTACCATCGTGTGCTGCCACCAATCGGTGTCCAGCTCGCCCAATTTTGCCTCAGGGTTCAATGCCATGCGGGCCCTGAACTCCTCGTCGTACTGGGTGTGAGAAGTTGGCCCGATATGCAACGTTCGCTATTCTAGCGACCGCTATGTATCGTTCCAACGACCCTTATGGTGTTTGGTTGTAAGTCAACCTATAGACCAGCTATCCTAGTAGCGTGGATACGAGCAGTCTAAGGCTAAAGACTCGAGAGGGCGCGTTAAGCCAGCTGTTTACCACACATGTACCCCTTGAACACCCAGTGAAAGGACACCACACAAGTGTTATGAAAATAAACAGTATATTTATTAAGAATCACAACAACCCTGTACTCTTTATGAGGACAGGGTACTAAGCACAAACCAAATCTCTTTAGCAAATACTTCAAGTGCACAATTAAAACAAGTGTCCGGGGACACGGAAAGGTTAAGGTCTCGGGCGGACCCGATAAGGCAAGTCGGAAGCGAGGGACTCAGGACCCTAGAGTAAGGAGGCTATGCAGGCACCGAAATGCCGAGTTACCTAGCCACGAGGGCTGCGGCTGCACAAGTCTTACAGGCGTCGGGGTCTTCGCTGACGAGCCAGGAGCCGGAAGGAAAAGGAGTTGCTGGCCGGCGACCAGTGCTGAATAGTTCGTAGAGATCCAAACCTGGATCGGAGATTGATGAAACCTGAAAGCAGAGGGGACCAAGTTCGTACTACTAGCCAGTAGTCAGAGGGTACCAGGAAGGCACCGGTTGGCCGTCACCTCGACCAGGTGAGTGGGCGACGCTAGGCGCTGCAGTCTCTCGGACCAGGAGGCGTTGTCGGCGACCACGGTGGAGGTGCGAGCTGTCCCACGAAGGATGATGCTGTCGGCGTCGCTGGGCCCAGGATGGGGCAACAAGCCTTGGCAGATCTCAGGGCCACGTGGTGGGCCTAAGATGGCGTCTTGAGTGGACCAGGAGGGTCCGGGGTGCTTCTCGCAAAGATGGAAGCAAGGGCCAGTCTGGAGCAACCAGACCAGCAGTGATGATTCTCGGATGTCGTCACAGAAGGGCACAAGCCAGCGGCTAGTGACCAGACAACGTGCTGAGCAGCGAGCAGAAGGGCCCCACGCAGTTCGTGGAGATGCTGGGAGACTGCACTTCGGTGCTAGAGCGGCTCAGGGTCGGGGCTTCTCGGACCCCAGAGCACTCACCAGAGAGTTACCTCGATGGTCGTGCTGGTTTTTAAGAGCGTGCAGGTTCTGATGATGGCCGGTCCCTCGAGGTCTCGTCGCACCCACAGATCACAGCTGAGCTGATGACGTGGGTAGAGGTCAGAGGTGCCAGGGAAGCCGGTTCTCGTCGAGCTGGGCCGTCGGATTCCTTGAGGAAGGACTTACAGCAAACCGCAGAGTTCTTAGTTGGTGCCCGCTGATGCAGGGTGACTACTCCTTAGTCACAAGGGAGAAATCTTGAGAAGAGTCTTGAATGTCCTTTCGTAGAAAGTAGTTCTTGAATCAAAGATGATCTAATTTTGAAGGGTCCCCGCTCCGGTCTTTATCCTAAAGAAAGGGGTGGGTACATGACTAGGTCCTGCCCTAAGGGTGGGACCAGGAAGGGGGGTAGTTACGCCCCTCTCCCCTGCCGGACTTTCCCCAGGCCAGGGCTGTCGCCCCTGGAACTGGTTCTAACTGGCAGATGCGTAGTGAGCACCGGGGTGCCACTCCGCAGTCACCTTCTCGCCAAAGCCCTACCTACCCAGAATACACAAACCCTGTCTGGGACGGTGCGAACAGCGCCCTCGACAGGAAACCCTTTGTCCAAGTGCTCCTCGCTGGAAGGACTCCCAGCAGCAGGAGGTCAGACTCGTGTCTGTGGTGGCAGCATCCATTTTGTGGAGCTGAGGCTTCAGTTAACTTTAACCGGGGTTCACAGTTACGTACATGTCGTGTCCCTCTAGAAGGGTGGGATGCTAACCTCATCGCCGGAATTGGTGAGAGGGCAGCACCCCGATTCGTATGACACCTTACTCGACATGCCTTGATAACGCGACACCGGAGTTACCGATATGGTACGCGTTATCATGGAACAGCTATTGGGTCTTGATTCCGCAAGCTGTAACCGGGCTCGGCTCGGGCCTGAACCTAGCTCACACGAGCCCACGCACTCTGCCTTCAGGATTGTTAAGGCCTGCCATAGGAGTGACTGATAGGAACTCGGGTGTCCATTGTATGGTTAGATATAGAGCTACTATACCTAAAGCGAAGGGTGGTTACACGTCTTCGCCCCAGCTGTCGTGCAGCCAGTTGTGTCAAATTTAGGAGGCCAGCCAGGGGTGGCATAATACATGCTTCAGCCCCTGGCGGCCCTGGGTACACCTATGCCCTGCGTTACGGGGTCTGATAAGGTGGCCCAGTACCAATTGGTAAATGCACCTAGGGTACATATCGTAATTTAGAAAGAGAACAGCCAGGCTGTGGGTCTGATTAGCAGGCCCACAGCCAGAGAAAGTCGTAAACCAGTGAAACAAAAGCAAAAAATCTGGGTGATCATAGGATTGCAGACCCTACTCTCCTACATGACCCCCCCCCCAAACGTCGGAACAATAAGCTAACCTTGACCAGGTGAGTCTTCTTGTTCTAAGTGGAAATATCTGGAGAGCCCATCGGCATTGCCATGATCAGTACCAGGTCTATGTTCCACTGTAAAGTCCATCCCCTGTAGGGAAATGGACCACCTAAGCAGTTTGGGGTTTTCACCCTTCATCTGATTTAGCCACAAGAGGGGCTTATGGTCGGTCTGAATCTTGAAGTGAGTGCCAAACAAGTATGGCCTCAGCTTCTTCAGGGCCCAAACCACAGCAAAGGCCTCCCTCTCAATAGCTGACCAATTCTTCTCTCTAGGGGTCAGCCTTCTGCTTATAAAAGCAATGGGCTGGTCTTGACCATCAAAATTCAGTTGAGAAAGAACAGCTCCCACACCCAACTCAGAAGCATCTGTTTGGACAATGAATGGCTTGGAGTAGTCCGGACTCTTGAGGATAGGCGCCGTGCACATGGCCTGCTTTAGGTCATCGAATGCTTTTTGACAGCTCGCTGTCCACTGAACCTTTTTTGGCATTTTCTTACTTGTCAGTTCGTTTAATGGTGTCACAATGGAACCATAGTTCCTAACAAACTTCCTATAGTAACCAGTCAGGCCCAAGAAAGCTCGAACCTGAGTCTGGGTGGTTGGAGGAGCCCAGTCCCTGATTGACTGTATCTTGCTCTCCAGTGGCTGAACCTGACCTCCACCTACAAGGTGGCCCAGGTATACAACCTGTGTCTGCCCTATCTGGCACTTGGTGGCCTTGATAGTGAGACCTGCTGCTTGCAGTGCCTCTAACGTCTTCCGCAGGTGGACCAGGTGATCCTCCCAGGTGGAGCTAAAGACAGCGATATCGTCAAGATACGCCGCACAGAAGTCATCCAGCCCAGTAAGGACTTGATTCACCAACCGTTGGAAGGTGGCAGGTGCATTTTTCAGACCGAAGGGCATCACCACGAACTGATAATGCCCACCAGGGGTTGAAAATGCGGTTTTAGGCTTGGCGTCCTCAGCTAATCTGATTTGCCAATACCCAGCTGTCAGGTCAAACGTACTTAGGTAGTTGGCCGAAGCCAATCTATCGATAAGCTCGTCTGCCCTTGGTATTGGGTGGGCGTCAGTCTTAGTGACTGCATTGAGACCCCTGTAGTCTACGCAAAACCTCATCTCTCTCTTACCACCCTGGGTGTGAGGTTTCGGCACTAGAACTACGGGACTAGCCCAAGGGCTATCCGAGGGTTCAATGACTCCCAGCTCCAACATTTTCTGCACTTCACTCTTGATGCAGTCTCTAACGTGATCAGGCTGCCTGTAGATTTTACTCTTCACGGGCAGGCTGTCACCAGTGTCAACCTCATGGGTGCACCAATCGGTCTGGCTGGGTGTTAGAGAAAACATATGTCTGAACGACTGAAGAACCTGTTTACAGTCGCTCTGTTGATGTCCGGAGAGGCTGCCACAAAAGACAACACCATCTACCGAGCCATCGTCAGGATTCTGAGTGAGCAGGTCGGGGAGAGGGTCACTCTCTTCTTCCTGTCCCTCATCTAGGGCCATGAGCAAACTCATGTCCTTCCTGTCGACATATGCTTTTAGCCTGTTGACATGAAGCACCCTGTGGGGGCTCCGGGGAGTTCCCAGGTCGACCAGGTAGGTGACCTCTCCCTTTTTCTCCAGGATGGTGTAGGGCCCGGACCATTTGTCCTTGAGTGCTGCTGGGGCCACTGGCTCCAACACCCACACCTTCTGTCCGGGCTGGTAAACAGTCAAGACAGCCTTTTGGTCATGCCAAGCTTTTTGGAGTTCTTGGCTGGCCTTAAGGTTTTCAGATGCCTTTTCCATGTATTCAGCCATCCGCGAGCGGAGGCCAAGCACATAGTCCACTATGTTGGCTGCAGGCTTTTTGAGAGGTCTCTCCCATCCTTCCTTCACCAAACACAGGGGTCCCCTTACAGGATGCCCGTACAAAAGTTCAAAAGGGCTGTAGCCAACCCCCTTCTGTGGGACTTCTCTGTAGGCGAACAAGAGGCAGGGGATCAGGACGTCCCATCTACGCCGAAGCTTTTCCGGTAGTCCATGAATCATCCCTTTTAGAGTCCTGTTGAATCTCTCAACAAGCCCATTGCATTGTGGATGATAGGGTGTAGTGAACTTGTAGTTAACACCACATTCCTTCCACATAGCAGTTAAGTAGCTCGACATAAAGTTTGCACCTCTGTCGGAGACGACCTCCTTAGGGAAGCCCACTCTGGAGAACACTCCAACTAGGGCTCTTGCCACAACAGGTGCTGTAGTGGTCCTAAGGGGAATAGCTTCAGGATACCTGGTGGCATGATCCACTACCACCAGTATAAACTTGTGCCCTGACGCTGTAGGTGGTTCCATGGGACCGACGATGTCGATCCCCACCCGTTCAAAGGGTACCCTCACCACAGGCATTGGTATAAGGGGGGCCTTTGTCGTGCCACCTGACTTACCACTGGCTTGGCAAGTGACACAGGAGCGGCAAAACTCCTTGGTATCTTCGTTCATGTGAGGCCAGTGAAAGTGTGAGACAAGCCTGTCCCACGTTTTCGTCTGGCCTAAGTGACCTGCTAAGGGAATCTCGTGGGCCAAGGTAAGTAGGAAACCACGCTGAGACAAGGGTACAACCAGCCTCCTGGTCATGCCAGGCTTGGGGTCTCTTGACTCAGTGTACAGGAGTCCATCTTCCCAGTATACCTTGTGGGTACCTGTGGCGTTCCCAGCAGCCTCAGCAGCAGCCTGCTGTCTGAGGGGTTCAAGAGAAGGGCAGTCTAACTGGTCCTTCCCCAGGTCTTCCCTTGAGGGTCCCCCTGAACCCAAGAATTCAACTTGATCAAGTTCGAATTCCCTAGGCTCAGTTTCCCGCAATTCCTGTAGGTCAGCCTCCTCTGAGACTTGATCCTCGACCTGGGGCAAGGGGGAAGGCGCAGCCTTAACCCTACTGCTCTTTTTCTTGGGAGGTGTCTGGTCCGTTGTTCCAGGATCCAGCACCTGCTCAGTGGGGCATTTCCTGACCTGTGACCTAGTCACAGCGAACACATGTGCTGGCAATCCTAACATTTCCATGTGAGTCCGGTGCTCCACTCCTGACCATTGTGACGACTCCAAATCATTGCCCAACAAACAATCCACTGGGAGGTCTGGACTAACTACAACCTTCTTTTGGCCAGTTACCCCTCCCCAGGAGAAAGCTACAATTGCCATACTGTGATTGGTAGTGACATTGCTTGCATTGGTCACCAGGAATTCTGTACCTGGCATGATCTGTCCAGGGTCCACAAAGTTAGGCGTCACCATGGTGACGCTGGCACAAGTGTCCCTTATAGGCCTGAGCCATCTTTCCATTTATGAAAGGCGTCTGTCGGTATTTGCCCAAAGTATTGGGGCTTACGTCAGGGGATACGTCCGCGTCCCCTGTACTGACAAGGACAGCCTGAGTGAGTGTGCCAACTAAGTTGTCACGCCCCTCAGAACCCAGGGTTAACCCTACTAAACCCTTGGGAGGCGCACTACCACTGCTGACTGTACTAGGGGGCACAGGTGCCTTAGGGGCTGCAGTGGCAGGAGTCTGCCCTCCTCCTTTCTTGGTGCACTCACTAAACCAGTGAGATTTACTTTTACAGTACTGGCACCATCTTTTGGATTGGCCTTCTTTCTTCTTTTGGGGAGCCTGACCCCCACCCTCTTTGGGTTGTTGGGGACCTGTCGAAGACTTCTGGTCATTTTGTTCCCCTTTAGAATCTTTACCTTTCTGGTCTGCTTTCTTCTGACCACCTTGATTCTGGCCCTGGTTCTGTTTAACTCTTGTACGAACCCATCTGTCTGACTTCTTTCCCAATTCTTGGGGAGAGGTCAGATCCGAGTCGACAAGATGCTGATGCAACAACTGGTTCTGACAATTGTTTAAAATTTGTTCTTTCATCATCAAATTATACAATCCTTGATAATCAGTAACCTTACTGCCCAGCAACCAGCCCTCAAAAGCCTTAGTGGCACAATCGACAAAATCAGACCAATCTTGAGACTGCGTTTTCTGGGTATCCCTGAACAGCACCCTGTACTGCTCAGTGGTTAGGCCGAACCCTTCAACGAGTGTATTTTTCAAGATTTGGTAATTGTTAGCATCCTCCACCCTTGTGGTGAGGAGCTTGTCTCTTCCTTTTCCTTCAAAGGAGAGCCACAAGATAGCTGCCCACTGACTCTGGGGAACACCCTGCACAGTGCAGGCCCTCTCCAAAGCAGTAATCCATTTGTGGATGTCGTCCCCTTGTTTAAAGGGGGGCACTATCTTACCAAGGTGTTTCGTATCAAAACTCCTTTCCCTATTACTAGGTACATTGCTGCCACCAGTGGGGACTGCCCCACTTAACTGTTGCTCTCTAGCAAAGGCAAGTCTTTCTTTGGCCAGGGCAAGTTCTTCCCTTTCAATCCTTAGATTGGCTGCCCTTTCCTTAGCTTCGTACACTCTCCTCTGAGGGGACGTCATCCCTCTCTGAGACGAGTTGTGAGAGCCATTGGTTTGAAGGGATCTGCCAGAGTCTCTTGACAGAGATCGGGCTCGTCCATTCCCAATGTTAAGCTGACCTGATAGTGGCCCCAGGGGTCCCCCAGTACCGCTATCATGTTTGCTTAAGTTGGACCTGCTTAGTCTGACGACTTCTACCTGTCCCTTATCTGCCTCATCCCCAGAGAGATCCTCATCCTCATCCTCCTCCCCATCTTCGTTCTCAGTTGCGAGGTGGATGAGGTCAGGATCGTCCCGGGTTCCCTCGAGGGGAGGCATGTCTCCTTCTGGATTAGAAGAGCTACGAAGTTTCTCAGCTCTTCTGGCATCATAAGTCTCCAAGAGACCAATCAGAAAGGACGTTGTGGGGTTAGACCCCTGCTGAATCTTCCTGGAGTGACACAGTCGTCTTAACTCCTTGAAGCTCAGCACAGTATATCCTGAAGGGATGACCTGTGGAGGGTCAACTGACACAAGGGGAGACCCATAGTTTCCTCCTTTGTCCGACATACTGTTTCTAGTGCGGTGTAAGTGATGCACCTACCTACACTACGTGTTTACCTACTGTACCCTTGCTAAGAGTTGTAGCCAAGGTGTGCTAAGCCTTGAGGAGCTACAACAGCTGGTTCAGTAGAACTCAGAGTATTCTAAGCTTTAGTTATATGTACTAACAGTACTTGTGCGATCTTTCAACAAGATATTCTTAGGATACGTGTGGTAAAACAACAGCAAGCTCAAATCCCAACCGCTGCTCACCAATGTGAGAAGTTGGCCCGATATGCAACGTTCGCTATTCTAGCGACCGCTATGTATCGTTCCAACGACCCTTATGGTGTTTGGTTGTAAGTCAACCTATAGACCAGCTATCCTAGTAGCGTGGATACGAGCAGTCTAAGGCTAAAGACTCGAGAGGGCGCGTTAAGCCAGCTGTTTACCACACATGTACCCCTTGAACACCCAGTGAAAGGACACCACACAAGTGTTATGAAAATAAACAGTATATTTATTAAGAATCACAACAACCCTGTACTCTTTATGAGGACAGGGTACTAAGCACAAACCAAATCTCTTTAGCAAATACTTCAAGTGCACAATTAAAACAAGTGTCCGGGGACACGGAAAGGTTAAGGTCTCGGGCGGACCCGATAAGGCAAGTCGGAAGCGAGGGACTCAGGACCCTAGAGTAAGGAGGCTATGCAGGCACCGAAATGCCGAGTTACCTAGCCACGAGGGCTGCGGCTGCACAAGTCTTACAGGCGTCGGGGTCTTCGCTGACGAGCCAGGAGCCGGAAGGAAAAGGAGTTGCTGGCCGGCGACCAGTGCTGAATAGTTCGTAGAGATCCAAACCTGGATCGGAGATTGATGAAACCTGAAAGCAGAGGGGACCAAGTTCGTACTACTAGCCAGTAGTCAGAGGGTACCAGGAAGGCACCGGTTGGCCGTCACCTCGACCAGGTGAGTGGGCGACGCTAGGCGCTGCAGTCTCTCGGACCAGGAGGCGTTGTCGGCGACCACGGTGGAGGTGCGAGCTGTCCCACGAAGGATGATGCTGTCGGCGTCGCTGGGCCCAGGATGGGGCAACAAGCCTTGGCAGATCTCAGGGCCACGTGGTGGGCCTAAGATGGCGTCTTGAGTGGACCAGGAGGGTCCGGGGTGCTTCTCGCAAAGATGGAAGCAAGGGCCAGTCTGGAGCAACCAGACCAGCAGTGATGATTCTCGGATGTCGTCACAGAAGGGCACAAGCCAGCGGCTAGTGACCAGACAACGTGCTGAGCAGCGAGCAGAAGGGCCCCACGCAGATCGTGGAGATGCTGGGAGACTGCACTTCGGTGCTAGAGCGGCTCAGGGTCGGGGCTTCTCGGACCCCAGAGCACTCACCAGAGAGTTACCTCGATGGTCGTGCTGGTTTTTAAGAGCGTGCAGGTTCTGATGATGGCCGGTCCCTCGAGGTCTCGTCGCACCCACAGATCACAGCTGAGCTGATGACGTGGGTAGAGGTCAGAGGTGCCAGGGAAGCCGGTTCTCGTCGAGCTGGGCCGTCGGATTCCTTGAGGAAGGACTTACAGCAAACCGCAGAGTTCTTAGTTGGTGCCCGCTGATGCAGGGTGACTACTCCTTAGTCACAAGGGAGAAATCTTGAGAAGAGTCTTGAATGTCCTTTCGTAGAAAGTAGTTCTTGAATCAAAGATGATCTAATTTTGAAGGGTCCCCGCTCCGGTCTTTATCCTAAAGAAAGGGGTGGGTACATGACTAGGTCCTGCCCTAAGGGTGGGACCAGGAAGGGGGGTAGTTACGCCCCTCTCCCCTGCCGGACTTTCCCCAGGCCAGGGCTGTCGCCCCTGGAACTGGTTCTAACCGGCAGATGCGTAGTGAGCACCGGGGTGCCACTCCGCAGTCACCTTCTCGCCAAAGCCCTACCTACCCAGAATACACAAACCCTGTCTGGGACGGTGCGAACAGCGCCCTCGACAGGAAACCCTTTGTCCAAGTGCTCCTCGCTGGAAGGACTCCCAGCAGCAGGAGGTCAGACTCGTGTCTGTGGTGGCAGCATCCATTTTGTGGAGCTGAGGCTTCAGTTAACTTTAACCGGGGTTCACAGTTACGTACATGTCGTGTCCCTCTAGAAGGGTGGGATGCTAACCTCATCGCCAGAATTGGTGAGAGGGCAGCACCCCGATTCGTATGACACCTTACTCGACATGCCTTGATAACGCGACACCGGAGTTACCGATATGGTACGCGTTATCATGGAACAGCTATTGGGTCTTGATTCCGCAAGCTGTAACCGGGCTCGGCTCGGGCCTGAACCTAGCTCACACGAGCCCACGCACTCTGCCTTCAGGATTGTTAAGGCCTGCCATAGGAGTGACTGATAGGAACTCGGGTGTCCATTGTATGGTTAGATATAGAGCTACTATACCTAAAGCGAAGGGTGGTTACACGTCTTCGCCCCAGCTGTCGTGCAGCCAGTTGTGTCAAATTTAGGAGGCCAGCCAGGGGTGGCATAATACATGCTTCAGCCCCTGGCGGCCCTGGGTACACCTATGCCCTGCGTTACGGGGTCTGATAAGGTGGCCCAGTACCAATTGTTAAATGCACCTAGGGTACATATCGTAATTTAGAAAGAGAACAGCCAGGCTGTGGGTCTGATTAGCAGGCCCACAGCCAGAGAAAGTCGTAAACCAGTGAAACAAAAGCAAAAAATCTGGGTGATCATAGGATTGCAGACCCTACTCTCCTACACTGGGCATACGCGTAACCTCCCCTCGTAATCTGGGCCTTCCTGATGATGTCTATAAATTTAAACATTGACACCGACCGCTCGGAAAACATCTCGCAATACACGCTGGCAAAAATTAAGAAGGCCGCCGTCCAGTTTTCAATCGTAAGCGGCACCTTCGGCCTCTTCTAGAGTACATACTCCTCCTCCCTAGAACCCTCCTTCGCCCTCACTTCCCAGTGCAGGAGTTTTAATATCTCCACATACTCCCCCTTCCATATGTGCTCCTTAGTTGACAACATCAAATGAGCTCCCAACGGCTTCATGACCCCCATATACGGCAGCTGCCTGATCTTCAATTCCCTACTCTCCAGTTTCACCACGTCCTCCCCGGACACACCAGCACCCGCTGTGCCAGCCCCACCCGCTGCACCGGCTGCCCCGCTTCCCTTAGTCCCATCATCCCCCGACCCTGAGGGCCCCACACCGGAGTCTTTGTTGTCCCCCGGCACCTTCCCTACCGGCCCCGCCATTTCCTCATCCGGGCCCACCCCTTTGTCGGAAACATACGTCCCCTTCCGCAACCTGTCCCCCCTACCCCTTCTACCCCCCCTTCGAGACTATATGCGCCGCTGCCACTGCTGCTCGTTTAACTGGAGCCAAGGAGCCTGCACGCCGCTCTCCTCTTCTCCGATCCAGGGAAGTCGTTCTCGCCTCCCAGCGCGATGCCCGGGCTGTTCTCTCCACCTGGCGCCGTGACATCTGCAACACACTATCAACACGATTACTTGGCCCCCTCCACCCTTGCCATCTCTCAACTCCCCTCCATACTATCATCCTCATAAATTAACTACACATCTCTAGAAAACACAATCCCTTCCGGCCGGCGGCGCCGACTGCACCCTTCTAGAAACATGTGCATCGCTCCTCCTCTGGCGTTGCTCCCCAAGCCATAATGGCCCTGTGGGTGTAGGGGTTGGCAAACCTGCCACAGGCCCTCTTCTGCCAGCCGCAACGGGATCCCCCGCTAGTACCGGGCATGCCGCGGGAGGCTCAGCCCTCCCTTCTCCTTGGCGCTGATGGGCCGTCCCCAGCCCTGCCAAGTCTGGAACCCCACGACGTGTCTCTTCCTGTAAAAGAAAGGGCAGGACTGGTGTGCAGGGTCCCTCTCTCTGTTCCCCGCCTGCCTCCTCATGTCGCCCCTCTCCTTCACGCGTGCCACCCCCCCCATGCCCTACCGACCATACCAATCTCCACCCCCCTCCCATCCTCGTACCCCCTCACTCCACGCCAGCCCCCTGCCCCCTCTTCATCTTAGGTGGCCCCCCATCACCCCAGCACTCCGTACCCAGCACCTCCCCACTTGCGTCCCCCAACCCTCCCCAATTCTCCCTGCTCCTCAAAACCCTGCACCTCCACTGCGCCCCACCCTCGCCCATCCCTTGGGCCTCCCTGACCCCCTCCGCCTGAGGAGTCAAAAATGTCCAGTCCGTCCCAGTCCCTGTCGCTGCCTTCTGACAAGAGCAGCAGGGACCACTCCCCCGAGTCCTCCTGCGCCCCCCGACCCCACCGTTGCTTCGCTTCCCCTCCCCTGCCCCTGGGTCCCCCCTCCAGTCTTCCATAACTCCACCCCCTCCAATGCCCCCATCCACCTATGCCCCTGGGCGCCGTCCCCTGACCCCCCACTGCCTGAGTGGCATGGACCCCTTGTGTTTTGCGCATCTCCCGGCCAAAGATGTAAAGGGGCTCTGTTCGCTCCCCGCATGCATACCTTTTCCTGCTGCTATCCCCCGCAACCATACCAGGCCCCCTTACCCTCTCCGGTGTGACCCCACCCGCCTGACACCTCTCCAGCTCTCTCACGCTGTCCATAATTCTCAGGTGCCCGGGGAGGAGGGACGCCCCCCACACCTCCCCCTTCGCTGGCTCCATACCAATGCTCCCGGTGCTCGCCCACGCCTCACCGCCACGGGCCACAGGCCCCGCCCCCCGCTCCACCGTGACCGCCCCCGATACAGAGGGGCAGTCGGACACACAAAGCAAGGGTGGCGGGGAGTTGTACACAGCGCTATCCCACCGGGATTTCCTCCCGCGGGCTCCCGCTCCGCAACGCCCGAGTCCACATCCAGGGCCACACCCCAGGCATCCGCGCAGCCATGTCCCCTCACCTGAACTCGGGCATTCTTATGAGGCGGTCCCTCGTGGTTGGTTGGCCTGGGGGCCAACCAACAAACCATCTGCCCTGCCACACTGAGCAGGCGGATGGCCTCAAGAACACGGAAATTCTCTCCAGCCATTGTAAAGAATTCACCACCGACCACTATGCTCCAGCAATAGGTAAACCCTCGCACAGGCCTCAGGACAAAAAAACTAACCTACAGCGCTCCAAGCCACCAGGTCACTAGAACGTAAAATGGTGACTGGGCATGCGCTAAACTCCCCTAAATAGCCTTGGGCTACTTTTTGAAATTGGGCTGCCTTTGGGCTACTCCCAAAGCAGCCCAGAGCCACAAAATGGCTGCTCTTGTCTAGCCCCCACCCCCTCCCAATCTGCCCAGGGGGCAGGCCTCACGGTGCTCGGCTGCCCCCCAAACCCACCTTTGGCAAGATGGCGCGCAGTGCGTGGAGGCGCATGCCCCTTTAAAAAGGCATTACCTTTTCTGGGTGGGCTCCCGGGGGATACAGGGCGGCTGGCTGCAAGAGAAGTGGTGGCGCCACCGGCACGACGAGCACGGCTGACAGGGAGTGGCCTGAGAGTGCGGTGATGCCTCTCAGCCGCATGGGGGCCCCTGAGTCATGTGGTGGCAGGTGGCTGTGGCCAGTGATTTATCTGATCCACAGAGGCAGGCCCTGACTGTGGCATAAATAGGGGTAGCAGGGGGTGGAGGCTCAGGGCATATTTGGGGATGAACATACACAGTTTTTCCCAATTAGTGATGCCAGGAGTCACAGGCATGCTGGGGAATTGTATTTCTGTTGGCAGGGAAGGACAGCATTTGGTTATGGGGACAGGGAGCATGCAAGTTTTTGTTGGACAGCTGCGAGGAAGTTCATCTCAAGGCAACGGTGCAATGTTGTTCTCTCCTGGGCCTGCAGCGCGGCCGGTGTTCTGGTTAGGGCCGAAGGCTTTTCAGGATGGAGGATCTGGCAGGTGGGTGTGGTGCTATGATAGGCCATGAGTGTCATGGTACAGGCAGTGTAGGGCAAGGGTTTCATGGTAGGGTCAGCAGCAGCAGCGGTATCATGCCTGCTGGGAAGGTCTGGTGCAGTCTAACAACCCTGTCCAGGCTCTTGGACAGCATGGGACAGATCGTTGGAGTGCCAAAGATTGGGCCATGCACCCACCATACAGGATTTTGAACCCTCACAAGATTTGTTAGATGCACAGTTTGGTGATGGGGGTGTTGGAGATGGGGAAGTGCTAGAATGGGAGGTGTATTATGGAGAGAATGAGTTGGAGGAAGGTGAAATTGCGGAGGATGAAGGAGGTGAGGCTGCATGGTGTGAGGCACCCCAGGAGGTGCACATGGGTCGGGGTGATGCTGACATGAGGGTCAGTCTTGATGTTTTGCAGTCTGCCATGTATGCATCAGAGCAACCAGTGGCCAGCCAGAAGAGGGCAAGATCGGCATCAGGATGGATGCTTCGTGCTGGCCCCAACCTTGAGACCAGGTAAGGCAACCGGCGTGGCATGCACTGTGACTGGGGGAGTAGAGGTGGATGTGCAGGCTGTGGTGACTGCGACACAGGTACGGGGGTTTGGCCTTCATTTGTTGAAAGGTAAGTGCGTACAGGATCAGGGGACAGGTACTGAGGTAAGTGGCAAAGAGCAGAATTCTGTGGTTTCCCTATTAATGGGGGAGGACATGGACCCAGAAGAGTAAAAAGAAAGTAAGGAACTGAAGCATAAAAAACTACCTTGAATGGGCATCACAAAACAATTAGGTGTGCAGTTAATGTTGGCTACCAAGGAATGCATTTAGAAGGGGGAGTACATGGAAATATTCAAGCTTACAGAAGTGCAACAAAAGGAAGATTTCTCACAGATCCAGGGTCCCAGTTAACATAGAGAACTGGATTGTGGCTTTTCTGATCTATGCAAGTGTCTACTGTAAGAAATACTTGGAAAGTTGTGTGGTATTATTTAATTATTTTGATGTAGTACAGAAGGCATAGGGCTCTTTTTGAAGTTGGGCCTGGGTGCGATATGATGAGGAATTCAGGGCTCGCCTCGCAGAGTAGGAGGTTGGTGTTTGGGGGCAGCTGGATAATTAGTTGTTTTTACAGACTATGACACCTGAGCAGCCAGCCCCATCGACTTACACAGCTAGTGGCTGGCCAGTAATTTACAAGCCCTTTTGAGGGAATCCCACCCCAGAGGGGGTGGATGCTGCAGGTGGGGAGTGGAGGCACGTGCTGGTCCCAGAACACAGGACAATGTGTGCGGGACTACTGTATATATCGCCATCATTGCTCCAAGTGTAGTGGAAGCACATGGTTACCCAGTGCGGCCCCCAAGAGGGTGCGCTCTGGCAGCAGGGAACAAATGCAAGCCAGTGGTGCGGTCCGGTATGGTGGATGGGCACAGGTGGTCAGAATCTCAAGGGGGAAAAACAAGTATACTCGTTAATGTAGAGCTGTTGTGCTGTTGGCTTGGGTTGCTGGGTTCGGCTCAAGAAAAGGATTTGTTGTTACCCGGTTTCCTGTTTGGTTTTCTTTTATATTATGGTAGTCCCAGGGCACGGCAATGGGCGGACAACTTACAGTCAGTGAAGGGGCATGAGGAACTGGTATGGGGCAACCTGTTGTAGGAGGTACAGGAGGGGAAGATGGAAGGACCGTTTCACGATTGGTCTCTGGATAATTTGAGAGTGTCCCCAATTGGGGTAGGCCCCAAGAAGGATCCTGTCGAGTTTCATTTGATTCATCATTTGTCCCGGCCAGAGGGTTTGTCAGTGAATGATTTTATTCCAAAGGAGTGCAGTAGAGTGCATAACGCATCAGTGGATGCAGTGGTTCAGCTGGTGAACACTATGGGACAAGAAGCATTGATGGCAAAATGCGATTTGAAGACAGCTTTCTGTTTATTGCCAGTTCACCCTGAGTGTTCACTTCCTTTTTATTGATGGTTTCTACACACAGGGCTGGGTGACCCATTATCTTGACAATTTTTTCATGGTGGCAGCCACTGTTTCCTCCAACCTGCGCGCATGCCGGGGCGCGCACATCTATCGCCTGGACTGCGCATTGTAAATTACAATGCATGCACAGGCAACTGAGGACCTTAGCGCCACCGCTTTTAAAATGCGTGCGGCGCAAAAACGGTCAGATTGTGTCCCTTTTTGTAAGTAGTCATGTTAATCGCAGCGCTTGTCAAGCACAGCGATTAACATGATTACGTTAACAAAGGCACACAATCTGCCCGGCTGTTCAGTGTTGTGCCCTATAACAAATGAAAGGCAGCATGTCTACAGCCACATCGTGCTTGTAGACTTGCTGGCGTTCATTTGTTAAAGGCAGACCAAGCAAGCAGGGGACAGAGAACCGGAATGGGTGTCCCGAAGACGAGGGTTGTAAGGGTGAAAGCGCGGTTGCGGGCCGATAGGAGGTCTGCAGGTGGTGGCCTCAGTAAAGATGGTTCTTGTAGCTGCAAAGACTCGAGTGGCGGGGTTTAGAAGACACTGGAGGGTCCTGTAGAATGACAAGACCCGAGGGGATGACTAGACTGCATACATAAACCCAAAGAAGATTTTAACTGCTGTAAAGCACCAGTAATGGAAGGGCACAAACACACACTTGTGTGTCAAGTTCAGAAGGTCGAAGACAGGCATCGGTCTTCCTGTAATTGAACTCAGCCAGCGCTGAGCTGCAGCAGCAATTACTGGGGGCCTGGTTTGTCGAGAGCAGCATTGTTGCAGCAATGTGATGTAACACTAAAATCCCACGCTGCCCCGTGAGGATTTACATTGGCCATGCCACGGTGGCCACTGTAAGCAGATGTCTGGGCTGTATTCCTTTCTGACATTTGACTTCTATTGGGTGGGTAGGGGCGCAAATTACAGCTTTCCGAACTCTGCCTGTATGTGACAATCACTCAGTTTTTCTCCCCCCCTTTTGGGTTGCGTACAGCTCGACAGGGCCCTGCAGCCTGCTCTTTATAAAGTGATTGACAGGTGCATATGGATATACACAGGGTTAGGGGCAACTAAGGCAGCTGGAATGAAGCAAAGTAGGGTTAAGTATCCACACCCTGTGCGTAAACGTCCCCATCAACTAAAAAACTTCCAACTTTAAACTTTTACAAAAAAAAAACCTTCCAACGTTATACATTTTACCTCAATTGGGGTCCCAATCATTGTATACTCTCATGCACACTGGCAATATCATCTTGCTAGATTCAATCCCTGGGAAGATTAGGTCATTATTGTGCAGGTATGTTTTTGTATTGCAAAACCAAAGGTTCAAAGAGGTTTATCATATAATTTGCAAGTGGGACATGAAAAACTAGAGGTTGTAGATAACTGTGTCTATTTAAGCAGAAGCTTTTCCAGCACCCTGTTCCATAAGGTGCACTTTACAAATCTAAGGAATAAAAACTTGACCCACGCAGGTGCTCTTCAAAATGTATATAAATCAATGGAAAGAAAACATTTTAACCACTTATTACATGTTTATAAAAACAAAGATACTACATACTCTTATCAATACTCTGGATGGAATATACTCCTATTTCTAACTGGTATTTTTTAAATCTATCTGACGGGACGATCTTACGAAAATGTTGAAGCCTTAGCTCTGCTATATGGTTACAAATTCTTAGCCTAGAACTTGGGCTCTCTAGATTCTTCGTGCAAGCACTGACAAATTTAATCCACTGGGGATACAAACGTCTCCACGCAACAGCTTCGCCTTTACGGCCACTTCTCAATGTGAACCTCGTTATTGGACCTGCTGATAAAATGATTCTTTTTAGAAATTTTTAATTTGCACAATACTGGTCTTCTTAGGTAGGAGACTCCAGGGCAGCTGCCTCATTAGCTTGAAGCTCAAATTTGTAGGTTACACTTCTCTTGAGACACAGAAAAGTGTGGCAGCCTGAAAATATCAAAAAGGTTTACCCCTAATATTCCATTTGGTCAAATCCAACGATACCTCTCCCATCTCCTGCTATTTTAAATTTATGGATTGTTAATTCTTATCAGTTGGGATTCGCCACGCTTCCCAAACTCTGAAGTTTTTCTCAAAACAGAGTACAGCACTCATGGGGAAAGTTCATTTGTTATTTATTATATATATATTATATATATATTTTTTTAATTGACTATTAATTTGTTATATTGTTGATCTCAATTGAGGTCTATACCAATTCTTAATAAAGGACATATGTATGTACTATTGCATTGACTACCTTACATTGGTAGAGTTGAGATTTTCCTCTACATTTATCTCCTGCACATTCCATTTTTTGCTTCACTTTTCTCTTCACTAGCAGCTATTTAGTATTATGTGGCACTCTTTCACATGAGATATCACCGCTATTGTACACTGGCTCTCTTATGACTTGTCATCTAATATAGCCTTATAGCCTAGCATAGTGGGCTATACCGGCTATTAAAGGCCCGCTCCAGCGTTAACACCTTCGCTGCGGCGGCTATTCCGCCGCAGCGCTAACGGTCGCGGGGGGGCATGTGGCTCACCTGCGCGGGTGACAGAACCGTTCCGTCACGGCTCGCGGGTGAGCTGTGCTTGTGACGGAACGGTTCCGTCACAGCCCCGCCCGCTTCATAAAACGCGCCGCGCAGGCGCGAAATCAGCGCCGCGGAGGTGCGGCGAGCGGGCCGTGATGGAACCGCTCCGTCATGAGCACAGCCCACCCGAGGGGCGTGACGGAACGATTTCGTCAATAGCGTCGAAGGTGTTAAAGGCCGAGCCAAAGGCGAGGGACTTTAACAAGGGACCAGGACTTTAATAGCCGGTACAGCCCTGCTATGAAGGGCTATAAGGCTATTATAACATTCTACCACTAGAGGGCAGAATGTTCTAACAAATAAAACAAAGGTCTCTCGGAGCTCGAGAGGATTTAAATCCCCTCAAGCTCCGAGATGCCTTTGTAAAACATTGGAATATTGCTCTGCAGGCCTTTACCGACCAGTAGAAGCAGGGAGAACAATGGAGCTCCAAACATTCCAATGTTCTAATAATGGTTCCAGGGTTGCTTATGAATTTCTTGAATTTATTTTCTGGATGCTACAAATATTTCCATTCTGTCATGTTTCTTAATCTCCGGGGTACAATCTTGGTGACCATCATCCAAGATCATCTATGCACTAAACAGTGCAATGCTGGCTGATTTCTTTGCCTATTTTTGATCCTGAGCTTTAGCACACTTGCTCATCCCACATTCTTCAACTAGCAACTGCCCTGTGGCTGATCTATCACTTTGGCATATGTATTTGCCATCTTTCAGACATGGGAACATCTGTTGCCTTTGTGAAAGAACTATGTTATAGACGTGTGCAGTGATGAGGGTAGATCCATCCTCGGGGCATAAAACTACAGTTTCCAGGGAGGAAGTATAGACAGGCTAATATTGGCTTATTCAAACCCCACATATTGTCGCAGTGGAAGAGAAGCCATGGACAGGAAAAGAGAGAGGGATCAGATTCCCAGAGAGCTCTTCACTTTACGTTATGACAGTTGTTTGCTAGTCGTCTCGCTGTTCACAAGCAGTTCTCCTCAGGAGTTTCTCACTTTGGCTCCCAGCAGTTTTTGCTTCTTACAGGCCCCCTTGCATAATTGTAGCTCAGTTCCTACTGTGGATTGAGTTATTCAGTAATTCTGTCAAAGGCAGATGTATTCAGCGAAACATTAACATTTGGTGCTAGAATACACACCAGTTAATTCACCAACTCTTGTTTCAAAGTTTACATCGCCGATAATAAGTCGGGAGTGCTACTGATGGAGCGTGTTAATGAACAATATTTTGTTCAGGCTTGTAAAGTCAGTCTTCCATAATGTTTTAATAAAACTAATATGTTTGCTGCATGATATTAAATCAACCTAGCATAAACTGTGCAACATGAACATATGGAACTAACATTATGCTTATTTGTGCAAAATGCAAAAGAAATAATACAATATTTGTTGTCTATTGTCTTTGTCATATACTAACTGCTGCTGTCAAAAATAATAGCATGTGCTTTTTAAATGTGCTTTTGTCTTGTCTTTTCTGTGATAAATGCAGTTCCAGTTCGGATTGGTACATCAAAGGTAATATATGCTTATTAAATGTGCTTTTGCTAGGTAACATAATTAATGGGTTAATATTTAGCAAAGGGGGTGGGTAACAGAACAAATGTCAATTATTTAATTCATTGATGTTTTATGTTTGTTTAAATAATAGTTTACTGAAAGAAGTACAGAGTTGGCTGCAGAAAAATAATGCATTCTGAAAAAGTGACGCAAGCAAAAAGTGGCGCAGTGACGCAAGTTAAAGTGGCGCAGAAAAATTACGCTTTCTAAAAAGAGGCCTGCTGATGAAAAGCCACAAGAGAAAAACTTATTTTGAAAAAGATGAGAAGCCTATAAACTTTTATTGTGAAAAGTTTTTGAAAAGAACTGCAAAAGGCGACTCTGTGGAGAGGTTTGTTATTGTGCCACGAGAAGCTCAGAACGGACAGGCTCAAGGCCAGGATGTGAGTCGTGGCATTTTTGTGCACTACATGAACATCTTTGCTACAAAATGTAGCAGCCTAAGGGAGTGCCGCCAGGACTCTGTGCATGAACAATGGCTTTGTGTAAAAGCCCGGACCTGAGGTGGAAGATGTCACAATTTACTGTGGCATGAGGTGGCTCAGCCATTGGGGAGCCAGAATTCAGCTGTTGGAATGTGAAAATAGTTAGTTTAGCCTTAGTATTAGGGTATAAGAATTAGCTCAAGGAGCAGACTTTTGCCTACGCTTCTTGATTCCAGAGGGTCGTGTTCTGCTGATTGACGAATGCACGTAAGGAAAGGAGACTTTTAAAAGACTTTGTTTTCAGGCGATGAGGGTAGAGACAGGGAATTAGCTAGGGTTTGGAAATGCTCTTTCTCACTTATTTCTGTTAATGATTAATATTTTCTTGAATTAAGCTTTCTTTATAAATGCTGAATTAAACTTTCTTCATGACTTTTTCTAATGCTTGCTTAATAAAGTTCCAAAACCGAAGTTTTCTTGAATATGTTTGAATAAACTTTTAAAATTACAAGCTGGTCTTGTTTATTGTAGATAGTTTAAACAACATATCAGATTCATTCGCCTCATGATTCAGCTGCTCTGTAATTTTTATGGGCCTGGTATTGATTGGTAAGTATGGTGGTAGATAGTGACATCATTTATGCAGAATTTTGGTAGGAGCGCTGGATCACTACCATACCCTGTGATTGGTTTATGGCTTTGCTTAAGCCTCAATAGGCGGTCGGGAACTTCCAAAGAAAGACTATCACACTCTTTCCCAAAATTAACTTGATTTGATTGTGACTGTTAATACAGTGCCTGGCAGTGGCTGGTGGTTATGCTTACTGTGTTCGTTCTGTAGTTGTTTTTTTTCCCCTCGGCACCTTGACTCTCCACTGGTGAGGACCCGCCCTCTCACTGCTGTCTCCTGACTGCATGATGCAGCAGTGCACTCTCCCATGCCCAGGGGACTGGAGTCAGCCGCCTGGGGCTGCTTGGATATAATTCTCCATCATGGCCAATAATTTAGCGCCTGTGCCCCCTGAACAGAGAGGGCCGCCTTGACAGGTCTGAGCACCATCATGCTTTACACGTCGTGATTTTGGACTTGCTGCTTTTACTTTTAGGTAACACATAAGTTTGAAATCTTTGCTTATCTTGTGTGCTGCCTGTCTGGTGTTTTGCAGCTTCTTACTGTCTCTGCATCCAGATGTATAATTCAACAAGTAACATTACACCTACAGCAGTAAAAACTTATGAAGGTACCACTGTTGGAGTCTTGTACTTTTCTAAACCCGAAGTGTACCTGCCTGTGTAACCAATTCATGTCATGGTGTGTGCATCCAACTTGCAAACCTGCCTTAAGACCCTTAACGTGGAGCTGTGTGTGGAAATTCAGTTTTTCACTTTTTTAAGCAAAGGTTTAGAGTGATATTTGGCGCTGCACCCTCACAAGCGGTCTGGTTCTTGGCGCACATAGCCTTCCCAGCAGCGCACATAGACCCTACACTGCCACCCACAGAGGGAAAAAATTAGAGGGAACATAGGTGGCAGCACCCCAGTCCAAGGAATGACAGAAGAGTTATGGTCTGTTTCAGGATTTGATTGTGAATCTGGGTGTTCCTTTGGTGCCAGAAAAGACAGTATGGCTAGTGCAGGTACTTACGTTTTTGGGCATCGAACTGGAATCTGCCAGAATGGAAATTAGATTGCGCGAGGAGAAGAAGTGGCATAGTTTTAAGATGTTGAACAAAATGTTGGACACAATGTTGGACAAAGCGAAAGTACAGTTGGAGGCCATTTGATCTTTGCGTTCAGGGCTGTAGAAGCAGGGAGGACTTTTAGCATGGAACTGGTCGGGCCCTGGCTGGCACATCCCTCCACACCACATGGTGCAGCTCAAAGCAGGGGTAAGGGAGGATGTGCGCTAATGGAGAACGTTCCTAGGTGAATGCAATGGTACTCCCTTGGTTGGAGTGAAGGAACAGATGGAATGACCAGTCGAGCTGTTTTGAGATGGCCACAGTTTTGCATTCTTTTGACAGGGCCGGTGGTTTTGCCTGGAAAGGGCAGAGCCATGGAAGAGAGGCGGAGTATCGCCTTTCTGGAATTGTTCTCAATGGTGATTGCAGTTTGTCTGTTTGGGTGAAATTTGCAAGCAAGATGGTTCTTTTTAATAGGGGCAACATGTCTCTAGTATTGTTAATCGTTAATCTGCTTGGGATCCAAGGTTTGGCAATTGTTATGTGTTTTTGTGTTGGAGTGTTTCCACAGCAATGTCACTAACAAAGCATGACTTATTGCTGAGATTGCTCATGCTTCTCCTTGTTTTCAGTGGACAAGGTTCCCTAGGCTTGCACCATGGGTCGACGAGAAGAAGACGGCAATGCCGGATCAATTGTAGGATGTGGGAGAGCGAGCGCGTGATGCAGCTTATTTTCAGTTCGCTGTAGGAGTCAAATCAAATCAAATCAAAACTATTTTATTCAGCTTTTGTATTAAAAACCATAAAAGTCCGGGTTACAACGTTACAGGAGGTTCCCATCCATAAATATCATTGACCATTAATTATTAAAAATATGTTCAGAAAGAGACATAACTTACAATCAATCAATCAAGAAATTTATATAGCGCGCTACTCACCCGGAGGGTCTCAAGGCGCTTGGGGAGGGGGGTCTGCTACTGCTCGAACAGCCAGGTCTTGAGTTGCTTCCAGAAGGAGAGTTGGTCTTGGGTCTGACGGAGGTGGATGGGGAGGGAGTTCCATGTCTTGGCTGCCAGGTAGGAGAAGGATCTTCCTCCCATGGTGGCTCTTCGGATGCGTGGAACATCGGCGAGGGCGTGGCTGGTCGATCGAAGCTGGCGAGTGGGAGTGTAGAAGGTCAAGCGGTGGATGAGGTACCTGGGGCCCAAGTCGTGGAGAGTCTTGTGTGCGTGGGTGAGGAGTCGGAACATGATTCTCTTGTGGATGGGGAGCCAGTGCAGGTCTCTGAGGTGTCCTGTGATGTGGCTGTGACGGGGGTTGTCCAGGATGAGTCGTGCAGAGGCGTTCTGGACGAGTTGGAGTCTCTGCTGTAGTTTGGCTGTGGTTCCGGTGTAGAGGGTGTTTCCGTAGTCCAGTCGGCTGGTGACGAGTGCCTGGGTGACCGTCTTCCTGTTTTCGGTGGGGATCCATCGGAAGATCTTATGGAGCATGCGTAGGATGTTGAAGCATGAAGATGAGACGGCGTTGACTTGTCTGGTCATTGAGATGGAGGAGTCCAGGATGAAGTCCAGGTTGCGTGCGTGGTCCGTTGGCTTGGGTGCGCTGCCCAGGGCGGGGGGCCACCAGGAGTCGTCACAGGCGGAGGAAGATGGTCACAGGATGAGGACTTCCGTCTTGTCTGAGTTGAGTTTCAGACATGTATTCATACGTATTCACATGATATATAAAAATAAAAAATGATCACACTTTCAAGCCTATATCAATGTAGAATTTAGTGGCAGCTAGATCTAAGCCTAACTGCAGCCTTTAAAAAGCTAAGAACGCACCATAAAGTGGACCCTGACAGTAAAGTCTGAAAGGTCAAAGCAGGGCACACTTGCCTAAAATTTGATTGTTTAAAAACAGGGAATAAAATGTTTTTTCTTGGCACCTCATATTTACTACAAAGCATTAAAACATGAGTCCTATCCTGAGGGGATTTGCCATCACAACCACACAGCAACAGTGTTTCGCCTTTTCTACTCCCAAATGGGTGGGCGAGGAGAAGATAAAAAAAATCTAAATGGAATCTTGTTTGTAAAAAACTATTATACGTGTTAGGAAGCCCTAGGAGGTACGGTTCTGTTGTATGTACGTTTTTAAGGATGATATATTTACGTGGACTGGGCTTCATTAACTCTCCTTGGCCCAAGGAAGATCTTTTCTTTCGTTTGAAGCAGGGTTACTATAGAGATCAGCCCTACCAAGAGTCCTATACCCATCACAGATATATTTTAACCAAGAAATGTAGTGGGCATGGCCCAGAGCCATACATCCCTTAGGATCTCTTTGTTTAGGGCAGTCCCCTTGTTCAACCAGACTTTGAGCCAATAAGAGAGGCAAGTAAGATATAGCCAGTTCTTTATGTACGGTGAATGAGGGAGTTCCCTGTGGAACACATAGGAGACGTCTCAGGAACCTGTTTTCAGCCCTTTGTAGCTCCTTGTGTGATGTATAGCTCCAAATTTCACTACCATATGATACCTGAGTTAAACATTTTGCTCTATAGATTTGCAAAAGTGCGCCTATGGGTTTATTGCCTAACTGTGAGGCAAAATTAAAGATTGCCGCAATACCCCTTAAAAATCCCCTTTCTTTTTACTTCTCAAGGGGCCCCAGGTAAGATTGGCATCAAACATAACCTCAAGGGACGAGAAGCCACTAGTCTTATAGACTGGGATAGCCACGAACCTGAAATGTAAATCCTTTTTTAAACTTGGCCCCACTTGCTTCACGTATGACTTGGAGTTGTTGACCAACATGTCACTGTCCTCCATAAACTTTACAAAGGAGTTAAGTAATATTTGAAAACCCCTCGCGGTCTGGGCCAAAAGGACTGCGTCATCTGCATATAGTAATATGGGCAAACTCCGCCGTCCCACCTGGGGGAAGTCGGCCTGTGTGTCAAATAAAATCTTCTACAAGCTGTTAATATATACATTAAATAAAAAGGGGGCCAAAATAAATCCCTGCTGGACCCCTCTCTGGATTGGAAATTGATGAGTAACCTTACAGTCTCTCGTATACCGTACCTCCGCTTTGGTGTCCTTATGAAGCTCTCGTAAAAATAAGACAATGTCTTTATCTACACCCATGCACAATAGGGTCTCCAATAACCTATTTCTATTTACTCAATCAAAGGCAGAGGACACGCCCAGAAGGCCAGGTATATCTTGCCTGATCGGGCAGTGGAATATTTATTGACAATCATGTATAATTGCAGACATTGGTCGACTGTTGACCTCCCTGATAAAAACATTATTGATTATCAGTTAAAATGTTGTTATCGTTTGCCCAAACAGATAACCTATCCAACAGGATGCGTGCCACCACTTTAACAGAAGAGTCAAGTAGCAATATGGGTCTATAACTGAGAGTACTGTCCCTATTTCCCCTTTTAAAAACTGGGATGATGGTGTATATGCACCAGGTACTAGGTGGAACATCCCTAATTGCTGCATTTATGGCGGTGGTAAGGACAGGTACCCACAATTGCGGGTTGGATATGTAAAGGTCCGGGGGGATACCATCAGGTCCTGGTGCCTTCCTCCTAGATAATCATGCAATACCCTTGCTGGTTTGTTTGTTTCTTTGGTGCATTCAGGGTTACAGAGGTGGTTGTCACTAAAGTTCAAAGAGGGATTTATTGGCAGGATGTCAGAACTCTAGTTGGAACAGTGCAAGTGTGGGTTCCAAAATCAAAAAGTGACCAGTCGGGCAAGGGCAGTTGCATGACCATAAGAGCATATACTGATGCGGGGTCTATCCTCAGGAATGGTGGATGACATTGAGAAGTCAGGGTGGGGACAAGGTGAGGTTTTTTACCATAAGATTGGAATGCGTTTCTCGGCACCGCAGGCCTTGGGGATTTTGCAGAGAGCGCTAGTGGCTCTGAGATATGGGGCATGGGATTTTGGCACTGACTCATTTAGGATTGGGATGGCAATGGAGGCAGAACGCAGGGGTTGGGATGCAGCGGAGATCAAGCATGTGGTCCGGTGGCGATTCAGTTATTATCTGCGCTATTTGCAATTGGATTGGGTTTTTCATGAAGTGCATTAACATGATTCTTTTCTCCTAGGTTGCATTGCGGGCTCTGACAGAGGGCATATTGAGGTGTGGATCTGTGGTCACTCCTTCGTGAAGTAGGCAGTGAGGAATGCTGATACCAGTAGAGGAGGTCATCAGTTGAGACTGCTTGATATGCTGGTGTAACTCAAATGGTTTGCAAAGGGGGGATGAGGTTGCATAAGTTGGCTTGAGGTGGCACGAACTGGTACCAAAACTAAATTCACTGGTGGAGAACTGTCCCTGCCCCATAGTTTTAAAAGTGCACGCAGGAGGCAATGATTTAGTGAAATGAAAGGTTTTTTGTGCTGCTGAAGAGCATGATTTATTTAATATAAAGAGGTCTTGGGCTGGTACGATTGTCGTTTTGACAGAATTGATGCCAATTAGAGTTCGGCAGGGGGCTACCACACCTGGGGTGATGGACAGGGCCTGGAGGAAAGGAAATAGAGAGTTGAAAACTTTTTCAAAATGGAAGGTGTGGTATTTTTGGAACATTCTGATATAAAATACGAGATGGTGAAATGATTTCGTGTAGATGGGATACATCTGTCGATTTTCAGCATTGAACTGTATTTGATGTAGGTACGGAATGTCTTAGCAGAAATATTATATTTGCCATTGGGGATGTAAGCCCAGTAGCTGGGGTGGGGGGTAGGAAACATCAGTGGCTTTTTTTTGGGTGGCGGTTTGGTACACAACTTTAAAAGTGATTGCGTAGAAAAATTCGTCATGTTGAGACCCAGTCAAAGTTTTGGGGGAATCAGGGGGCAGGGAGGAGCTTATGAATGGAATCAAATGGCAACAGTGCTGTATTCACAAGGTTTGAATGCAGGAAGTATGAGTGAGTAGAGTTGTGATTGGAGTTGGATTGGTTTCATTGGGAATGGTTTGCTTACGCGAGGGGGAGGGGATTTGGGTAGTTACTAAGAAGTATAGTGAGGCCAGATTGTTTTAGTATGTAAGGCATAGAGCCATGGTGTGATACTGAAGTTTGAGCACCTGTTTCATTAAAGCGGCCTTTTCTACACTATTACATAGTCAGCCATTTTTGGATATTCCATCCCACCCGAGAGGCAGCAATGTTAAAGATTCTGAGGTAGCACGGGGTGGTTGAGAGATGATCTGGGAGAGATCGTGAGAGTGAGGAAAGAGCACACATTCACACAGGGCCTAAGGAAGAAGCTGGACATCCACTCATGTGGGGTGTTAAATGAGCAATATAAGTAGAAAAGCAGAAAAACATTTCTATGTTATCGGCAGTGGAAAGACAAAAGGGAACCAATCAAAAAAGAGGGTTAAGAAGAAAGGATGGAAGGAGGGATAAACACGAGCATAGTGAGACAAGCTCCCCAAAGAGAAGGGAACTTACATAGACAAGTAGAGAAGAAACCCCAAAAGCCATAAGCAAGGTGCCAACTCAAAGACTACTCTGTGTAGTGCTGTATGCAAAGCTGTCTGCAACAGACAGCTGAAGCTGTCTGTCGCAAAACTGTAAAAATGAACCTGACATTCTCCCTTTTCGGCTAACTCTGCAACCCTCTTAACCTACTGAGATGTTGCTAGCACTACTTTACTGTATATTAGAACATTAGAATGTTGGTAGCGCCATTGAAAACAATATTGGCTGGTATAAGCCTGGAGCTCCAACATTCCAATGTTTCTTTGTTCACAGCTCTGGCTGTGAACAAAGGCTTCAGGGAGCCTGAGGGGATTCCAATCCCATCGCGCTTCCAAAAGGGGATTGGTGTCAGTACAACGCGAAATATTACATCGCATTCCGTTACAACGGAATTTTTACAACGCAGGATCCATTACATCGGATGCCATTACAACGCATGGCATTACATAGCAGATGGTATTACAACGCATGGCATTACATCGTAAGTATAGGTAAGTATACCTTTTTTTAAAAATTGTTATTAAGTTAATTTAATTTTTTTAATTTAATTAAATTAAATAAAATACATTTTAGAATAGCCATTAATTTAATTTAATAAAATAATATCTATTTAATAAATGAAATTTTAATAAAAAATGAGAATAATTAAATTTAATTAAAGTAATAAAATTAACTTAAAGTACATATTTTTATAATTGATAATCAATTAAATTAATTGAAATAATTTATTTATTTAATTAATTTAATTTAAAAATGTAATTAATGAAATAAAATTAATTACATTTTTTTAAATATATTTTATTTAATTTAAAAATGGTAAATATAATTTAATTAACCCAAAACACAAACCCCTGTACCCCAAAACCCAAACCCAGCCCTAAAACCTAAAAACACCCCTGTACCCCAAAACCCAAACCTTGCCCTAAAACCTAAAAACACCCCTGTACCCCAAAACCCAAACCCTGCCCTAAAACCTAAAAACACCCCTGTACCCCAAAACCCAAACCCTGCCCTAAAACCTAAAAACACCCCTGAACCCCAAAACCCAAACCCAGCCCTAAAACCTAAAAACACCCCTGTACCCCAAAACCCAAACCTTGCCCTAAAACCTAAAAACACCCCTGTACCCCAAAACCCAAACCCTGCCCTAAAACCTAAAAACACCCCTGTACCCCAAAACCCAAACCCTGCCCTAAAACCTAAAAACACCCCTGAACCCCAAAACCCAAACCCAGCCCTAAAACCTAAAAACACCCCTGTACCCCAAAACCCAAACCTTGCCCTAAAACCTAAAAACACCCCTGTACCACAAAACCCAAACCCTGCCCTAAAACCTAAAAACACCCCTGTACCCCAAAACCCAAACCCTGCCCTAAAACCTAAAAACACCCCTGTACCCCAAAACCCAAACCTTGCCCTAAAACCTAAAAACACCCCTGTACCCCAAACCCTGCCCTAAAACCTAAAAACACCCCTGTACCCCAAAACCCAAACCCTGCCCTAAAACCTAAAAACACCCCTGTACCCCAAAACCCAAACCTTGCCCTAAAACCTAAAAACACCCCTGTACCCCAAAACCCAAACCCTGCCCTAAAACCTAAAAACACCCCTGTACCCCAAAACCCAAACCCTGCCCTAAAACATAAAAACACCCCTGTACCCCAAAACCCAAACCTTGCCCTAAAACCTAAAAACACCCCTGTACCCCAAAACCCAAACCCTGCCCTAAAACCTAAAAACACCCCTGTACCCCAAAACCCAAACCCTGCCCTAAAACCTAAAAACACCACTGTACCCCAAAACACAAACCCTGCCCTAAAACCTAAAAACACCCCTGTACCCCAAAACCCAAACCCTGCCCTAAAACCTAAAAATACCCAAACACCCCAAAACATATACATCAGTACCCCAAAACATATACTCCTATACTCATACTTATTTAAAAAATTACTTAAATTAATATATTTAATTTATAATAATTAAAAACATAAATAAATATTTTTATTTATAATTAATAATAATTAAATCAATTAGATAATATTAAATAAAATAAAAAAAAATTATATACTTACCAATACTTACGATGTAATGGTATGCGTTGTAATACCATCTGCTATGTAATGCCATGCGATGTAATGGCATCCGATGTAATGGATCCCGCGTTGTAATAGCTGCGTTGTAACAGCATTACGTTGTAATAGTTGCGTTGTAAGTGATACACACCCCAAAAGACTTTGTATTTTTTTTAGAACATTCTGTCCTCTAGTGGCAGAATGTTCTAATAGCCTTATAGCCCTTCGTAGATGGGCTATACCGCTATTAAAGTCCCTCTCCCTTGTTAAAGGCCCTCGCCTTCGGCTCGGGGCCTTTAACGCTAGAGAGGGCCTTTAATAGCTGGTATAGCCCTCTACGGCGGGCTATAAGGCAATAGTAAAGTACAGTGCTTTTATTTTCCTCTGCAGCACTCTGTATAGTTAGTGTCCTTTTAGAACTGTGTAAGCAGGGTCAGGATAGGTGACCATCACATTTATATAATTAAAGCTGACTCCTCTATTCAGATCTTGTTTACCCCTTGCTGTCTTCCCTTTCTGAGCTGTGACTAAAACAGTGCTTAGTTTGTAAAAGAAAATAGTAAGTGCCAGGGCCCTTCTCAGGAAGCCTTTCAGCTTGCACTCATTGATGTGGTTCTTAATGATGGGAATAAACAGTTAGTTCAATACCGAGGTGAGAACTTTCTGAGGGAGCATAAGGTTTCTGCAGAGATGGAGAAAAAGGCATCATTTTAGAGCTCAAATCACATGTAGTTTTGTCTCATTGATCCAGTTAATACAACACATACAAACATAGGTGGACATTTCAGAGTGTGCTACCTTGGGACGTACTGGTTAGGTTTCAGTGAAACTTGCCACATGTGTTTGTCATTTTCTTTTAACCCATACCATGCTTATTGCAACGCATCTATGTACTTGCTTAAGTTAGGGTCTCTTCTTGCTGATGCCTATACAAATGCAAACACTTTCAACTGTCCCTGCAGTGGACAAAGTGGAAAGTGGAACACAATTATGCATCAACTGGACCAAGCAAATGCCCCATAAAACAGTCACATTGCAAAAGTGTAGGGCAACTCTTTATTGTGACAGAAAGCTGAGCGCAAAGTTAAAAAATATATAATTATTGATTCGAACGGATATTAACTATTTTCATATTTTATAGATGAAGAATGTCTTCGAGGATAGTGTAAAACAACCTCTATCCAAAGTGAATGACACAATATTTAACACAGACAGATGAGAGAGCAGAGGCCATGCATCATGCACAAGGCAATTACCCCCAACTTTGCACATCAAGGGCTTTAGCAGAACCAATGACACATGCAATGACCAGCATGGCTGCCACTAGCATCTGGTCAGCAGGCTGTAGAAGCCACTAAGGTCATGTTATGTGTACTTGTAAAGCACACTTTCACCTGTGAGGGTATCCTTGTACTGGGCAGGTGTGTGAACCTAGCCCTGCCTATGGTATTATGGTTATAGGTCCACATACCGTTAAATATGATATTACCTTTTAGGTCAAGTGAGGTCATAAAATCAGTAAAAGCATCAAGAGATTTCTGTAAACTCATAGCTGCCCTTGCTAATAAAACCGTGTCATCTGCATAAGATAAAAACGAGACATGTTTATTGCCAATTTTGGGAAAACCTAGTTCCTTACTTAAAAAGAAAGCCTCCAACCCATTTGTATAAATTAAAGACAAGAAGCTCCACTATACTAAAACAATCTATAGTAAAATATTAAAATAACATAAGTGATCAATTAAATAATGTGCATAATGAATTACCCGTTATCTAATTAATATGCAAAATATAATAATTGTGTACATAAAATAAGTTCCACCCTAATCCCATAAAACACAACAACCCACTGCTCAATTAAAGATGACTAATTAATGTAAAAATAATATTTACACATTAAAAATTACAACCTACACTAAAAAAAATATTATGGTAATACTAACATCTAAAATAATGTAATAATAATAAATATTAAGTTGATAAAAAAATATTTTAAAACAACTATATTAAAGCGAACAATATTAAATACAACATTTTAAAATAAAATTGCATACCCCTAACTAATGATATTCTTACCTTCAATATTCTGTCCGGCGATATTCTTGACTTCTCAATTTTTTGACACAGTATTGTTGCACCACAATATTTTGAAATATGTCAAGTTCAATCTTTATTGCACCATATCATTTAAGAATAAAATCATAAAATAAAATGAATCTACTATCATTAAGAAATGCATTGCACCACAAGTAAATTCATATGTATATCAAGGATACGTAGCAGAAGGATCAAGTCTCTGAAACAGAATGCACATAAACCACACCATATATAAGTTCATAATTGCAACTACTATAGACCTCCCATTTCCAAGTGTGTCAAAGCATTTTTTGCACCTAGGACATTAATTAAAAAAACTTTCGTACAGCATTGCATAAAGTGGCATCTTTGAAATTCCTCCTGGTAGTCAAGCACTTCTCTTTTAAAAATATTGGTTTTAAAATTGCTTTCTAAAAACAAGGTACAATTTACAGAAAAGTGCTAAGTGCAATGTTGACTATATAGATCTGTTATTCAATATCAACAAGAGAGGTAGGGTGTAGACACTCCTGTACCCCAGTAATGTATATTATAAACAACGAAGGAGTGACTAAGGTGCAAAAGAAAAGTGATAAACGTGATAGGTTCAAAGGTTTATGAAATAAAGTTCCGCTGTGTGCTGCACGCGTGATCAATACTCACACGCGTGTAGCATGCACAGCGGGGCAGTCTCAAAGTCCCTAAGAGGGCCTGGGCGACTGTCTTCAACTAGAAGAAAGTCAGGGCGCTTGCTGGTCACCCTATAGTGGGTGGAGGGAAAGAACCTTAATTCTTAGAAGGACCCTCACACACCACTAGTTGGTGACATGCTTCATCATCGGGTCCCCGCTGGGGTGACCGAATGACTCCCCAGCGTGCTACGACGCCTGATTACAGCGGAGCAGGATGTGGTGGGTGCAACAATGCCCAAATTAGGAAATGACTAAATGTGATAGTGCAAATGTGTATTTAAGAATTAAAAAATGCAAAGGTTGTGCCTTTAGAATTTTTTTTTAATAATGGCCAGCCCGCATTAGTTAAAAACAAGGTGAGCGGACTCCCCAGGTTCTTAATTAAGGAACCGGAATCCTGGATCATAGGTAAAATTTGGTCGACATGTTTCAGCTGTTTATATTGCGTGTAGCTCAGCTTTCTTCAGGACCTAAACCAAAAGTCCTCCGGTGGTGTGCGCGCGCTAAGGCGCACCCTCCCGTGAGGCTCTAAGTGTGAAAAAGTTATATACAGTGTCAAAAGACGGAAAACATTCCATCAACACCACACTACTCACTCTGGTAGGGGTGTGTTAAAAATGGGAACTTCCTAAGGGAACAGATTGTGCCCCTTCGGAAACAACAGCGTGGGGTTATTTCCACGCCCGCAGCTCTCCTCCGTGTACCTACACGGACAGCGACTTTCTCCCGGGACAAACAAGCCCTTTTCGGGAATACTATAGATGGTGGATCATACTGAGACTGAAATTAGTTGTGACATATCTTTGGTGCACATTTGAGACCAAACTGATTTAAGGTTGAATCCCAGAGAACTTATATGATGACATATAACTCACTAAAGCAATGTTATTGTGGTCTCCCAAAATCCTTTCCTGTGCACTCAACGTGAAGGCGAAATCTTTTAGATCACTTTTTGAGAACCGTGCTATACTCTCAAGAGGTTCCAGTCTGAATTATCAAGTCCCTTTCTAATATTCTAATATCAACTATCCAAGGACCTTTGAGTGTCTGATCCAATGCCATGCAGTCTCTAAGGATTATTTAGGTAAACTAGGTCACAGTTTTAAACCAGACTAAATGCTATAAAAGTAGTGGTTTTGCCTCTAATAGATCCGTTAGAAAGTGGAGCCCTAGTTTCATAATCTCAGGAATAGAATGTGGTTCCGGAAGGAGTCTTCTCAGAAACATATTCTCTTGCCTTGGTTGCACTGCATCCCCCCAGACCCCCGTATTACTGCACTATATGTCGCTGCAGCAACAGTTTTCGCACACTAAAGGGTCAGCATTTCTTTGATCGGCTTAATACCTAATTTGGTTGCCAATCTAAAAATTCCTTGATTATATCTTAGCATGTTGGTACAACTTATTTCTCTATGATGATTCCAGCTTTCATCCGATGAAAAATGGAGGGCTTAATAACTGAGGGCCATATTATCAAGAAAGGGCAATACATTATCGCCGCTTTTATCGGCAGGAAACTGCCGCTAAATCGGCGATAATATGCCCTTGTGAATTTCTATAGAAGCCCAGGTTCTGGTGTTAACCTGGGCTTCTATGGGAATTCACAAGAGCATATTATCAAGCCCTTTATCGCTGCTTTAGCTGCAGTTTCCTGCCGATAAAAGCGGAGATAATGAATCGCTGTTTCTTTATAATATGGCCCGGAAATATTTAGGACTTCAAATCTTTCTCACTTTAATATAAAAGATGCAAGAATTTAGCCTGTTCTTGCCACAGCACATAGTAAACATTTTTTCCTGATTATTGCTTAGGTCTATTTTCTCCATATACTCTCTGAAGGTATTAATAAGACTCTGCAGACCTAAAGGCTTTAGAGATAATAGTACTGCATCATCCTCATAAAGAAGAAACATTACAGAACATTGACCAATTATATGGGTATCAACACTGAGATTCCCCCAGTTTGCCTTCACACCATTATTAAATATTGCCCTGGGACCAGGCCTACCCGGGGACTTTAAGAAAACGAAGTGTGGGAGACCGCACTTCGTTTTAAAAAAAGAATTCTTCTGGATTCGCGCACCTAGGGGGTCAGGATGTTTCTACCCTGCCCCCTTTTCTTCATTTTTTACTTTTGTAGTACTTTTTCTTGTGAGTCGGCTACCAAAGGCTGCCAACACATTCTGCTTTGGAGTGTTGGCAGCTAATTAGAATTAAGCGTGTGCTCAGGAGGATTTGCGGCTCCTCCTCAGTGCTCAGATATTGATATATATTTTTTTTCTTTCTCATGAACTACTGAACGTATTTACACCATTTAAAAAAAAGTTGCTTTCTGAACCAAGAGCTACCTTTTTGGCAAATTATGTGTAATTCCGTTCAGCAGTTCGGGCTGTAGCCTGTTCCAAAAATTCCTATTGAAATTAACATAGGGAAAACGTGGTTTGGAACTCCCTTTTTCCTCGGCCCCTGCTTAACGAATCACCCCGAAACTTTCAAGAGAGGAGCTGACCTGAGCTGGTCATTAGTTTGGAAAATTTTGAGAAGATTCGTCAAACGGCACCAAAGATATTGCCAAAAGAGAAAATGCTTTTTTGAATAGAAACAAGGTCCTAACTATAACTACCTACTGGCGACCACCAGTAGGTTATACATATAAATAAATTAAAATATATATAAATATATATATATATATATATATATATATATATATATATATATAGAATATATATATATATATATATATATATATATATATATATATATATATATATATATATATATATATATATATATATATATATATATATATATCAGAGGAGACACCCACACAAAACGTCGCTTTCAGCCTTCTTTATTTGGGTGGCAGCAGGGAGTTGTACAAGTCTTTTCAAGCGCAATTTTTCCGCCTTCAATGTCATACGCGTTTCGAAGGGTGTCCTCTCTTGTTCACTGACTTCGGCGATATGGAGCAGGAGCAATGGGCACGTCAATTTCAGGTATTGTCAGTTTGTAGCCCCGCCTTAATGGGGTGTGCTCACTCAGCATTCTGGTCGGCGTAGTTCTTTACAGTTTATGTACATTTATACACACACATATATATACACACATATATACCCATATACACATATGTACCCATATACATACATACCCATATACATATATATACAGATATATACACATATAATACATATACACATGTATATATACATATATATACAAATATACATACATATGTGTACATGAGTGGCTGTGTGACTGTGTGTTTCCATGTGAGTGGGTGTCTGAGTGGCTGTATGTGTGTGTGAGTGGCTGTATGGGTGTATATGTGGGTGTGTAAGTAGGTGTGTGGGTTTCTTAGTGGCTGTGTGAGTGACTGTATGAGTGAGTGAGTAGGTGTATCAGTAAATTATAGTTATCTCAGCTAACTATAACTGCTAAATTTCACTGGTTTTGAAATAGTGAAATCTGAGCCTTTTTCAGTGAATTTCTAAGGTTTTTTAAATTCCATTTCCTAACTATAACTTCCCAGTAACCTTTGTTTTTTTAAGTAAGGTTCTAAGGTTTTTTAAATGTTATTTCCTTACTGTACCCACTAACCTTTAACAGTGAGTGTGTGAGTGAGTGCATGAGTGTGTGCATGAGTGTCTCAGTAGGTCTGTGACTGGGTGTGAGTGTCTGAGTGGGTCTGTCAGCGGGTGTATGAGTGTCAGTGTAGGTATGTGAGTGGGTCTGTTAGTGGGTGTGTGAGTGTCTAAGTGGGAATGGGAGTGAGTACATGAGCCTGAGTGGTTCTGTGAGTCTGAGTGGGTCTGTAAGTAGGTACATGAGTCTGAGTGGGTACAGTTGTGTCTGTGAGTGGGTGTGTGAGTGTCCGCATGGGTCTCTAAGGGGTGCATCCATTCCTGAGTGGGTCTGTGAGTTAGTGCATGAGTTTGAGGGGGTCTGCGAGTGGGTGCATGAGCCTGGTGGGTTTGTGAGTGGGTGTAGGAGTGTCTCATTGGGTCTGTGATTGGGTGTGTCTGAGTACTCTATTTTGCCCTCTTCTGCTATGTTTTGCCTTTCCTGCTAATTTTTCTGTCCTCTGTTGCTATGTTTTGCCTTTCCTGCCCATTTTTTTACGGTCTGTTTTGCCTCTTTTGCTCACTGTTCTACCCTGTTGTGTATTTTCCGCTTGTTTTTCTGCCCTCTGTTTCGTCTTTTCTGCTTGCTTTTCTGCCCTCTGTTTCGCCTTTTCAGCTCGTTTTTCTGCCCTTTTTTGTCTCTAAAATGAGGAGGGGGCATAATTTACATAGGGGATGGTGCCCCATCCCTCAGGGCCTACCATACTTCAATGGGATGAATGGCCCCCCTCACCGGGCTGATATTAGCCCCAGAGAACCCATCTCCGGGGCCCAGCCTTTAATGAATGGGGGAGGGGGGCATGCAACACCCTTCCTGAGCCGATTTCGGCCCTGGGGACCCCATCCCTCGGGTCCTAGCCATGTTTCCCTGGGTGCCCTGGAACCTACCCAGTGTGCTATGAGACTGCAGAGGGAGCCTCAAGTAGGTCTCAGCAGCCGCGGCCGGTGGTGGGAGTACCGGCCAGGCGGTGACGTGGGGAGGGGGAGGGGCAGGGTGGGGTGTAGTAATGTATGGATTACGGACTTTAACAGGTAAGTAAACATATAAATAAATAAAACGAATTTTGTTGCATGCACTGCATCACCAAATGCGATGCAGTGCACGCAACGAAATTCGTTTTATTCATTTTTATATTTACTTACCTAAAGTCCGTAATCCATACATTACTACCCCCCAACCTGCCCCTCCCCAGGTCACCACCCGGCCGGTACTCCCACCACCGGCTGCGGCTGGGTCTCAGATGGCTCTCCACCTCCTGCAGGAGCTGGCATTGCTATTTCACACATGGAGCTGCTGGAAATGCAGATCCTGGTGTGCAGGAGCAACAGTTTCATTTCATTCCTTGCTCGCATGTCTGCGAGCAGGTAAAGAGATGAAATCTCCTCTTCAAGGGGGCAGAAGTACTTCGATAGCTCCCACCTAGCCAGATCGTTTATTTTTATGTGGCACGATCTGACAGCTCCTGTCAAGCAAAAGCAAGCAACTTCGTCCCGGGATGGGCACTCCAGGACATAGCAGAAACCTTCCCTGAGGGGTGGTGGCACCAAGGGCCATAAATGGCTCCAGGAGGGGGGTTGTGCGGTCTCCTTCCCTTCTTGTATTTGGTCCCGGAGAGGTGGTAGTCTCCGGAAATCGGAGGATCCACAAGACCCCCCCCCATATTTGTTTTATTTATAACCCCGGGGAGGTGGTAGTCCCTGGGGCATAAAAATGTCCAGGGAGGAGGAAGGCCACATACATCCCCCTCTTTTAATAATGGAGGCATGCCACTGGGACATGGTCCACCCAGGGAGTTAGTTTAAAAATAGCATGGGAGGAAGCTCCTATTTATTTTTTCATTTTTGCTGCAATTTTTGGGCAAATATATTTTTTAAGTGACTTTTTGCCATGGCGTAGCCCTCATGGGACCCCAAGACCAGATTTAACAGGTTCTTTTTTTCACATTTCTTTTGGGACTCGGCTAAAAACGAGTCCCAAGATGGCTGCAAGCACTTCCTAGTTGAAGTGTTGGCAGCCAATCAGAGCTCTGCAGATCTCTGCGCGAGCTTGTTAATTTGCGAAGGCCTCGCAATCGTAGATATACAAATTTAGATTTCATTTAATTTCTCACAAACTACTGAATGAATTTACACAAAATAACTGAAGGCATGATCTGTGTAACCAAATCTACCTTTCTGACAAATTTGGTGTAATTCCGTCCAGTGATTCAAGATGTAGTTATGTTCAAATCTCCTATGGGAATTAACATAGGAAACATCCTTTTTTGACCCCCCTCCTCAGCCCGCATTTCTCACGGCCCCCGCACAACGTATCACCCAGAACTTTCCATGCACAACAAGATTCACCTAGGCAGTTGTTTTGGAAAATGTTGTGAACATTCGACAAATGGCACCAAAGATACAGGCAAGTTAAAAAAATGCTGTTCTGATGGAGACATGGTCCCAACTAGAACTACCCGCTAGCAACTGCCAGTAGAATATTATATATATATACATATATATATACATACACATATATATATATATATATATATATATATATATATATATATATATATATATATATATATATATATATATATATATATATATGTGTTTGAGCAAAGAGCGCAAGCGCTTCGATGAGGGCTCACCACAGCGGCCCGAGCCTCCGGCTTCTGTGTGGCACCCAATGCAGAGCCTCGATTCCCTCCTGAGTAGAAAAGAAATAAGTCCGACGCGTTTCGGGGCCTGAACACGCCCCTTAATCATGGACTGAGGAAAGAAGATGCCAAGCTCACCTTACAATGTTCAAACACATTTTTATTTGATCAATGGGCGTCGTCCGCCCTGAGTGGGAGGAGTTAGCAGCGCCAGGACTTGTGGGATTTGCAGTCCTGTAAGGTGAGTGATGCGTTATGCCCTTGAGTAGGTTTGGCATTTCTTCGTGTTTAACTGTCCTTTAAAACCTTGAGTAGGAGGGGAGGGAGATCTTCAACTCTGCTGACAATTCAGGGGTCGTTGTGCTGACAGGCGAATGTAGTTTCCTCGCCTCAGCCTCCAGTGGCAGGAAAACCTTGATCCGCCCTCGGAGTGGAGCTCCTCATCCCGGCCATGGCGGGCCGTTAGTAATTGTTTGAGCAAAGAGCGCAAGCGCTTCGATGAGGGCTCACCACAGCGGCCGAGCCTCTGGCTTCTGTGTGGCACCCAATGCAGAGCCTCGATTCCCTCCTGAGTAGAAAAGAAATAAGTCCGACGCGTTTCGGGGCCTGAACACGCCCCTTAATCATGGACTGAGGAAAGAAGATGCCAAGCTCACCTTACAATGTTCAAACACATTTTTATTTGATCAATGGGCGTCGTCCCCCCTGAGTGGGAGGAGTTAGCAGCACCAGGACTTGTGGGATTTGCAGTCCTGTAAGGTGAGTGATGCGTTATGCCCTTGAGTAGGTTTGGCATTTCTTCGTGTTTAACTGTCCATTAAAACCTTGAGTAGGAGGGGAGGGAGACCTTCAACTCTGCTGACAATTCAGGGGTCGTTGTGCTGACAGGCGAATGTAGTTTCCTCGCCTCAGCCTCCAGTGGCAGGAAAACCTTGATCCGCCCTTGGAGTGGAGCTCCTCATCCCGGCCATGGCGGGCCGTTAGTAATTGTTTGAGCAAAGAGCGCAAGCGCTTCGATGAGGGCTCACCACAGCGGCCCGAGTCTCCGGCTTCTGTGTGGCACCCAATGCAGAGCCTCGATTCCCTCCTGAGTAGAAAAGAAATAAGTCCGACGCGTTTCGGGGCCTGAACACGCCCCTTAATCATGGACTGAGGAAAGAAGATGCCAAGCTCACCTTACAATGTTCAAACACATTTTTATTTGATCAATGGGCGTCGTCCGCCCTGAGTGGGAGGAGTTAGCAGCGCCAGGACTTGTGGGATTTGCAGTCCTGTAAGGTGAGTGATGCGTTATGCCCTTGAGTAGGTTTGGCATTTCTTCGTGTTTAACTGTCCTTTAAAATCTTGAGTAGGAGGGGAGGGAGATCTTCAACTCTGCTGACAATTCAGGGGTCGTTGTGCTGACAGGCGAATGTAGTTTCCTCGCCTCAGCCTCCAGTGGCAGGAAAACCTTGATCCGCCCTCGGAGTGGAGCTCCTCATCCCGGCCATGGCGGGCCGTTAGTAATTGTTTGAGCAAAGAGCGCAAGCGCTTCGATGAGGGCTCACCACAGCGGCCCGAGCCTCCGGCTTCTGTGTGGCACCCAATGCAGAGCCTCGATTCCCTCCTGAGTAGAAAAGAAATAAGTCCGACGCGTTTCGGGGCCTAAACACGCCCCTTAATCATGGACTGAGGAAAGAAGATGCCAAGCTCACCTTACAATGTTCAAACAAATTTTTATTTGATCAATGGGCGTCGTCCGCCCTGAGTGGGAGGAGTTAGCAGCGCCAGGACTTGTGGGATTTGCAGTCCTGTAAGGTGAGTGATGCGTTATGCCCTTGAGTAGGTTTGGCATTTCTTCGTGTTTAACTGTCCTTTAAAACCTTGAGTAGGAGGGGAGGGAGATCTTCAACTCTGCTGACAATTCAGGGGTCGTTGTGCTGACAGGCGAATGTAGTTTCCTCGCCTCAGCCTCCAGTGGCAGGAAAACCTTGATCCGCCCTCGGAGTGGAGCTCCTCATCCCGGCCATGGCGGGCCGTTAGTAATTGTTTGAGCAAAGAGCGCAAACGCTTCGATGAGGGCTCACCACAGCGGCCCGAGCCTCCGGCTTCTGTGTGGCACCCAATGCAGAGCCTCGATTCCCACCTGAGTAGAAAAGAAATAAGTCTGACGCGTTTCGGGGCCTGAACACGCCCCTTAATCATGGACTGAGGAAAGAAGATGCCAAGCTCACCTTACAATGTTCAAACAAATTTTTATTTGATCAATGGGCGTCGTCCGCCCTGAGTGGGAGGAGTTAGCAGCGCCAGGACTTGGGGGATTTGCAGTCCTGTAAGGTGAGTGATGCGTTATGCCCTTGAGTAGGTTTGGCATTTCTTCGTGTTTAACTGTCCTTTAAAACCTTGAGTAGGAGGGGAGGGAGATCTTCAACTCTGCTGACAATTCAGGGGTCGTTGTGCTGACAGGCGAATGTAGTTTCCTCGCCTCAGCCTCCAGTGGCAGGAAAACCTTGAAACCGCCCTCGGAGTGGAGCTCCTCATCCCGGCCATGGCGGGCCGTTAGTAATTGTTTGAGCAAAGAGCGCAAGCGCTTCGATGAGGGCTCACCACAGCGGCCCGAGCCTCCGGCTTCTGTGTGGCACCCAATGCAGAGCCTCGATTCCCTCCTGAGTAGAAAAGAAATAAGTCCGACGCGTTTCGGGGCCTGAACACGCCCCTTAATCATGGACTGAGGAAAGAAGATGCCAAGCTCACCTTACAATGTTCAAACAAATTTTTATTTGATCAATGGGCGTCGTCCGCCCTGAGTGGGAGGAGTTAGCAGCGCCAGGACTTGTGGGATTTGCAGTCCTGTAAGGTGAGTGATGCGTTATGCCCTTGAGTAGGTTTGGCATTTCTTCGTGTTTAACTGTCCTTTAAAACCTTGAGTAGGAGGGGAGGGAGATCTTCAACTCTGCTGACAATTCAGGGGTCGTTGTGCTGACAGGCGAATGTAGTTTCCTCGCCTCAGCCTCCAGTGGCAGGAAAACCTTGATCCGCCCTCGGAGTGGAGCTCCTCATCCCGGCCATGGCGGGCCGTTAGTAATTGTTTGAGCAAAGAGCGCAAGCGCTTCGATGAGGGCTCACCACAGCGGCCCGAGCCTCCGGCTTCTGTGTGGCACCCAATGCAGAGCCTCGATTCCCACCTGAGTAGAAAAGAAATAAGTCCGACGCGTTTCGGGGCCTGAACACGCCCCTTAATCATGGACTGAGGAAAGAAGATGCCAAGCTCACCTTACAATGTTCAAACAAATTTTTATTTGATCAATGGGCGTCGTCCGCCCTGAGTGGGAGGAGTTAGCAGCGCCAGGACTTGTGGGATTTGCAGTCCTGTAAGGTGAGTGATGCGTTATGCCCTTGAGTAGGTTTGGCATGTCTTCGTGTTTAACTGTCCTTTAAAACCTTGAGTAGGAGGGGAGGGAGATCTTCAACTCTGCTGACAATTCAGGGGTCGTTGTGCTGACAGGCGAATGTAGTTTCCTCGCCTCAGCCTCCAGTGGCAGGAAAACCTTGAAACCGCCCTCGGAGTGGAGCTCCTCATCCCGGCCATGGCGGGCCGTTAGTAATTGTTTGAGCAAAGAGCGCAAGCGCTTCGATGAGGGCTCACCACAGCGGCCCGAGCCTCCGGCTTCTGTGTGGCACCCAATGC